>NC_136519.1:57281486-57438986 GCF_053919585.1 Euprymna scolopes
TTGGAAAGAGTATATAATTCCACAGTCAGATTTCGCCGCAGTTTGCATAATCTATTTTAGTCCATAGACATTTTTATTTGTGGTATGATGTCTCAGGTGCCTATATACTTGTCTCGCAGTCAAGAGAATCGCGTTTATAATCTTAAGTTTGGATATGTTTTACTGATGAGAGCACAGGAAAACGGAACTCGACTCTAGGACTTCCGATCAGCGTCTTTTATTATTTGTGCCATGTGGTGTTTTCTCCTTGTGGAAATCTAATATATACACGCTACATGTCTGTTTGTCGGTTTGTATATCTCCTTACTTTAAAACTCTATCTCTTCCAACATTAAAAGTCGCAGAGCAGCGATAGGGGCCTCAAAATTTTGGATTTTTTACGGACCATTCTTTAGTCGGTTGAAATAGTTTTTAAGGAGTAAAAACTGAGCAAAATATAAAAACAAATCGTTATACATTTTGTACATTCATCTTGGTTTATTTTTAATTTTTAATCCGTTCATATGCGTGTTACGGTGGTACAGTGGTAACGTCACCAGCTTAAAATGCTATAGTTTTGCTTTCGGTTTCAATTGATATTGATGGCACACTAATACTTTTTTTTTACTTTGAAATCACAATAATAAAATATACGAAATCTGGACAAATTTACATATCATATTTAAGCGTATTTACCGACCGGGCAAAGCCGGGCTCCCCTTCGTGAGTGATTATATATATATATATATATATATATATATATATATATATATATATATATATATAATCATTATTTCCACAATCAGTAAGAGAGAGGTAGCGAGAGAGAGAGAGAGAGAGAGAGAGAAAGAGAGAGAGAGATAGAAAAAAGGGCAGAGGGTGATAAGGAAACTCATCTAAAGCAACCCAGTAATTTAAAGTGTTGCAAATAAATAATAGTTTTACTCTATTTATAAAACTTGCATAAAATATCAATTTCTTTGAAGTGATGTTAAATATTAAATTAAATGGCAGCTGTTACTGGGGTTTCTTACTGACTCTTTCTGTCATATGGGGTGGATTTCCTTTTCTGATCAATGTCTACAAATGCCGAAAGGTTCGTGGAAGATGTTAGTAAATCTTTTTTCTTTTGGGTTTTATGGCTCAAGAAAGAAAAGAATTATTGGCAAAATCCCAAATCTCTGCGTAAATAAGTGATAAAACCTAAAAATAGATAAAATACCGAACTTGTTAAAATAATTTATGAAGAAATTGAAAATAAAATAACTTTATAAGATTCGCACCACATGTTTGCCACTATTAACCTCCTCGCAAAGATACTTGATGACCTACGACATATTTGGTTATAATTTATTAGATCAATATTCTAGCCTCTCTTTTTATTTATTTACTATTTTCTCTTTCCCTCCCCCCCATCCCCTTGCATATCTTTTTACATTTGATTATTTATATCTTTTATCGTCCAACTACCCATTCAGATCATTCACTTTTGTATGCTGTCTTTTATGACGTTATCCAGTGTGTAAGATGCTAAGAAAACACAGTTTTTGTTATATACTATACACCGATAGGTCTAGATAGTAATTGTCTGTATTTTTGAGATGAGGTGTTTTCATTGATTGAGATTGTCGGACTGACTTCCTCATCTTGGTTGCTATTGTCACAACGTTTGACATATGGCCGAGTGGTCCTAGACGTTGTATCAAAGTTTATAGTTACCCAAAGGTGCTGAGTTCAATCCTGAACGAAGGCAGTTAAAAAGTAACATTCAAAACAGAGAATCAGCAACTATGTCCCAAAGCCTAGCTGGAGTCCGAACACGGTACCCCCGTAATAATAATAAAGGGTTGGGTGCGAGACTCCTAAGAAACGGTTCCCCAGTTCGATACAAAACACCTGACGAAGGCCGGAGGGCAAAACGGCCGAAACGTTGTGACAATAACAACCAAGATGAGGAAGTCAGTCCGACAATCTCAATCAGGTCTAGATAGGTCGGGTAATCGGCTGTACATATATAACCGTGCTCATTCCTTGTCTTTCTCTGCCTATCTGGTTTGAGGGATGTGACGTGTATATATATATATATATATATATATATATATATATATATATATATGTGTGTGTGTGTGTGTGTGTTTGACAGGCTTCTGCATTTCATCCCTCAGTGAATCATCAGGCTAAATGAATTTAATTAGAGTTACCCGATGTTTTTGTTTATTATAGCTTACTAACCAATCAAATTCTTTGTTATTCCGTCATTAAAAACAGCTGCTAAGTAATTAAAATTGAAAAATAAGTCGACTTTAAATGCTCATCCACACATGCGCAAGCATACATTTATACGTTTAAATTGGTTAATTTAAGTTTGATATGCAGATAGTAGCGATTAACGACTGAAAAGCTAAATGGTTTGGTTTCGACTTCACAGGATGGTACCTATATCATATTTAATTTTTTTTTTTAAATCAGTACTATATATTTAGTGCAATATAATAATTAGTAGAAAATTGGTTCAATAATAAAAAAGAGATCTGCATAAAGTAAACTATCATATTTACGTGTATTATACGACCGAGCTACTAAGATTTTTTATGTATTGCTTAATAAAATCTATACGCTATATATTATTTATTTACAAAAGATATATTTTCAAAACACATTAATCTGTAACTATTTAAATATATAAAGTTGAAACGTTATACCAAAGCAACTAAATTAAGTTGTTAATGAAGCACAAAAAACTGATGTGCCGTAAACCAAAATAAGAAAAGCCGTTGGAGATATTAGGAAAGATAGGCAAACCGAAACTTCGGCAAAAATCTCATCAATTCTAACCAGAAAAACGATTCAAGTCTATAAAGACAAAATGTAGAAAAATATTGCTACACCTTTAATAAACATGATAAAACAAAATTGACTACTTAAATATATAGAATTACATGCGCGCATTATTTATGTACATTAATGTAGCTATCAGATACAACCTTGTGTGTTTGTGTTTATCGTCTGTTTCATACACATTTATTTACTTCCTATGTATTATATTGGTTTTATGGTAAAAAAGACATCTATTATGATATTAATGAACACTCACGAATAAATTCGTCTCATTTCGTTACGAAACATATTGCTTCATATATTAGATAGGAACAAATATCTATTTTTATAGAGTTATGTGTTTTCGTTTATATATTGATATGCACGGGAGCCATTCCTAAAATAATTAACCGTTCATTACGCATTTTAAAACGTAGCTGTTATGCGCAAGGAGTAGTAACTTGTGCTATATTTAGTCTTATTGGGATTCACAAAAACAAGCCAAAAAAGGTGGAAATTCTTCGTCAGAATTCAAATACCACTCGCTTTTGTGAAGTGATTAAAAGCAATTAACAAGCTTTTCTTGAATTTCAGTGCCTTTGTGGAATTTATCAACTCATAAATATTTTATAGAATCTAAATTTGATCGAAATTGAAATAAGGACTAAATAAAAGGGACTAAAATAAGACGAAATTGAAATAAGGACGATTCTTCGCAGAAGAGTTTGAAGTTTGCTAATCCTTATGTAGATGTTCTTTTAGTAAATGAACAACTATTGCAGTTGTCTTCGAATTCCTTCTTTGGGGGATTAAATTTCTGTCTATTGTTGATTGGCCCCGTCGGAGTACACTGAAAAAATAAGGCGCAGATTGATCCGTGTGCATCATTTTAAATGTCAGTTTAAAGTTATATATATATATATATATATATATATATATATATATACTAGCATGGGTGCCCGACGTTGTATGATGAGCAAAGAAAAAAAAAGAAGCGGTCAACTTTTTAAACTTTGACCCCTATTATGACCCCTTAAAATTTATTGTTTTGGGCTCAGATAAAGTTATTCAGTTAGATCCATGTCCAAGGAACCAATACCTAATATTTCAAGTGATTAGACCCAAAATTGTCGGAGGAGTTTGGTAAAGTTCTCAAAAGTCAAATCGTTAAGCTTTAACCCCTTAATCGCCAAATTTCTGGCCGAAAACCGATCACATCGATTTTCCAAAATCTCAGTACCCTGTATATCAAGTTTCGAGTCTGTAGACTAAAAATTGACCGAGTTATTGCGTAGGGAAATGTACACACACAGATACACAGACAGACAGATACACAAACACGTTCACTTTTATAGATATACTAGCATTTCAGCCCGGCGTTTCCCGGGTGGTTGGAGGTGTATGCTGAGCCAAAAATAAAAGGTTAATTTTTTTAACTTTGACCCCTATTATGACCCCTTAACATTTATTGTTTTGAGCTCAAATAAAGTTATTAAGTTAGATCCATGTCTAAGAAAGCTATATATAAAATTTCAAGTATTTAGACCCAAAATTGGCGGAGGATAATGGTAGAATTCTCAAAGATCAAATCGTTGAACTTTGACCCTTTAACAGCGAAATTTCTGGCCGACACCGATCACATCGATTTTCTCAAATCTCAGTACCCTGTATATCAATATCTCTATGTGGTAGCGAGATTTGGCAAATCTTTGTAATCAGTTCTCTACCAGAGATTTGGCTGTTAAGGGGTTAAAGTTAAACGATTGGACCTTTGAGAACTCTACCAAACTCCTTGCCAATTTGAGGCTAATCACTTAAAATTTTAGATATAGGTTTCCTAGACATGGATCTAACTGAATAACTTTATTTGAGCTCAAAACAATAAATGTTAAGGGTTCATAATAGAGGTCAAAGTTTTAAAAAATTTGACTTTTGCTGTCTCTACAAAATTACTTAGACAATTTCTGGTCTAAATATTTGAAACTTTACATAAAGGGTATTCAGAGATAGGGCAAGCTTTTTAATCGGTTTGGGTCGAAAATTTGAGCTACAAATATATAAATCTATGTATGTATGTTTGTATGTCTGCCTAAAACTTTTGACAGAGGCGACGGATTTGTACAAGATTAGTATCGTTTTGAAACTCGATCCTTCAGACGACAAATACTGAAAAATTGGCTAAAAACATTAATTTCTTCACCCTCAACTGGGCACTTGTTTACAGGGAGGGGTCGCTTTTTTCGCCGATATTTTCGAAAGTCATCCCCTCTTTTCGATTGTTTAGCCTTAATTTAAACCTACATCACTTCCGTTTTAGCGGTGGTCGTAACAGCAAATACGTCACGTTTTTTCACGTTCTTTTCCTCCTTCGCGGTACGGGTTCGAGCCTGCCTACCTACTAACACTTTTTTATTTTTTTGCTCAACACACCTCAAAACACCCGGGCAACGCCTGGCACCCATGCTTATATATATATATATATATATATATATATATATATATATATATATATATATATATATATATATGTATATATATGTATGCATATATATATATATATATATATATATATATATATATATATATATATATATATATATATATATATTAGTATTCAATATAGACAAAGGTGCACAGAATCAAAGTGCTACATACCAATCCTAAAAACAGTAAAGTACTACACAATGATTAAAAATGTGGAAGAAATGAAATTGCTGTTGATGTAAAAATATGCAGTTTATGTTGAATAACAAATTGTTTTGTTATTCGGAATCCAATGAGGTTATCTAGAATGGCAGAACAGATTATTTGGTTAATTATTACATTTGGAAATAATTAAAAACATACACTTATTAAAAAGAAATAACTTTGATGATTTATTTGATCAAGCAATGATATTCTGATATCTGAGAAGTCATAACCTTAAACAAAAACTGTATTTTTCCATCTGACATAACATTTCTACGTTGAGCCTACTTCTTTAAAACAAACAAACAAACAAACAAAATATGGAGATTCTGCAAGGTTATGTAATGCCCCTGACTCAATTTATTATAGAGACTCAATAACATAATTAAGATGCAATTATTCAGAAAAAAAACGGATCTCTACGCGTGGAAGGGTTCATATGTTTCATATCAAAGTATACTCCAAAGTGCAACCCTTGTTTAAAAAACAACAAATGTACAATTAGTCCCTCCATCTTTAGAAGAATTTAAAACGAACACCTTTATTAAGTTCTGTATTGTCTACCAAAGTTCCATCTCCTGTCCCTATCACCGCAATATTGTATTGCTGTGCTTATTTGTACAAATACTTCCACAGATTATCCGTTGTTCCAGTCTTTCTCGATATTTTTATATTTGCTTTCTTTATAGTATCAGTCACGGGGCACACTGAACCGTCTGAGAATAAGAGTTTGTATTCCTCTCGGATTCTACCCATGGTTGAAGGGATCTTCTCAAAGTAGTGGAAATATTTCTCCACACCAATCTTAATCAATGCTGGTACAAGTCTGACCTGTTTAGTAAGAGTAAATTTATTTCGCCTCTCATTACGGGGCGTTTTCCTATCATCAATTTCTCGGCGTCTCGTGTCTTGTTCCATTCTCGCTATTTTTAACTGTTCAACTTTTCCATTCAAATCTCTCCATTCGTCTCGCTCTTGGCTCTCTGAAGTTACATTTTTAGCTCGTGAGAATTTGGGCAAGTCTGAAACAAGGTTGTCTAAAACATCTTCAAATATATCGATATTAACCAGTGCCTCTGCAACTATTCTCAATAGTTTTCCCACTCTTCACTAAATGCTGTTGCAATCGCAATGATATTGTTTTTGCAATCTAGTAAGAGCTTCGAATGTTGAAGAATTTAAGGTCTATATTACATGCACATTGGCTTTATGCTTGCATTCGCTTATCTCCAAGACCTGGTAAATAGAAAAAAATGATGTCCCTAATTTTATTACGCTCACCCTTCGTTGGGGACTACATTGATATGCACATGATAATTATAAAAAATAAAAAAGATATTCGGGATCGGTTCGTAAGTCTCTGGATCATATGTTACAACACACCTCGAATAAAGGGAATTATCTGTTTAAAACATTGTGTTTAGAAACAGGAAAAAGGAAGACGCATGCGGGGGACAAAACTATCGAGTTATAATTTGGATATAAAGGTTTATAGAGAAATATACACAAAAAGCCAAATAATAAGGTCGGGATCTAGATTTTTAGATTGAAACGAGCAGAGTAAGCAAAACTTTTCAATCTCAGTAAACAATTTAGAAAAGAAAGGATTCAACATACATGATGTCGATCGGTGATACGAGGAGTAAATAAATACAAGTTAAATAAAATGGGAAAGAATTATTTATATATATATGTGGGGGGGGAATAGATCTCAGTAAAATATATATATATATATATATGTGTGTGTGTGTGTGTGTATGTGCGTGTGTGTAATAAAGAATAAAGAATTAGTAAAGAGGGGAAAGAGACATGAATTAAAAAAATTCAGGGGTTATAAAAATAAGGAATAGATTATATATAGAAAATATTAAGCATGGGGCGTATGAGGAAGGAGGAAAATGGGGGTAGGGGCTAGGCATAATAGAGTAAATATAGAGGAGAGGGGAGTCAAAACCTAAATGGAAAAATATACAAGAACACATGGATATATATAAAGAGAGCAAGATGCACAAATACAAAAATGACAAAATGGGTGCTCGGTAGAATATAAAGAAAAATAAAATGGCAATTATCACGCCCATGCACACAAAAATATAAAAACATAAATACATATGCACACACACACACACACACACACACACACACACACACACACACACACACACACACACACATATATATATATAAATATATGTGTGTATGCATATATATATACATATATGGAGAGAGAGATAGATAGATAGAGAGAGAGAGAGAGAGAGAGAGGCGGGGAGCAAGCCAAAACAGTTGTATACAAATAACAACTACATGTGCGTTAGTATAGGTTGACAATATCTATGCAGAGAAAGTTGTTTAATAGCATAAAATGTAACAACGCAATAACTTTTACCCCAAACTTTATTGCTTTTGGAGAAAATAAATGTAAACATTGAAAATATTCAATCTGCTGATTTATGCCGATGTTAAATGCAAAAATTGCATGCTTATTAACGCTGCATTTTGAAGAAAAATTTGAAGAAATTATACGCAAAAATTTTTATGTTTGTTTGTTATTTTCAGAAAACTAAATTAGCGTTGATAAAAAAGAAACACTGCAATATATTTCATTTAAAATAAATAAAACAACTAATAAATCAGGGCTTATTTTTATATGGTTATTTTTTTTTTACCTACATTGGCTTTGTTTACATGCTACTCGTATTTTAACCGAAGCTCACAATAAATATAAAAATAATTAAATATTTTGCATTTTATGACATAGAAAATGTAAATTAAGAAAAATAACGCACACACACACACACACACACACACACACACACACACACACACACACACACACACACACACACACACACATATATATATATATATATATATATATAGTAATTTATAAAATATATATGGCGATTAAGCTACACTGAATATTCTGCGTTTCATCACTATAGGATTCGTCAGGCTTATGCGCGAATTCTGTGGTTGCTTCTTGTTTTTATATATGTTGAGGATTTTTAGTTAGCCAATCAGCGTTCTAGTATCCACCGCGCCCCTTCCAATCAGCCAATGGGCATGCATTTTATCGAACAAAGGATCTGTTTTAGAACTAGGTTAGTGGTTTAAGGTAGACGTTTTTCTTTTTTTTATATATATATAAATATACCTATGTGTACACACATGCATGCACATATATATATACATATATATACATATATGTGTGATCGTTTATGTATATTCATGTTTATTCAATGCATTTACTTGTTTGTTTTCTATTGTTATTGTTAGTTTTAAAGCTATTTTGTATCGCTATCCTAGAGTAAGTTTTATTTTGTGAACACAGTTGTTTGCTATTTCTCGTCTACAGTTTAATAGATTTTGGGGTTCTTTAAAGTACAGGATAGCAAATTTTTCATGGAGGCATAATTTACATGGGTCGTCTAAATGTCTGCACTTGGTAGCTTGTCTCATTATTTTCCATTCGACTACCGGCGAATGTCCGCTTTCTTTGAGTTCCCAGTATTTATTCGCTAGTGTTGTTTTATAAACACCGTAACAATAGAAAACAAACAAATAAGTAAATTAAATAAACATGAATATACATAAACGATCACACATATATGTATATATATATGTATATATATGTGCATGTATGTGTGTACACAGGTATATTTATATATATAAAAAAAAGAAAAACGTCTACCTTAAACCACTAACCTAGTTCTAAAACAGATCCTTTGTTCGATAAAATGCATGCCCATTGGCTGATAGGAAGGGGCGCGGTGGATACTAGAAAGTTGATTGGCTAACTAAAAATCCTCAACATATATAAAAACAAGAAGCAACCACAGAATTCGCGCATAGGCCTGACGAATCCTATAGTGGATGAAACGCAGAATATTCAGTGTAGCTTAATCGCCATATATATTTTATAAATTACTAACTAGCTCTACCTACGTATTGAGCACTTTTGAAGTAAATACTTAAAGTTTACGCATAAATCTATACTTTCGTATATTAAATTTATGTGAGCAAATTAAGTAGTTATATATATATATAATTATACATATGCATATATATATACATATATATATATTTGTGATATACAAAGAATTGCTGTAATTAAATTAATTTTCTTTCGTAAGCTTATTTTGTGCGTAAATTACTTGATATATGTTTTTTTCATGTAAGATAAGTAAAATGATTTTTCCTTTTCATAATGGTCTATTTTCCTTAATATCATTTTAATTAGTTGTTTAATTTCTTACAAGATCATAAAATATATCTATTGCAGATTTTTTCTAAAAATTAGTCGGACACTATGTATATCTACCCATAGTAATGATTCAACAAAAATTAGGGGTCTATATTCTTCATTAAATACAAAAGAATCCCTACTTTCCGTCAAGTTATCAAATATAGCTATTACATAGAGAATTCCCATTCAGCTTTAAATACATTTGTTCTTTCATTAATTACAAATGATATGGCATTTGGAAGGCAATTATTTCAAGTTTGCCTCTATTAATTATGACTGTGCATAAATTGCAGAAAAGTTAAAGTAGTAAACAGAAAATCATTGTATGCAGATGCCAAACAGGTTCTGGTCAAAATCTTAATAAATTGCTTGACATTGGCAGCTTGTTCCATAAACCAGAACGGACTTCCTTTTAAGGCATTATTTAAATCCATCAATAGAAGAACACAACTGGTTGTCTCAGAAAATCATGTGACAACAATCATCATTATTTGCTCTAAATTTACTTTAACGAATAACTAGTCCTCTAGATAGCAGTGACTATACTATAACAGAATGAGGAGTAAAGACTACTTTTAGAGTATGCTGTTTGATTTCAAGGGGTGAAGTAGATCCTAGCTATGAGGATAGAAGATAGAACCTTTCAATCAGGTAAGATGGTTTACTATGGCTATCAGAACATTGTGGTTATTGACCAGGAAATGTTATCCTTCAGAACTAACCAACAAAATGCACCACCTGGTAAGATTTATTGTGGAAATATATGCAGTTGGTTTATTTAAAATTGATAATGAGATAATAAATTTCATGATCTGTACCTGTATATTTTTAAATGATCCAGCAGATAAAAAGTGGCTTAGTGGGGGATGCCCTTTTCTCTAGCCTGCAACCTCTCTCCCACAGAAGAGACGTTGCGAGCCTATCCTTATTTTATCGTTATTTCCATGGCAGATGCTCGTCTGAACTCTAATCTCTGGCCCCCCCCTCGCCAATCTTTCACGAAAAACACCCGTCTAGCTGAATCCACTGTGAAAAGTTTCCCCCACTCTATATCTGTGCCTAAATCAAAACGCGGATTCCATGGACAAAGCTTCTTTCTTAGAACTGCACGCCTGTGGAACTCTGTTCCGTCTGCCTGCTTCCCTCCGGACTACAACTTGGATGTCTTCAAGTCCAATGTTAACAAATTCCTAATGAACCGCCCCCTTAATTAAACACTTCAGCAAATCTCCACACTAACGTAATGTACTTGGAATAACCCTTATCCCTGAGTGGCTTCCTGGCCTTGATAAGTGGTGATCACTGTGTAAAAAAAAAGCAACCTCCAAAAATTTAAGGAATTGCATGGCAAATATTACATTTAATACGTTTGCCATTTTGCGAGTGAATATTTTATCTCAATGCTAAAATTGAATGAACTGGAAGTGTGAACTGAAGCTGTAAATAAAATTTTAGCCTTTAGGCAGGTAAACATTTATTCATATAAAACTAATCGAATTGTATATACATCTATTTATACGTTCATTTTAAATTAACATTTCAGTTTCATCATAAGAAAACAAATTGAGTTCATTTTATCAATTCAATTAAATAAATTGATTTCTCTTTTCTTTTTCATAAGTGAGAAACCAGTGAAAAAGCGTTAAAAAAATCAAAAACAAAAAATTGAACACATTTGATTGACCTTTCCCAAAGTGGAGTTTCAGAGCCAAACTTCACTGAAGAGTTATCTCATAATGAACTCCGGGAATTATTGATAAATAACAGCAACCATGAGTTACCCAATTTGCCAGCACATTAACAAAGTTTCGAAAGGGTTGTAAAATTAGAATCTGACGCCACTCTCAGAGTTGGGCGCAAGACATTCAATTGCTAAAATTTTATGCAGTGAAATAAAACATGTTTTTCTTTCAAAAAATTCTTATAGGGAGATTTTTTGATATTACGGAACAAACATATATTGTACTTACGCAATTGTTCTGTATTTTTACAGAAACGTAGAGAACTCCAATATGTGTGGTATTTTATGTAACTTTTCTTCAAAAATACTTAAAACTTCATTTTGATAACAGAAACTTCCATAGTTTTTATCTTTTTTTACAGCTTTAACACAATAAAACGCAGCATATCACAGAATTTAATAAAAAACGTGGTAATTATACATCTGTTAAATATTTAGTATATCAATTATTATATAGTTATTGAAAATTAATTTCATATTGGACTGAAGCTGTAAAATACCAAATAATCTCAAACATAAAGCTTTCAAAAGCAAGAATTTTCCGTTTCTCAACAACCTTTAAAATAAAATGCGCATTGGACGACTAATATTTTTTTATATTTGTACTCCTCATATGTTTGTGCAAATTTCTCTGCTGCAATATTTTATAGAAAAAAATTTGTAAATCAATTTTCCCTAATATATATATATATATATATATATATATATATATATATATATATATAATAGCATGGGTGTTCGGCGTTGCCCGGGTGTTTGGGTGTGTGTGTTGAGCAAAAAAAATGTTAGTAGGAAGGCAGGCTTGAACCCGTACCGCGAAGGAGGAAAAGAACGTGAAAAAACGTGATGTCTTTGCTGTTACAACCACTGCCAAACCGCAAGTGACGTTGATTTAAATTAAGACAAGACAACGAAAATCGGCCCCTCTCTAAAGAAAAGAGCCCAGTTGAGAGTGAAGAAATTATGTTTTAAGCCAATTATTCGGTATGTGCCGTCTGAAGGGTCGAGCTTCAAAGCGATACTGATCTTCTGAAAATCCGTCGCCTCTGTCGAAAGTTTTAGGCATGCAAACATACATACATAGATTTATATATTTGTAGCTCAAATTTTCGACCCTAACCGATTAAAACCCTTGCCCTATCTCTGAATGTAAAATTTCAAATGTTTAGACCAGAAATTGTCTGAGTAATTTTGTAGAGACCGTAGAGGTCAATTTTTTTTTTTTTAACTTTGACCGATATTATGACTTCTTAACATTTATTGTTTTGGGCTCAAATCAAGTTATTAAGTTAGATCCATATCCATGAAACCTATGTCTAAAATTTCAAGTGTTTAGACCCAAAATTGGCGAGGAGTTTGTAGAGTTCTCAAAGGTCAAATCGTGGAACTTTGATCCCTTAAAAGCCAAATTACTGGCCGAAAACCGATTAGAAAGATTTTCTCAAATCTCACTAGCCTATATATCCAATTTCGAGTCTGTGGATAGAAAATTGATAGAGTTATTGTGTAAAGAAATGTAAACAGACACACATACAGCCAGACACTTTCACTTTATATATATATATATATATATATATATATATATATATATATATATATATATATATATATGACGAGAATAATGAAAATAGTATTCCGAGGAAATAGAGAAACAAAAAGGAACAAACCGAGTTCTGTTTTCATCAACGTTTCTTCTTTATTCCGGAAGTCTCGAAATAAAAACGAAACGTTGATGAACACTTAATTCGGTTTATTCCTTTTTATCTCTCTCTCTCTCTCTTAAGGTCTGTATATATATATATATATATATATATATATATATATATATATATATATACACATATATATATACTAGCAAAAGTACTCGTTGACTGGGTTCAAAAACAGCCTACAGAAAATGGACTCTGATTTATGAAAGTATGATAGGTTATAAAAAGGAAGGGTTGCAAAAAGAGTGCTTCGATTTTGGGGGTATCAAAACCAAAGCAAAATATGATGAAAGTAAAAATAAAATAGATAAACCACATAATTTATTATACCATACCTGTTCACACTTAAACACTTATCACAATATTCTGTGGATCTATATAAAAAAACTTGTTAAACTTTGTGACATATTTTCATTCTATGAAGGTCAAGCGCGAACGAACACACCATAATTTTATCATACCATATTTCTCCTAACTGAAACATAATTATCAAAGTATACTCACGCAGATAGATATGAAAAGTCTTTATTAAAGTTTGTGCCTATTTCAATTCTATGGAGGCCAGGCGCGAACTCAGACCCCACAATTGTATTATACCATCCCTATTTAAGTTAAAACATACTTATCAAAGTATTATGTAGATCTATATCAAAAACACTTGTAAACGTTTTTTTTAATTTTTAAATTTTTTATTTCCATATTTTGTGGACCAGGCGCATGCGCAGACCCCACAATTTTAATGAATCATCATTATGCCAGATCAAACATGCCCATTCATGTGTCTCGATACATTTCCATACAGGAGCCTATTCGTGCCCAGACACACACACAGACGTTCAGTTTATATATATATATATATATATATATATATATATATATATATATATATATATATATATATATATATATATATATATACACTAACTGGCTGCCCGGCACTGACAAGTCGTAACATATGCTTCAATGTGATGTTTTGATTAATGCAGATTTCGTATTTATCACCATATTATATGTAAGGATTTAAAGAGTTATGATTTAAAAAGTAAAAAAAAAAAAAAAAATGACTCGTGCGCCACCACCGAGAATCGAAACCAAAACGTTTAGCTTACGATTTACTTTTTCCTTTAATATTGATGCCTGAGCTATGAAGACATGTTTTTTCAAGGCTAAAAATTAAAACATGAACCAATAGCTATTACGTCACGCATGCATATTCATAAAGCCCTCGTTCGACCTTCATGTAGCAAATCCATTTCTTTAATTTTCACACTCTTACACTGACGTTACCCGGATAAAGCCCAAATATGAAATTTCTCATGGGTTCGAATATCTTATATATATATTTAGTTTCATGTCTGTAGACCAAAAACTGACAGAGAAGTTTCCTAGGCAAAATTTTAAAAATAAATATATATATACACATAAATAAATATGATGAGATTGATGGAAGTAGTATTCTGACGAAATAGGGAAAATAAAATATATTAACGGCGATATGACGTTATTAAAAATCTCTTTCTTAAACAACGCGAGCCCCCAGTTTTTTGAATTTCCAACGTCTTTTTGTGTTTCTGAAATGGAACACCGTCACACTTTTCACAAGAAAATGTTCAAACATTTGTACTGGTGTTTTTGTTTTCTTAATATTAATCATTCAGAGGATCTCTCGAAATAAAGACGAAACCTTGATGAACACATAACTCGGTTTGTTGCTTTATATTTTCTTTATACATAAAAATATATAGAATATATATTTTATATATATGCGCATATAATAATGATAATATAAAGTTTATTAAAACACTCTTACCTCTGATGAACCACTTTCATCGTCATTAATATGAAATACACATACACACACATATATGTACATAATATATAATTTGATAAATTAAGTATAAATTATTAAATACTGATATTTATATACTACAAGGGAGATCCGACGTCATCCTGGATTGTATGATAATCACTGAAGTATCTTTTATATTTTATTGTCATCAAAATCAATGAAATCAAATCGATTATTTGTCTTGATAGCTCTAATTGGGAACTCACCGCAGTGCACCGGAAGAAATCTTCAACTGTGTCCCCGTAGTGACTTAGTCCATAGTATATTTTAATCTGCAGCGAACGGTAGAGAATCTACTGTTGATTTTGTAAAATTATTTTTTATAAATATAATGGTTTGAATTAAAGTTTAAAATGCAAAAGTCAAGTATCATGCTTCAATTGTGCTCTAAATAGAAACATTCATTTCGAATGTGTCTCTGTCACATCAAAGAACCTTGATTTCATATGCATTTCACCTTGGTTTCATATGCTTGTGCGGTAATAATGGCTGAGAATTAATGTTTAAAATGAAAAAGTCAAGTCTAATGATGCAAGTGAGCTTCAAACAAAAATCTTCTTTTCGAACGCGCCCCAGTCATATTAAAGAACTTACAGCTAATTTTATATGTCGAGCTTCTCTGCTTGTATGGTAATATAACTTTTCAAATGCATATTAGATGTCTGTCTTAGATGTTAACTTTGGTCAACATCGCGTGTTCCTTCTTTCATCGGATTATTTCGATTATCGATTATCGATAATTATCGAAGACATTCCGATACACAACTTATCTAAGAACACTACGACGCACACAAGGTACCTTCATATGACCTTTCATACATATATATTTGAATAAGCAAATTTTCTCATAACACCCCCTCCCCACACACATATATATATATATATATATATATATATATATATATATATTCGTTGCCGGGTTCGAATCTCTCGACCCACATAAATTGTGAAACCCTGCACTGATAATTTCCGAAAGGATTAAACACTAGTGTCTGTAGGTTTTTAATTATAGTAAATAATTATGTTAGCTCCTTTAAGAAACTCGTTTCTTATCAGTGAGCACTTTACAGTTGAACTAATGTCGGTCACTTTAGCTCGGATGCGCGAATCATCATATAACGATTAGATCACTTTGACAAACGTTAAAAACATTTAACAACAAATATTAAAATTTCAACTGCATTTCTCGCGGTTGACGGTTGCCTAATGAATTTGGTCCTTGTTAATGGAGTCGGAGATGACTTCGTGCCGGTTTTCGAATCTCATGACCAGCGTTAATCGTGACACTGATGATTCCCAAAAGATGAAACACTAGTTTCTATAGGTATTTAATAGTTTTTAAAGAAAATAATTATATATATATATATATATATATATATATATATATATATATATATATATATATATATATATATATGCTTTTAATGTATCTGCATAATTTTTAACGGTGTTCAATACGTAAGTAGAGCTATGTAGTAAGTTTAGTATATATATATATATATATATATATATATATATATATATATATATAGCAATTAAGCTACACAGAATTTTCCGCGTTTCATTCCCGTAAGAATTTGTTATAGACAGAAAACTCTTTGTAGCTTAAGTGTCATAAATGTTCAAATGTCTGTCTATCTATTTCGACATACCACTGATAATGATGTGGCTAGCGGATGAAATTTTTAAGGCAGGAGTTGCACAATCTCAACCACCCCTCGTTTGGCTCGGCACAGTGACTAATAAAAATATAGGATGACTGGAAACAATTGCGAGATAAGCGAAGAGCACATACGGCGCCAAATGGTCATCTGGTTATGGTTAGGCTCGCAGTTACTCAACTTCGGTGATCTGACGAAAACTGATGGGCCAATTTAATTATGCCCTATATATATATATATACATATATATATATATATATATATATATATATATATATATATATATATATATATATATATTTCACCGTGAGCTAACCAGCGGTTTATCTGGAAGCGAGAAAGCATGCAAGCATGAACGTTACACTAACTTATACCTAACACACTAGACGCATCACATTTCGCTGCCGGATTAAGGATCCAAACAAATAGCAGCTATGCATAAGTCTTCCCTGCCAGTACATAACCTCTCCATCATCAAGACTCCTACAGTGCCTTCACGTTGGCCACACACAGAAACTGTGTGCCTTGCGGCTCCAGATTAAACCTTTAGATCTCGGAGTAGTAGAGGTGGTGCTTTATGGCCCACCAATGTATGGACACGCCTCGGCATACTACCAACCCCTAGCCCACTGTCTTGTGGGTGCCCTTGGTTGGGCAAAGACTAGGGGACCAACCCCAAAATCAAAAACTACTACTCTATCACAGACAAAAGGATAAGAGATGGGAACTCTGACTTCAAATCGCACTACTGCCTTACAGTTTTCCTTAAACGGCTATGGAACTTCACTCAGATAAAAGGCGTAGTAGCGGACACATAAGGGTGACTGTTTGCCTCAATGAGATTACTTTCGGCCAGAATCTGCGACCTTCTCTGCTGACAGTCGTCACGGGTTCGCTCCACTGGAAATGAGCATTGAAGGTTCAGATGGTGTTTATTTGATGCGCAACAGATACTACATCTAAACTGCGCAAGCAAGTTAGGAGCCAAGGTGGAAAGTCCTGTATTGAAGGATAAAGTACTGAGGCCCCGAATTGTCATCGACAAGGCTGACGAACTGCATGATGTTGTTTCAGCTACCCGGGTAGCTGAAACAATAATGTAACTAAACACAAAAATACGGTAATAAAAAATAAAACGTATATATATATATATATATATATATATATATATATATATATATATATATAATTTAGGGATTTATTTATATGAGTCTCTGATTAGTTGGTTGGCATACCATTCAATAAAACATGTGTGAGACGTACAATATATCAAATAAAATAATATGAATGTGCTAGAAATATACTTGCTTGTATACTTGTTTACAAATGTGATATATATATATATATATATATATATATATATATATATATATATAATTTGTTAACAATTCAGATACCGCAAGTATATATCTAGCACATTCATATTAATATTAATGATATTCATGTATTAATAAAACGTGTCATGTTATATATATATATATATATATATATATATATATATATATATATATATATACACACACACATATATATATGCATATATACATACATATAACATAACACGTTTTATTGATATATGAATATTATTTGTTATATTTATCTAACTATACTATATTCGAAATGTTTAACATAGTCACTTCGTACTAGGGAAAGTGAACCTCTTTTTATATTGAGACATTATAATTTTTTTTCCTATACACTCGCACCCATACACAACACGTGTGGGTATTCACTGATACGAAGACAAACATGAGTTAGAGTTCGAAAGTCTAGTAAACCAACTGGAAATGAGAAAATTCAGATTTCTATTCCGCCATTACAACGCTGACGCTATTCTATAAAACTTGTTCAGCCACGGCGTAGAATATCTTACACTCTGCGTGTCTCTTCATTTTCTTCTTGCTATTTAGGATAGGTGAGTCGGAGTGCAAACTGCTGGAAACTTTAGACACTTGTGCATGCTGGCGCCACTGTCACCTATTATTATCTATCTCTCTCTCTACATATATACATATGTATATACATGCATGTACATATGTGTGTGTTTAACTTTAGAGTAATATATATATATATATATATATATATATATATATATATATATATATGTGTGTGTGTGTGTGTAACTTAGGAAGGATAAACCCAGATAAGTCAAAATACTTGTAAAACAATATGATTAGCCTTCTGAGATACTAATTTTCAAGTTGACCTGGGAAAGATAGGAATATGCATTACTGTTTTTTTCAGAAGGTTATAACATACACACATGCATACACACACTCTTATTGGAATCACTGCTAATCTAGCCGTATTGAAAAGTTATGATACAACGAAACAGTCTATCTGTGAATGCCTACTATATATATATATGTATGTAATATATATATATATGTAATATCTATCTATCTATCTCTCTATTCATATATATATATATATTAATGTACAGAATGTCAGAAAAACATTGGTCCCGTCGGTTTCAAGCCCAACATAAGGGGGACCAGTTAATGGTAGATCGTAAATAATGTTAGGCTCTCGCCAGCCATGTTGTCCCTGTTTCTTGAGGAACCAACTTCAAAATCAAACACCACTATTTTGTAGGCTTTATCACAGACAAAAGGATAAAAGATGGGAACTCTGACTTGAAATCAAATGACAGAAACAACATGGCTGACGAGAGCCTAACATTATTTACGATCTACCATTAACTGGTCCCCCCTTATGTTGGGCTTGAAACCGACGGTACCAATGTTTTCTGACCTTCTGTACATTTAAATAAATAAATAAATATTAAGCTCTTATATCGAAAAAGTTTTTTCTTTGTAATCAAGCACTTTGTTGGAATTTATTCCCAAAAAAACATTACACAATATGTGTATATATATATATATATATATGGAGATCAATCTTTCTTGGATGGGAAAAACATTGCAGGGCACAGATGTTTTGTTTCCTCTGTGGTCTGTAAATCGAATGGAGGTCTGAAACGTCATATGAGCGTCCACAGTAGAGCAGCACCAGTTGGCATCCCTCAATCTCAGTTTAATTGTGACCTTTGCAACAGACTGTGTAAGAGCAGGGCTGATCTGAAGAGCCACCTTCGTTCGCACAGAAAATAGGAATTGATGCATCTATATCACATCTCCACATGTATATATGTGTGTGCATAAGTGTATATATGTGTATATAATTAAAAAAATAAATAAAAAAGATATCTAAAAATACATGAAAATGATTGAGTAATCAACAATAAAGCAAGGGAAAGATGGCCTTCTTCTGTCAAGAAGTGACAATCACCATCACCATATATATATATATATATATATATATATATATATATATATATATATATATATATATATATATATATATATATACAGATATGGCAAATTTCTCAACTTTTCTTGAATTTTCTTGCGAAGTTTAAGCAAAAGTTTAAAATTCGTTTGCTAAACTATAAACAAAGTAATCATCATTGACAGAACGTCTCTGCCGTTTTTTCGAATTACTGAAATTGTAATGCATGTTTTCTATTGAGATTTTTTAAATTGTTAATTCATCCTGCACATAAGATTTTGTTTAATTTCATGTAATTGCATATGTCTATATTCATTAGCTTTTTGGGACTGACAATGAACGAACGCATTGATCAGGTTTATGGTGATGATTATTGATATCGAATAGGAAATTACTGCAAAAAAAAAATCAACAACAAATATGAGATTCGGGTTAGGAACGATAGTATTAAATACTGGGATTTACGAACGTTTTATTTGCACATGGACACGATTTATCAAATGTAAATTTTTTAACATACTTAAACTTCGTTGGTGTTATACACGATATAATCTCGTTGACACAGCAGTTCTTGTAAGAACACCGAAGTTAAGCGACGTTGAGCTTGGCTAGTACCAGATGAGTAATAACTATTAGCAAAACCGTAAAGTCAAAGCCCTATCTCCGGAGTTCGGAATTTGCCAACCGTTTTACTATATTTAATTCTAAGAAGTTCAAAGTAGGAATTAAAAATCTGTGTTATCTACATAGATCTATAATTCTTCGATTGTCTACGTTGAATAATGAAACATAAAGAAATATAATTGCAAAATAAAAATCGAACAAAAATATATTAGTAAATATTTAGCAACTATTCTAACGCAAAAATAAGTTTTGTTTTCCAATTTAAGCAATGCACCAAATACGAACTATGATTGAACGTGAAAAAAACAAAACAAAAAACGATCGATTCTTGCGTAAAAACGATTGCTTGAATCGTGTTCTTCACTTCAATTTATATATATTTTTAACTTGAACTTTCTTATTGGCAAGATTAATATTATTATATGTCAGATAATAATATTAAATATGAAACTGAAGAGATAACCCTCTAAAATGTACGAACATTTGTTTTTAATGTTATTTTATCTACATTTTTTATTTTTCAAAAAGATTCAAGAACTTCAATAAGAACATTGAAGGGTGTTAATTCTAAATATGATGTTAGTTTGACTTTTATTTAACTGTGATCCTTAGACACGAAAACACACAAATTTGCTTCATATATACATAAAAATCTGTACATATATATGTGTACATATTTATATATATATGTATATATATTTATATTCATCCATATATATATATGGATATATATGTATATATATATATATATATATATATATATATATATATATATATATATATATATATATATATATTCGTCCAGAGGAAGGCTTACAATAAATACGAAACGTTGATGAAATCATAACTTGGTTTGTTCCTTCTTTATCTCTCTATCTTGTCAGAATACTATTTCAGTCAATTCTCATCATATATATATATATATATATATATATATATATATATATATATATATATATATATATGTATATATA
Organism: Euprymna scolopes; assembly: GCF_053919585.1. NCBI lineage: Eukaryota > Metazoa > Mollusca > Cephalopoda > Sepiida > Sepiolidae > Euprymna > Euprymna scolopes. The sequence continues at coordinate 57,303,069 of NC_136519.1, forward strand.
TATATATATTTGTGTGTGTTTATTTTTGATTATGAATTGTTTTATAAAAGTGTGTTTATTACATGTGTGAACTTTTTTAACTCTGAACACGTGATGAAGGTATTAAAACAAGTTGAATTATTTGAATTATTCGAACCACTAGGATGTTATTATCACAACTTGTCCGTCGAGGTTCCTTCCCACCTTCTTTAGTAGCTTGCGAACTCGAGAATATGTGCTGAATTTCGAACGGAATCTCCTATTTAGTTTGCTTTTATTTCCTTAGCCATCACCGGCGAGAGGTTTTTAGTAATTTAAGACAATAATGGTAGATACCAATACCATTAAAATGTATATATATATATATATATATATATATATATATATATATATATATATATATATATATATATATTCTTTCACGTATACACATAAAATTTTAAATAGAAATATATTATTTTGTGTATAGATTTACAGTACTAGCTTAAATCGTAACACACACACACATATATGTATGCATATATATATAATATATACATATATATATACATATACACACACTCATATATATACATATATATATATATACATATATACACACACAAATATATATATATACACGCACGCGTTGCAAATAAAACCTAACTTTTAAAAATTAACAAAATTTTAGTGTCTATACGTTGTAAAGCAGTGAAATGTAATGCTATAATATATATATATATATATATATATATATATATATATTACTTTCATTACAATAAGGACGACCAAAGGATCGGTGAAAGATACGTTCTTGAAAACGTTTTTAATTTTGTTCATAATATTTTGTATCCCTGCACGTAACCAATAGAAGACGAATAAAAAAAATTTATAAACTGATATACTTTTCCTATTCCTTTTTAAAATACATTTTCATATATATATATATATATATATATATATATATATATATATATATATATATATATATATATATATATATATATATATATATATAGCCAGTAGAGTTTAGTTTCCTAGAAGTACATCCAATGAAACAACATGTGTCTACCAAAAGAGTGCTCAATGAGTGAACAGAGCAGGTATATATAAGTTTCGACGGTAATTCTTGGCCTGAAGACGTAATCCCCCAACGCGGGTGATTACAGAAACATATATGCACATATGTAGCCATTAATGTTTCTATAAATAAATTTATGTATATATATATATATATATATATATATATATATATAGTATGTTAGAATGTATAATGATTCATTGTGAAATTCAGAGCTAAAACAATTAGTTCACGGCGATGAAATTTCACACTAGAATTGTCCGCAAGAACGTTAAGATGTGTTAAGTAATTATCAATTATTAGTGATATTTACTAAGAATACAATTACGAACTTCTTAAACCATGTAATCAGGAATGGTTATTGGAACGAGCGCAATCTACTCCCAAAATAACAATCCAAATCATCCAATTTATCAGCCCTCATCTAAAGAATATGAAAACATTAAAACTAAATCTATTAAAATAGATCCGCATGGATCCGCATCATTTTTTGACCGGTTTGATTTTATTAGTTTCAATTTCTTCGATTCTCTTAAAAATATGTTACTCACAGGCGGGACCACATTAAGGATGCCGATATCTATCAGTGAATGTAGTGCTATCGAAGCAATTGCATTCAAGTTCTGTACGCTGACGTCGTAATACGGAGTCGTTTTCCACCTCCTGACAACCACCGCCCAACTCAAATACTAAATAGTATATGACTTTGCGGCTTTCTTTTATCAATTAGTTGTTTATTCAAAATCAAAAGGCAAAAGATGTATCAACGTAATAAATTATAAAATGTTGGTACTTACTTAGTGACTTTGGCAGGGCAAATAATTTGCTTGTTATACATTCAAATTCCGAGGTATTACGATGTATTTCCATGTCTGTAAATTGTGCCCCCCACAAAAACTAACAACGAACAGTCCTCGAAGTTGTTTTATATTTTTTGTTAATGTTCTGATAGTTAATAATCAGTTGATTGAAAATCAAATCAAATCGGATATGAATTACAGAAAAAGGGAAAACAAAATATAATCTTTATAAAGAAGTGTTATTAGAAGTTTGTTGCAATGGATTACATTTAATATCTAATATGCATTGCGTAATGCGGTCTGCGACCAGTATAGTTTTAAAGTGCATGGACAACAAATTGAACTTCTTTTTAATTATAACAAAAAACAAATTCTTTAAGTTTATTTAAAATGTTTCACTGGATCCGATTCAAAACAAGATCCGGAAATAAGATATTTAAAGGTAAATAAATGGCAAACTATTTTTTATAATAGTTAAAGAAAGACAATTTTTGTGTTTCCTCATTACAGTTCCAACGGATCCCATTTAATAACAAGATTATATTTTGAACCAGAAATTCATATTTATCTTCCAGAATTTTTTTTATCCTGTTTTGTTATTTTAAATGTGCTTTAATAATAATAGCGTCTGTTTCATTATTGGCGGTTGTCAACTCAAATGTGCCCGCTAAGACAAACTTTGCGATGTTTACATTTCCGGTGTTTTGTCCGTTTAAATTAGCGTTAGTATCCCCACGGGTACCACGGCAACTATAAGCCCCTCTATGCGAATTTAACCACTAATACTCTTGGGAAAGACGTGAACCCGCAGTTTTCCACTCCAGATGGTAAAATAAACAATTTTGTAAAATTAATCATATATAATCGGTAATTCCAAGAAAATACTCTGAATTTGCATTACAACCCGAAAAATGTGCCATTAAAAAATTAATTGAACAAATTAAAATACAAAATAAGTTAATTTTGTTTAGTTAATTTTTGTTTGGTAAATTGTTATTTTTTTTTGTATGTAATAAAGTTAAAATAATTTAACGAAAGTATTTGTGATCTAAACGGCCAGTACGTGTGTTCGGAAATGAAGAAAAAGAAGCCGGTTGTTGACGAATATGAGAGAGAGAGAGAGAGAGAGAGAGAGAGAGAGAGAGAGAGAGAGAGAGAGAGAGAGGGCGGGAGGGAGTTAGAGATATTTGATAATCGTCCTGTCGACTCCCCGAGTTCCCAGCGCTGTTTTTAAAGCCGGTGCAGAAATGCAGTAGCAGTCGCTATTATTGGCGGCTGTTTTACCGAAAACACGTAGTGACAGTAGTGCTTCACCCCCAACATAGGAGTCGTGTCATTTTTTATGGTTCACTGTAGGAAAGATTTAAATTGTCCAGACTAAACAAGGGCAATACACAACAAACTAAAATATGTATTCATTCAACCGGAAAAGAAGTCCAAGTGTCACACACACACACACACACACACACACACACACACACACACGCACACACACACACACACGCACACACACACACTCTTTCTCTCTCTCTCTCTCTCACACACACACACACACAACTGAATAGAAAAAATATGCTTCACCAATGTTTTCGTCCGCTATATATCTAAATCTATCATTGCAATATTCATATAAAAATTCATAGATTATGTTTCCGTTCAGTCTTGAAAGACAAAGGATACCCTCTGTAAGAACAGCTGCGTAGGTAATATTGATGCAAGGGTTGCGCAATCCCTAACCACACCTTTCCTGAATCGGTACTGTTTGAGTCCACTGGCATGGAGAAGTCCAGGACGTCTGAAATCAATGCCGAGATAAGCGGTGTGTCAACGTGATTATGCCGTATTAAAAAAAACAATAGAATTTCATCAATAATTTTAGTTTTCAAATTTAAAATATCATTCCTAAGACTTAAAGAAAAAAAACAAACACTCAACATGGATATTTTTCATAGCGTGATATGTTTGTGAATTCACTGCAGGCAATGGTGTTGTTGTCTGATATGACATTTTTCTTGCTTCCTTTCATCACTTAAAACGGTTTCATCCGGAGGAAGGTATTTTAATTGTGAACTTTTGCGTTACCATTTGAGAGCTCTCTCCCCATCCTCTGTCTTCCTCTCTCTGTCTCTTTCACATACATGCGCACGCGAACACACACGCACGAACACACACACACACACACACACACACACATATATATATATATATATATATATATATATATATATATATATATATCTTCTGTATAGTGGATTTGAATAGTTCGGTAGGTCTGTATAGAGGTTTGTCACGACACGGAGATATTTCCCTCTCGAAGTAAAGCAAGGCCAAATATTCAAAATAACATTTGAGATACTTTCGACATTGATTTATACAACGAAATGTTGTTGATCTTCCTGAAGTTAAAGCACTAATTTGGATACTCCACCAAACCAAATGTATTCTTTTGCTGAAATCCAACAATACCAAACGAAACCAACAAGAAAGATAATGTTAAATGATCACTTAATACAAGAGGAACATTGAAACTCTTCACTAATTTAGTAGCTTAATGGTTGAGCATTTACCTTTTAGTACACACCTGGATATTATATATATAAAACACCATTGGCACTTGCCTATGGTTGAAAGTTGAAAATGTGATAGATATTTCTGCAGCGTCGTATATATTAATTAAAGTATTAAATGCTATTTTGTTGATATTGGGTTGCATTTAAAAAAAATATGTATCGCTTTAAGTAATTTTAGTTTATGTATGCAGTTATATTTACACACACACTCTCTCTCTCACACACACACATATATATATATATATATATATATATATATATATATATATATATATATATATATATATATATGATACAACCAAATATCAACAAAATTGCATTAAATACTTGACTTAATATACAGAATGCGGCAGGAATGCCTCTCACATTTTCAACTTTCAACTATATGTTCTAATGAACTTATGCAAGTACTAATTATTTTTTGATTTAGCTAATAACTTGCCACTTTTTGAAGTAATGTTATTTGGATTGGTGCACATCGTGCTTTTACCGTAGAAATGTTTTAGAAGAATGGTGAATCTGTAACTGCAACAGAGAAAGATTTCCGAGTTCGTTACAAGTTAGGACGGCATAATTCTGTTCCAGATAGAAAATCAATACAGCTTTGTTTTACAAATGCAAAGTTATTGGTTTTGCACTTAAAAAAAGACACCTGAAAGGCGTCGAAGTGGTCGGACGTGAGACCTTCTCTTACTCAGTCTCCTACACGTTAAGCTTGCAGACATACTGTCGCCTTGGGATTGTCGGATCGAACAGTCAAAAGAATTCCTCACACTGATATATAGTTCCATCCATACAAATTAATGGTTGCTTAGAAACTGCACGAGTGCGACTGGGAAGATCGCATGTAAAAATGTATTTCTGCCGAATCCGGAATTGTATTTCGCAATAAAAAAAATATAATAAATGAAGAACATGACAAAACAAAATGGATGCATTAATGCAGCAATAAATATATAATAGACTCAAACTTTTTTCTAAACTTTTACTCCAGCCAGACCATTGGAAAAAACTATTTGTATGTATAAAATCATTAATGCAGCAATAAATATATAATAGACTCAAACTTTTTTCTAAACTTTTACTCCAGCCAGACCATTGGAAAAAACTATTTGTATGTATAAAATCATTAATGCAGCAATAAATATATAATAGACTCAAACTTTTTTCTAAACTTTTACTCCAGCCAGACCATTGGAAAAAACTATTTGTATGTATAAAATCATTAATGCAGCAATAAATATATAATAGACTCAAACTTTTTTCTAAACTTTTACTCCAGCCAGACCATTGGAAAAAACTATTTGTATGTATAAAATCAAACGCACAAAACTATTTTCCAAAATACTTTAGCTTGGCATGACGATTAAGAGATCGTAAACACTTGACTAATGATCGAAACCAGAACGCTTGAATCAACATTATACAATCTGCTTACAAAAACGAAGAAAATTGTTCGCCGAGTCAAGAAAATTACCAAGAAAATTAAAAAGAGGACATCTGTCGAATTTAATCAAACTTGCTGAAATAATTGCTTACTACTCTGTCTTTGTCTCTGTCTTTATTTATTTATTTATTTATAAATTCTCATGGAAGTTTCGCCAGAGAAGACAACGCAGGTGTCCTCCACTCTTTAAGTGCGGGCTTTTTTTTTATGACACTCTCTATATAAATATTTCTGGTGAAGGCAATGGGAGTGATCCGAAATCTCAAAGTTCCCCACTAATTGAAGGAAACTATGTAGACCAAACCGTCTTTAAAAGTTCAAATAGTCCCATTTCAATCCAATCTACAACTTAATAGCAGAGTTACCCCAGGTTGGTTGGGTCGGAGTGTTGAATATCATCAAATGCAACATCATGTTTAACATTAACAGCAATGTGGATATCCTTCAACTGAGGGTGAACCTCTGGCTTTCCAAATTTTGCAATCGTCCTCAGGATACGGCAACGAGTTGATTTGGGCACATCAGGAACGCCAGCTTTCTCAAAAACTTGTTTGCTAGTTTCAAGTGGGTTACGGCGAACTTCTCCCTTTATCTTGCTCATTGTTCGACGTGACAGATAAGATATTTTACGAATTTTCCCTTTGTCAGAATGTCCGTTGCAAAGTTCAGGGTTCGTACAATATTTTTTGATTGTACGATGATTACGATGTAAATCTTTGGCATTTTCTAAGGTGGAAATCTTATTATGGAGCCTTTGAACAATTTTAGACTTCTCAGCTTGACTTAAAGCACCTTTACGTCCCATCTTGCATATAAAATTGGCACGCTGAAAAAAAAACTACAAGTAACCACAATGGCTGCCGTTTGCTTGCTAGCTATTGCACAGATCAGTTTAAAATTTTATATCTGCGCATGTGTTAGTGTTGCTGTATAACGTGCGAAGTTTCACGAATTTTCATTGAAAACTATCGGAATCAGAACAAAAATATCGATTTGCATATAATTCTGGCAAGGGGTATATATATATATATATATATATATATATATATATATATATATATATATATATATATATATATATATATATAACCATAAGCCTGATGAATCCAAAGTGGATGAAACGTGGAATATTCTGTGTAGCTTAATTGCCATATATATTTTTATAACTTACAACCTTGCTCTACCTATGTATTGAGCACTGCTGAAGTAAATAGTTTACGAATAAAATAATACTTTCGTATATTAATTATGTGATTAAATGAAGTCATATACATATATATATATATATATATATATATATATATATATATATATATATATATAGTGAGAGATAGATAGATAGAGATATAAAAAGGAAACCGAGTTATGTGTTCATTAAGGTTTCGTCTTTATTTCGAGACTTCTCAAACTAAAGACGAAACCTTGATGAAAACATAGCTCGGTTTCCTTTTTATCTCTCTCTCTCTCTCTCTCTCTCTCTCTCTCTCTCTCTATTTAAATAATCGTTCGGACAGGTTAATTTCGGCCACCGATTCCGTAGTCAAGGGGTAGGACTGCCGACTGTCATCACGACGGTTCTAGGTTCGATCCTCGGCTTGGGAGAGGTGTTAGTCTAGCGGCACTGATGAGTTGTGAAACAACGAAACAGGTCTGTATGTCGATGACTAAAATATATTTTATAAAGCTCCCCTCTTTGGTAGAGCACTCTCGAAAATTATCTTTCTCGCTACTTAATTTAGCTGAAATAATGCGAAGCTCGCGATTTGTTTACAAACAAACGTTTGAGCCCTCTACGAGTAGCGGACCGATGTTTATTTAAATAATCGTTCGGACAGGTTAATTTCGGCCACCGATTCCGTAGTCAAGGGGTAGGACTGCCGACTGTCATCACGACGGTTCTAGGTTCGATCCTCGGCTTGGGAGAGGTGTTAGTCTAGCGGCACTGATGAGTTGTGAAACAACGAAACAGGTCTGTATGTCGATGACTAAAAAAAATATATATATATATATATATATATATATATATATTATGTTTCCTCTGGAAGTTTCGAAATAAAAATAAACACATAACTCGGTTTCCTTTTTATTTCTCTCCCTCTCTCTCTATATGTATATATATATATATATAGAGAGAGAGAGAGAGAAAGAGAGAGAGAGAGAAAGAGAGAGGGAGACATAGCGAGAGAGGGGCAGGCAGATAGACAAACCGAGACAAATAGGAATATAGAGAGATACAGATATAGATTGCAAGAGAAATAGACACGGTCAGAAATGCATTACCTACTAAATGCACTAAACCACTCCACTTAGATTTTATTATATGAAAGCATACATTATTTGATTAAATGCAGTATTATTTATAATAATCGGGGTGAAGATAGAATGGAAACCGCACATTCGATGTTTTTAGTCTGATATTTTCCCAACGAAATAATTAAGATATTTTTCATCAAGCAATATGTACGGCATATATTCTCGTGAAATATAATGTATATATGAAACTTACCAACATATTTGCATCTATATGTTCCAGTCTACATATGTTATTATTCTATTTGTCTGTCTTTCCTTCTCTCTCCCTTTCTATATGAAGAAGTATAAGAAGATTTATTTCTCATCGCGTCGTAGTTATTCTTGTCTGTCTGTCGGTCTCAATAATCTACTCTATTAATTTTTTGGTCTACAGGCATGAAATTTGATATAGAGAGGGATCAGACCTACTGAACAAATTCGATATTGCTTTTAGTCGAAAAAAATAGCTGCTGAGGTGTCAAAACTGAAAAATTGCAACTTACTAGGCGTAAGTTAACTGAACCAGTATCTTCTACACATGCGCAAATATTCATTTCTACGTTTAATTACGTTATCTTTTTTAAAGGTTTGACATGTATATGTGTTAGGTTGTGTAATGTGTATGAATATGTTCCAAAACAACGTACATGTTAAATAGTGGGTTTTATATTTTATCTTTATATTCATGTACGTGTAAATGCGTGTATGTATACACATTGTATCATTTAGTTGATCGTCTAATGAGTATATTTTAACATTTTAACAGTTCTAACAGGAAACGATTGATGTGGACGTATCGAAACAGTTGTAGACAAACAGTTCTTTTTAACAGATGTAAATAACACAACACATACCTGAATTATTCAAACATTTATTTTCATGATTTCAGCAGACATCTTTAAAGATGACAACGTCTTTACCTCTTGCTGCCTGAGGAAACGCCGCTCCCTGCGTTACAGAGGCCCCCTTTGAGTCGTCCGTTCTCTCTGATGTCCCGCTAACGACTGACCATAATATCTCCAAATCTACATCTCATTACGTGTCTCAGACCAACAGCTGATGTAACCTCAATCTAGTCATTTGTTTATGCAAACCAAAACCATATTTATATCTATTTTCTATTTTCACATTCCTTTGTAGCGATATTATTATTTCAGCTGTCAATCACTTTTTCCCAATCTAATTATTTATTTTTCTAATCATAATAATCGATCAAGCGATCCGCCGTCGCTCGAATCAGTCAAATAATAATAATAATAACAATAATGTTTTGACCCTTTGACCCAGCTTGCCACAATTAACACCGATACTACGCCATGATCATAACCAAAGGGTCACAAAATTATATATGTATTAAGCTTAGATGTTAACAAATAAGGCTGGTTTCGATTAATACTGATGGCAACCAAGTCATATATTTAAAAAGATTTCGAACTATAATAATCAAAGAAGTATTACATCTATGATAATAAATGTGAAGTTTAACCGCATTTTCTGACAAGACAATGCCGACCGGTCACTACTATATATTAAGCACAGCATAATAACCAATAGAACATTGGCTCTAGAACACGGAATACAAATAAATTAAAATAACGGCGTGCTAGTTAAAAATGAAGGCACGATCAAAACAACACACGCACCGTGTTGATATTACCAACGCCAAATAATATTCACAAGCAGTGCCGGGACACGTACTCTGCTAAGACTTATCTATCTATCTATCTATCTATCTATCTATCTATCTATCTCTCTCTCTCTCTCTCTCTATATATATATATATATATATATATATATATATATATATATATATATATATATTCCCTGTTTTGTAAGTCAATTAATTCCTTGTAACTTCCATAATATTTCAAGAATTTACACCGGTCTTAGTATTATAATTTTTTGTGTTCTTATAGGAATCATCATATTTTGCGTAGCAAAATTATTTCAGGTAGTTAAAACTAATATAATATTATTTTTTCGCTCAACAGCAGTGTTGATCCGACACAACTCCTTTAAAAGCAAGAACATCAACGATCCGGATACCAGATTAAGGTTTTAGCTATAGATTGATGAGTACATAACATATTTTTATGCGCATGTTATTCGGTCTTGCTCTATGTAATAATATGAAAAATGTATTATTTCATAACGTTTAGACAAACACGGAATTATTTTTTCAAGCTAGAAACTTACTGAGATTAATAAACGATTTTATTTGGTGAATGGTTTGTGTATTTATGTGCTAGGGGCAAATAACTCTAAAAAAGTTTTTTTTTTAAATCGATGTTGGAAAAATAATTCCAAATATATAACTGAAATATGTTATCAATATAATTATTGTTTAAAGTTGATTAAATAACAACCTTTAATAGAACACTTAAAACAATTCTCGAGCAAAAAAAAAAAAGAAGGCAGGCTCGAACCCCTACTGTGAAGGAGGAAAAGAACGGAAGAAAGCGTGACGTCTTTGCTCTTACGACCACCGCCAAATCGGAAGTGACGTAGGTTTAAATTACGACTAAACAATCGAAAAGAGGGGATGACTTTCGAAACTATCGGCGAAAAAAGCGACCCCTCCCTGTAGAAAAGTGTCCAATTGAGGTTGAAGAAATTAATGTTTTTAGCCAATTTTTCTGTATTTGTCGTCTGAAGGGTGGAACTTTAAAACGATACTGATCGTGTAAAAATCCATCGCCTCTGTCGAAAGTTTTAGGCAGACATGCAATCAGACATACATCTACATATTGGTAGGTCAAATTTTCGACCCAAACCGATTAAAAAGATTGTCCTATCTTTGAAGACCTTTTATGTAAAATTTCAAATGTTTAGACCAGAAATTGTCTGAGTAATTTGGTAGAGACCGCAGAGGTCAATTTTTTAAAATTTGACCCCTATTATGTCCCCTTAATATTTATTGTTTTGGGCTTAAGTAAGATTCATGTCTAAAGAAACCTAAAATTTCAAGTGTTTAGACGTAAACTTGGCGGAGGAGTTTGATAGAGTTCTCAAAGGTCAATCATTGAACTTTGACCCCTTAACAGCCAAATATTTGGCTGAAAACGGATTACAAAGATTTTCGAAAATCTCAATATCCTGTATATCAAAGTTCAAGTCTGTAGACTAAAAATTGCGTAGAGAAATGTACACAGTCAAACAGACAGACACTTTCACTTTTATATATATATACTAGCATGGATGCCCGGCCTTGCCCGGGTGCATGTTGAGCAAAAAAAAAAAAAGTAGTAGCTCGAATCCGTACCACAAAGGAGGAAAAGAACGGGAAAACCTGACGTCTTTGCTGTTACGACCACCGCCAAACCGGAAGTGACGTAGGTTTTAATTAAGGCTAGACAATTGAGAGGATGACTTTCGAAAATATCGGCGAAAAATGCGACCCCTGTAGAAAAGTGTCTAGTTGAAGGTGAAGATATTAATGTTTTTAGCCAATTTTTCGATAGCGATCTTCTAAAAATCCGTCGCCTCTGCCGAAAGTTTAAGGCAGACATGCAAATATACATACCCACATTTATATATTGGTAACACAAATTTTCTACCCAAACCGACTAAAACGCTTGCCCTATCTCTGAAGACCCTTTCTGTAAAATTTCGAATGTTTAGACCAGAAATTGTCTGAGTAATTTGGTAGAGACCGAAGCGGTCAATTTTTGAAAACTTTGACCCCTATTATGACCCCTTGATATTTATTGTTTTGGGCTCAAATTAAGTTATTAAGTTAGATCCATGTCCAAGGAACCTATATCTAAAATTTCAAGTGTTTATCTCCAAAATTGTTGGAGGAGTTTGATATAGTTCTCAAAGGTCAACTCGTTGAACTTTGAACCCTTAATAGTCAAATTTCTTGCCGACAACGGATTACAAAGATTTTCCCAAATCTCAGTACCCGGTATAGCAAATTTCGAGTATGTAGACTTAAAATTGACAGAGTTATTGTGTAGGAAAATGTACACAGATACACAGATACACAGACACAGACAGACAGACAGACAGACACGTTCCCTTTTATAGATATACTAGCAGTTCCGCACTGCTTTGCTCGGGCCGTATGTACTGTCCATAAGGTTACGTGCATATGTATATATTAAAAAGTGTGACTATGAAAAGTAATGCATTTCTGTATAATAGTCTTCCTTAACTACCATAGAGAAAAGACAGACAGACATTTTCACTTTTATAGATAGATAGATAGATAGATAGATAGATTGTATGCAATATATAGTAATGATTTAAAAAGTATAAAAAAAAAGACTCACGATCCACCACCGAGAATCGAAACAAAAACGTTCAGCCCACGATTTATTTTGCCTCTGTTGTCAATGACTAGGCTATGAAAACATGTTTTCTGCAAGGCTAAAAATTAAAACATGAACCAATAGCTACTATGTTATGCATTCGTAATGCTGGCGTTCGACCTTCACCTGGCAAATTTCATTTTTTTTAAATTTTCCCACTTTTGCACCAATTATTCCGGGCTAAAACCCAAATATAAAGTTTTGCATGGATTCAAATACCTTTTATATGAAGTTTCATGTCTGTAGACAAAAAACTCTATGAGGAGTTCGGTAGGCAAAATTTATTAAACAAAAATATATATGTATACATAAATATATATGGAAACAATTGTGTATTTACTGTAAACTTTTTACGCAAATATTATGCAAGTATAAATCATGTAGAATATCTGCATGACTATAATTACACGTAATAGTTAACTCTAGATAATCATCCCATAAGAAAACCGAAAAAAACTAACAGGGAATTAATTAAAATGAATGTTTAAAAGAATATGCAAATTAGTTAGATCTTTTGCTAGTGAACGCATTTCTACAACCCATATATAAGTAAATTGTATTTTATTTTTAAATAAATAGAGAAGAGGGGGTTTAATATGAATATCAATACACACAAAGACAAACAAATTTATAAGAGTATATATATATATATATATATATATATATATAGATAGATATAGATAGATTGGATGCAATATGTAGTAATGATTGAAAAAGTTAAAAAAAAAGACTCGTGCGCCACCACCGAGAACCGAAATCGAAACGTTAAGCTAACGATCTATTTTTGCCTATGTCGTCAAAGACTGGGCTATGAAGACATATATAATATAAGGCTAAAAACTGGCTAATTTCATTTTTTTTTTAAAATTTCACACTTTTGCACCGATTTTTCCCGGGTAAAACCCAAATATAAAGTTTTGCATGGATTCAAAAACCTTATATATGTAGTTTCCTGTCTATAGACTAAAAACTCTAAAAGGAGTTTGGTAGGCAAAATTTATTAAACAAAAATATATACATATACATAAATATATATGAAAACAGTTTTGTGTTTACTATAAACTTTTAACGCAAATATTATGCACGTATAAATTATGTAGAATATCTGCATTAATATAATTACACGTAATAGTAAACTGAAGATGATCATCCCATAAGAAAACCGAATAAACTAATAGGGAATTAATTAAATTGAATGTTTAAAAGAATATACAAAACGGCTAGATATTTTGCTAGTGAATGCTATTCCAAAACCCATATCAAAGAAAGTTGTATTTTCTTTTTAAATAAAAAGAAAAGAGGCTTGCCTTTTTTCTGTTGTTCTCGGCCTCCGGGCCGGAACTAGAGTGTAGTATCTGTTCCGACAGACACTGAAAGCAAAGACCATATGTGGGGGAAACCCCACATATCAGACCTTGGTCAATGTAGGGGAAACCCTTGATACCAATTGTCACTATCCATCTCCCCTACTCCCGGGGCAGTTAGTCCCCTTTTCCCTTTCACTCCTCACATTTAAAATCGGCCTTGTGCCTAATTTGCTCGGTGGGGTAGCAAATATATGCCCTGTTGTTCTTGGCCTTCGGGCCGGGATCAAAGTGTAGTATCTGTTCCGGTAGATACTGCAAGCAAAAACCATATGTGGGGGTAACCCCACATATAAGACCTTGGTCAATGTAGGGGAAACCCTTGATACCAATTGTCACTATCCAGCTCTACCTACTCCCCAGGGAGTTGGTCCCCTTTTCACCTTCACTCCTCACATTTAAAATCGGCCTAGTGCCTAATTTGCTCGGTGGGGTAGCAAATATATGCCCTGTTGTTCTTGGCCTTCGGGCCGGGATCAAACTGTAGTATCTGTTCCGGTAGATACTGCAAGCAAAAATCATATGTGGGGGTAACCCCACATATCAGACCTTGGTCAATGTAGGGGCAACCCTTGATACCAATTGTCACTATCCAGCTCTACCTACTCCCCGGGGAATTGGTCCCCTTTTCACCTTCACTCCTCACATTTAAAATCGGCCTAGTGCCTAATTTGCTCGGTGGGATAGCAAATATATGCCCTGTTGTTCTTGGCCTTTTGGCCAAGAACAAAGTGTAGTATCTGTTCCGGCAAATACTGCAAGCTATGACTAGCTATGACTAGCTATGACTAGCAAAGACCAGATGTGGGGGCAGCCCCACATGACTGACCTTTAACCAGCTCCCATTTCCCACCTCTCGGGAGCTGGTCCCCTTTTTCCCTTCCCCCTCCCTTCACTCCTCACATTAAAAATTGGCCTTGTGCCTAATTTGCTCGGTGGGGGAGCAAATAAATACCATCTGTTCCAGTAGATACTGCAAGCAAAGACCATATGTGGGGGTAACCTTACATATAAGACCTTGGTCAATGTAGGGGCTACCCTTCATACCAATTGTCACTATCCAACTCCCCTACTCCCCGGGGAGTTGGTCCCCATTTCCTCTTCACTCTCCACATTAAAAAACGGCATTGTGCCTAATTTGCTCAGTGGGGAAGAAAATAAATACCCTGTTGTTCTTGGCCTTTTGAACCAAGATCAAACTGTAGTATCTGTTCTCGCAGTATACTAGGCTTTCTCTTTTTCAAAGACCAGCGACCGCCCACTTCACCAACTTTTGGTCAAGTTCAAGGGTTTTTTCTTGTTTGGCCTCAAAGGACCGACCCTATTCTTTGGCTGAGTGGTCCTTAGGGCATTGTTTTTTTTGCCACTAACTGTTTTTCTATTTCTTGCAGATAGTCCAGTGTCTGGATCCGACTTAAGCAGCCAGCTGAGCTAGGGGAAACTGACGTGCCTTTTTAGGCGTAGGTCCCCCTAGTTTCCAAATCGGCGGGTCGGAGAAGGGCACTGGGCCAACACCTATGAGGGGCATGCCTCTGCCTCTTCACCAAAGGGGTCGCCCCTAGTGTAGCGACCGTGTCGGGGGCACCACACCCGGTGGTGCTCCAGTGCCGTTGAGGGGGAGTGCCACATCCGGTGGCACTCCAGTACCATTGTAGGGGGTATCACATTCGGTGATATCCCAGTGCCGTTGTTGGGGTAGCACCACACCCGGTGGTGCTCCAGTATGCGTGGAGGGGGGTAGCAGAGATCGTTTCGGCGGGTACCACATCCGGTGAACCCCAGTACTGGGGGCCCTCGCCCACAGCCTTTGTATACGAGATGGGAGATTCCACACCCGGGGGAGCCCCATCATCAAGCTATGAGTATTCACCCTCACCACCTGTGTGTGTCGTGGAGGGATCCAAACCGTGTACCCCTTTACTGAGGGTTGATGACTCACCAGCTCCTACAGGCCAAGTCGGAAAGGGTTGGTTCAGGAGCAAAGTTCAAAGGGAAGATTGCCACACCCGGTGACATCCCGCAGCCGTCAACATCACGGGCGTAATCAAGGAAAAGATGATGGCCATGCTCGTGGAAAATACATAGTACGACGTAGCTATGCAGTGTAGGATCTACTCCTCCCGACAGCAGAAGACGCAGCAAAGATAGCAAAAGAAGCCATTGTGTGGAAAGGGCTGAGATGTAAACCTGAATACTTGGAGCAGAGAAGGACAACGGTGTCAGTTATGGGAGTCCCATGCTGTATCAGTGAGGAACACCTTGGTGCCATATTCTCACAATACGGAGATGTTGAGGCCGTAAACCCGGTTCGAGGATTGAGAAATATCGCCACCGGGGATTACAAGGTAATGATTAAATTAAACCGGGCTGAGTTTAACGCAATACCATCCCAACTTAAATGCGAAAATGGGTGATGTCAATCATCATGGAAGGGAGAAGGCCACATTTCTGGCACTGTATGTTGCCGGGGCACATAGCAAGAGTCTGCCCTAAAAGGAATCCCGTACCTCCACCAGCAACTGTTCCTCCAAAGACAGTGACAGAGGAAAAAAGGAAAAAGACTCCTAAAGACAAGGAAACCCCCAAGGATAAGGCCACAAGCTGAAGCACGGTGGTCAGGAAAGGAAAGGGGAAGCAAACAGTGGCCGGTAAAGCAGCAAAAGAAGAAAAAGGGGGGAGTAAAGTGAAAGTTGGCTTCGGAATCAGAAGAAGAGGCAGGAGAAGCCGTAGACGAGACCAAGACAAAAATGAGTCAAAACAAAAAAGTAAAAGAAGACCAAACAAATTCTGCTCAACCCAACCCCAATCCTCTCCTCCGGATGAGCAGAATACCCCTCCCCGTTGTACCACCCCTAAACCTACGCCTGAGGAAGAGGCTCCTGAAATAGAAATGGCAGAAAAAAAGGAAAAAGGAGAGACCACTACCCCTCCAGAAAAGCCGGTCAGGACCGAGAGGACCAGAAAGCGGCCATTCTTTCATGGAGAGAGAGTATGTGGACATAGCACAGCTGCAAATGGATCGGAGCGGCAGCCAGAGAAGGAGTTTAAAGCAGCTGGAGAAACTAACTAAAGTTGAGGGGAAAGAAGTGGAAAACCCGAGAAACTTTCGCGAGGCTCCCCTATTAATAACTTTTGTCCGAAAAGAAAAGGGGACAATAGTTAAAGCCATGTGGAGGATGCTGAAAGAAGCCAAAGAAGTGTGAGAGAAGGGTCCCGATATATGTTCACCCCTCCCTTTATAGAGTTTTTAAGTTCACATTTCCCCTGGACGTGGGAGGTCTGGTCCGAGGAGGTCAGTTCACAACGGAGTTCTTAACTGGCAGCATCGGTCAGACCTTTGGCGTCCATACCCCCCATGCCTTAGACCCGTGATAGACGAATATTACTAGTTAGGGAATCATGGCAACAACCTTAAACCTAGCTAGTTTAAATGCGAGGGGCATGAGATCCCGAAGCAAGGCTGCTCGCGTGCTGAGGGATCTCGTGGCCCTTGAGGTAGATATAGCTTCAATTCAGGAAACCCACTTTGTTGGGCCTGGGGATTGCGATGTGCTGGTGAACGAATTTGACGTCTACTCAGCATATGGCAATTCCCGTAGTCGTGTCTGTGCTAGTGAGTCGCACCCTAGCTGCGACGGTTACTGTAGTCCACGCGGACGCTCATGGAAGGCTGATCGTGGTCGATGTTGCCGTTAAAAGCGGTAAGTTCCGGATTTTGGCTGTTTACGCGTCCAATATCGCTGGGGAGAGGATTTCCTTTTTTTAGCAGATGGAGGTGTTCCTATCGGTTGGTCCGGAGCGGGTAGTTTTAATGGGGGACTGGAATGCCATCCTGGATCCCAAGATAGATAAGGTCGAGGGGGATAGAGAGTCGGAGAGGTGTGAAAGCAGCCTATCTGACCTGATGGCCTCGTGCGATCTGGTCGACAGATTCCGTCTGGATCAGCCGGGGAGGGAGATGTGGACGTGGCAAAAAAAGTGAGGCCTCCTGTTCAAGTACCTACTTGGATAGGATGTTAGTTAGAAGAGGTGACATACATTTATTATCTTGTCCCACGTTCCACTGGCTATGTCATTCGGACCATAAATTAGTAATGGTTCGTTTGAGAGTAGGTAATAGGCCTAGATTGGCTGGCTACTGGAAGTTGAACGCGTCCTTACTGGAGATAAACGACTTCCGGGAACAGCTGACAGCAATAATTCAGCGGGAGTTAGTGGGGGCGGTTACCAGGAGTACCTGGTGGGTTAGACTTAAGGCTACCATTAGACACTTTTGCGTCCAATATAGCCAACGCCTCGCGTTAACTAGGGACCTAAACGCACATAGATGATAGGATGACCCGGGCGGTAGGTGGTGGGGATCCCCTAGAGATAGCAGTAGTTAAGGAGGACCTCCAGCGCTTGGCTAGCGAGCGTTATGAATGTCAAGTAGTTAGAGCTAGGTTAAATAGAGTCTCTAACGAAGCTGTGAATGTTGACGCTGTTGAGCATAAGGCTGCCTTAAGACGTGGCTCGGATAGGTACATTCGGAAGGTGAAAAACCTGGAAGGACGTACCCTCATATCGACTCGAGAGATTTACAATGGGGTTCGTCAACATCTGGAGGAACGCTTTACACAACTACCCAGACTCCGCGGCCAGGAGTTTGGCAGCTATTTAGCCGGCTCGTCCCGCCTTACTACGGCCCGAGCAACTAGCTATGATGGGATGGTTACGGAGCGTAAAGTCATTACTGCGTTGAAGCAGGTTGGCCATAACAAATCTCTAGGGCTCGATGGTCTTCCCTACGAACAGTATTTGAGGCTATCGCCCATGTTTGTTCCTCTTCTGACGGGTGTGTTTAACCACTGGTTTGCCCAGGGATCCATCCCTGGGCAGGTAACCAGAGGAGTGGTCACACTACTGAAGAAAAGAGAGCGGCATGGTGGGGGAGGACTTAGATGATTATAGGCCCATCACTCTGCTAAACACAGATTTGAAGATTTTGGCCCGAGTTCTTGCAAACCGACTGCAGGTTGTTATCGGCGACTTGGTCGAACCGGATCAGACTTGTTCTGTGAAGGGTAGATCGATTCAAAACAACTTGCACTTGGTGCGCACGATCATAGAGGGGTTAGAAGACGACAGGAGCCGCGCTGATTAATTTAGATCAGTCCAAAGCGTTCGATAGGGTCGACCATGGTTTCTTTGAATCTGTTATGGAGACCGCCGGCTTTGGTCCGGACTTCCGCAAGTGGATTTCCGTTCTGTATTGTAATCCTGCGGTAGCGGTACAAGTAAATGGTAGGTTGTCGGAGTCCTTTGGGGTGTCTCGGTCGGTGCGCCAGGATTGTCCGCTGTCGCCTCTGTTGTGTGTCCTGGCGTTGGAGTCCTTCCTTCGCAAATTAAGGGACGAGGCAACTAGACCAGCCCTGCGCGGCATAGCTCTACCTGGCGGCAAGTTCGCCAGGGTGTCCGCATACGTTGATGATATCACCGTTAAAGAAGAATCGATATTAAAGTGGTGATGGAGGCGGTCGCTGAGTATGAAAGTGTCACAGGGGCCGTAGTCAATCACAGCAAGTCCGTTGGCCTGCGGTTGGACACCTGGACCGGGGTAAACTAGCTTCTAGGTGGGTTCGGCTGGACTGATGGTCCGATAAATATTCTTGGAGTCTGGTTTGGGCCAGACTCCAACTGGACAAAAATCGGAAGTACAGACGAAGGTCGAATCGTCAGTAAGGACTTGGATTTGCAGGGGCTTATCCCTGAAGGGTCGTGCGGAGGCGTGTCAAACTTACATCTTTCCGTTGATCCTTTACCACTTGTCAGTACTTCCTCTGCCTGCGGACCTCTGTAAGGCTTTGGAGCGACTCCTTTTCAAACTTCTTTGGAAAGGAGGAGAGCCGTATGTCTGTAGACAGGTCTGTACACAGAAACTCAGCGAGGGAGGCTTAGGAATGCCTGTCATAAGTCATAGTACGCCGAAAGATTGGCGTTCCTGAGTCGGACACTGCTTGAGGAATTGCACTGGGTACCAGTTGTGGAGCAAGCTTTTCCACAGCTGTTATCCTCTCCGAATGCCGAGCCTCCCTTAGGGCATTGCCGGGGTCCAGGAGGAGGCTATATCGGGATTTACTGGTGGGGACCGCAAAAGATCCGCTGGTTGAACGGCTACACATGGCTACATATGTCGAGGGAGGAGGTCCCTTCTCAGTGGAATTGGTCGCCAGCCAGAAGCTTCTTAAACAATTCAAAGTTTTCCATAACATGGAGGCTTCTCCAGAATACGCTGCCACTTTTTGGCGTGCTTGCCAGGGACTGCAGGAGGGATGAATACGTTCCCATTTGCCCCTGCTGCGAGGATGATGAGGATGAGACAAGGGATCACGCCTTTTTTCTTTGCAGCAGAGTTCGGAGGCTTTGGGAGTACGTCGGAAAGGTAACGGCTCGCATCGACCCCGAGCGGTTGGTGCCACTTGATTTGGCATACGTGGTCGACAACATGGATCCGCCATTCACTGGGGAGAAACGGTTGGTGTTTCTCGCGACCCTAGCTGTAGCTAGGTTAGTGACGTGGGTTACACGTCCTAACATTGTCTATGGGGATGAATCTGTTTCGGATCGGGATCTGGTCGCTTACTTTAAGCTGATGCTTAAAGTGAAGATCAGATGCGATTGGAAAAGATTATATCGCATAGATTTTGATAGGAGATGGGTGCACAACACTAGTTTGTGCATCCGACTCCCACCCTAGTGGTATTTGTCAGGCGGTGCTAAGGTTCTATAGAACCCAGCCCCGAGCAAAGTTTTATAGAGTAGGAGTAGTTAGGTTGTAACCACTTCGAGTGGAAAATACTTTATTAGGTGCCAGACTAGGGCAAGTATGATAGTTGATCCTGTCCCTGATTTTATTTTTCATCGGCACTAGGAGAGCTTCCAAAGGTGCCCAGTCCACCCTTTGTTTTGCCCCTGGTCTGTTGCCCCTACACGTACATTTGTCTTGGAGGACGCAATCCATTCCATATGTTACCCATCCATATCTAATTTGTTTTCAAAATATCGTCCCTAGGTCCCCAACACCCCATTAGGGAACGACCTGCTTGCTTTCGATCTTCGGGACCGGAAGACAGTGGGTGTTCCATATTTAGAAGAAGGTTGGGAGGATCCCTTACTAACCCACCCCCATAGGCATTTTGTTTAGTTGTTTTATTTTTTTTTATTTCTTTTTGGGTGTATTTTAGCTCGCCCCCTCCCTATTATCTCATCCCTCATTTATTAAGAAAAAAAATTGTCTGTATATATAACTTTTTGTTTTGTTAAAACATGTAAATATTCGTTTTGTTTTTCAGTTTGTATATATAGCCGACGAATACGCTGGGGAGATTGTAGGTAGATAAACTCCATGGTAAGAATGAGGTATTATGGTGATAGTGTCTTAGTGTAGGAAACTTAATAAAGTCTTTAAAAACCTAGCAAGTAGTTAGACATGACACTCGACCCCTCACTTCCCCCTACTGGCCCTGGTGCCTAAGCGTTTGGGACTCCAAATGAGGGCCTGGCAGTAGATAATGCCAGGCCCGGGGGCAAGCACTAAATAAACTGTTGTTCTTGGCCCTCGGGCCAGGATCAAAGTGTAGTATCTGGTCTGGTAGATACTGCAAGCAAAGACCATATGTAGGGTACCCCCACATATAAGACCTTGGTCAATGTAGGGGAAACCCTTCATACCAATTGTCACTATCCAGCTTCCCTAATCCCCGGGGAGTTGGTCCCCATTTCTCCTTCACTCCTCACATTAAAAATCGGCCTTTTGCCTAATTTGCTCGGTAGGGGAGCAAATAAACACCCTGTTGTTCTCGGCCTTCGGGCCGGGATCAAAATGTAGTATCTGTTCCGGCAGATAATGTAAGCAAGAACCATTATAAGACTGTTATATCGTAGATTATATGAATAACAAGTCATTACTGGGGTTGTACAGAAAGGGTTTATTTAGGTAAAAAGGTACACACATTTCTAAGCGTCCATTGACAGCTTAGTACTAAATTCTGTCTCCCACGTGAGGAGAGTTTGCTTATCTTTTTATAGACGTAACAGTCCATTCATTTGAGGGGTGTTGGATCAGTCCATTATATCACCTTCCTCCCAAGCTAAATTCTTCCCTAGAATTTCGCTTCACCATTTTTTTCTTTTTTGACTTTGTCCAAAAAATTCAGTTCTTTTTCTTTTTCTTTCACTTCTTAAAATTTGCGTTTGCGAATTTTTGGATTTTGGAGAGTGACTTGTATTTTCAGCTACTGGTGCTTCCTTTTTTGGAGGCTCTATGTGAAAAATGTCATACAGTACTTCCATCGGTATTTCATTGTTTTTAACTATTTCAATATATCGAGGTCTGAGTTGGTTTATATGTTGTTTTTTTGTGGGAAAATGTCTGACCTTTTATAATGTAGACCATTCTTCCATTTCTTTTTGAGATTATGCCTTCTTCCCAAAAACTCTTCCCTGCCCGATAATTGTTGAAAAAAACTTTATCCCCGTCCTTGTATATCTTGTATCGTCCATTATCTTTTACACTTTTTTTTACTTTTTTACTTGGAATTAACCGGTCGAACACAGAGCGCACTTTTCTGGCAAACATTATTTCCGCTGGGGATAAATTTGCATTTGTATTCGGATTAGGCGTTATCCTGTACACTGCAAAAAATTTCTGAAGACTTTTCTTCAGTGTCGATGTTATCGTTCTTTTTTAACGCTCGTTTAAAAGTATCGACAAATCTTTCAGCTTGTCCGTTAGATCGAGGGCTATAAGTTGGTGTTGTGACATGCTCTATGGCCAGTGACTCACAGTAGATCTTAAATTCTTGACCTTTGAACATGGTGCCATTATCACTAACAATTGTTTTTTGTACGCCAAAACGCCCAAATACCTCGTCCAACGCCTTTATTGTGTTTGCCGCTGTAGGATGTTTGAATTTAAAAATTTCTGGCCATTTCGACATGCTATCTACTATTACCAGGTAATAATATCCTTTTAGAGGTCCTGCGTAATCTATATGGATCCGCGTCCATGGTATATCTGTTTTAGGCCAAGGTTGCGTCTTAGTGGGCGGCACTTTTGCTGCTAGTTGGCAACCCTTACATAATTTTATCATTTTTTCTATGTCCTGATCCATTCCAGGCCAGTACGTATATGCTCTCATTAGTGCTTTCATTCTGGAGATTCCAGGATGTCCCATGTGGAATTCTTTTAAAATTCTCTTCTGTAATACTTGAGGTATTACCACTCTATCTGCGTACATTAGAGTTTCATCGCACTTTGAAAATGGAAAAACTGTTAATCCTTTCCTCTTCTTTTCTTTTTGTCCCACTTGTTTTTTTTATCTTGTTAATGTATTCATCTGTTCTTGCTGCTTTCTTTATTTCCTCAAGTGTTACCGGAAGTTCCCTAACAGTATTTATTAATATATCTGTTAGTTCATTTTCTTCTTTTAGTGCAGCTATAACAGTTTCTTCAAGTAATTCAGTTTTATTTGGGATCAACCTGGACAAACCATCTGCATGTGCAATTTTGCTGGATGCTAGGTGTTTCATTTTAAAATTGTAGTTTAACAGAATCATGCTCCATCTTTGTAACCTATTAGCTGTATGAGTAGGAACTCCTTTTTTGGAACCAAAAATCGATAACAAAGGTTTGTGGTCCGTTTCCAATATAAAAAATCTTCCATGGATGAACCTATGAAATTTCCTCATGGCGTATACAATTGCCAGACCTTCTTTTTCTATCTGACTATATTTTTTTTCTGTGGGTAGCAAAACCCTTGAGGCATGAATAATTGGTTTAGTCGATCCATCTTTGAGTCTGTGTAGTAGCACAGCACCTAAACCGTATTCGCTCGCACCTGCTGCTACAATGAATTCTTTTTTCGGATCGTAGTGAGCTAGTGCTAAATCCGATAACAGACATTTTTTAATCTTTAGGAATGCTTCATCACATTCTTTTGTCCAGAGCCATTTTTTATTCTTTTTCAATAATTCGTTTAAAGGTGCTCTTAGTTCATGCATATTTGGGATATAAGAATTATAATAATTTGCTAGTCCCAAAAATGACTGTAGCTGCACTATATTTTCTGGTCTAGGCATGTTTTTGATTGCTTCAGTCCTATTAGGATTAAGTTTTCTACCATTTCGATCAATCACCTGTCCCAAATATTCAATTTTGTCCATCCCAAAATTACATTTTTCGCGAGCCACTTTCAATCCATAGTTTGATATTCTCTCGAATACTTTGCCAATGTGAATCTTATGCTCTTCCACATTTTTACTTCTTATAAGGATGTCATCTAGATAAGCCATAGCAAAATCCAAACCTGTTAGCATTGTATCCATAATTTGCTGGAACAAATTTGGGGCTACTTTTAAACCAAAAGGCAAACGTTTTAGTGAAAATAGTCCTTTATGGGTATTTAATGTCAGGTACTTAGCACAATCTTCCTGGTCTTTTACTTGCCAATACGCTTCAGACAAATCAATTTTTGTAAAATTTTTTCCTCCGCTTAACTTCGAAAAAGTTTCCTCTGGGGTAGGAAGCGGGTAGTTATGCTCCTTGAGAAAATCATTTAGACCTGTCGAAAAGTCCGCGCATACCCTGATTTTATTATTTTTCTTCTTAACGTAAACCGTGGGTGAAGCCCATTCAGAGTAGTCCACTTTTTCTATTACTCAAATATATTGAAGTTTCTTTAATTCTTTCTCTATAGTTTCTAATGCTGAATATGGAACCTTTCTTTTGGGTTTGAAAACTGGTTTAGCTTCGTCCTTAAGTTCAAATTTCACCTCCGTTTTCGTGCAGCAACCCAAACCTTCAGAGAATAGCTCTTTAAAGTCTTTTTTTAATTCGTCAATAAACTTTTCTGGTAGTTTAGACTTTTCTAAAGCCGCCAGACTTACTTTATTGCAAAATGAGCTTATGGGTTTTCCCCATAAATTAAAAAGAATCATTAAGTCTATACCGAACAAATTAGAATTTTTCCCCGGTACGGCATATAACTTGGTTTTCACAGCATTCTCCTTTAGAGACACATTGGTAAAAAATTCACCCTTAAATTTTAGTTTATTTCCAGACACACTTCTGGCAATTTTTTTTGTATTTTGTAACTTTGGAAACCCAATTTTCTTCTAAGTTACTTCGTCAATTATACTTATGTCGCTTCCCGTATCTAGAAGACAGTTCACATTACAGCCATTAATTTTAATTTTAATATATTTTCTTTTATCACACCTAGACTCATTTTTAGAACCAATGGTCTTTATTTCTGCTTTTCGGTATTTTCCTTTCCTGCATACCGTTGATTTATGGCCTTTTTTATTACATTTGTTACATATTTTGTATTTAAAGTAACAATCTTTAGTGAAGTGGTTTTTCCCCCCACATGTCTTACAGGATTTTTCGTGTGCACATTTCATCACCCTTTCCATTTTTTTTTCCATATTTTTTTCTTCAAAATTTTTTTCTTCGATGCTTGTATTGTCCTGCTTTAAATTTAACAGTTTCTGACACTCTTCCGTAACTTTTTGTAACGTTATTTCTGTGTCTTGGTTCATAATGGATAATATCCTTGAACGAATATCCTTATCTTTAGAGGCTGTTAAACCTTGCACAAAGATTAGACTTTTAAACATATCCTCTTTGGGGTCTTTTAATTTAAAGGATTCACAATGAGCATTTACTTTCCCTGCATAAGTAATAAAATCTTCGTCCTCCTGCTTCGTGATATTTAAACATTTATAACGTGTATAGAATAGACTATCTCGTTCACTGAAAATGTTTGACAATATTTTTATTGTTTCACTAAAAGAAATCTCTTCAGGTTTCTTTGGCAGGATAAAATTCGTATACTTTGTATTTTCCTGAGATCCAAGTTTTTGAAGAAGAAAGATAATCTTCTCTTCGTCTGTCCAAGACTGACATCTCTTAGCAAAAATATTTTCGTATCTCCGAAAATATGCCGGAAAAGTTAACCCATTTGTCGGCTCGTATACAAATTCGGATAAAGAATTTGCTATTCCTTCAGGAGTGAAACGACAGTCTTTCTGCTGCGTTAAAATACTCTGTAGTATTTCGTTTTGCTTCAATTGATGTTGCTGAAGTAATTCCATTTGCTTTTGTTGCGCAAACAATGCCGATTGCATAGTTCTAGTGAATTCCGCTAACTGCTCCATGTTAAAATTTTTTTTTTTTTTTTACGAGACCACACAATTAAACAAAAAGATTAAATCAAATGTCCTATAAATTCAATGAATTAAAAGCACAATGTCCTTCCGAAGAGAAAAAAAAATACTTCCAGCCGAATAAAACTTGAAATGGACATTTTTTTTTTTTTAAATATTCTTTTCAAAAAAATGTTCGCTTCAAAATGTCAATTTCTTTTTTTTTTTAGGACCGTAACCGACTGAAACACTTTTTTTTAATGTTGGCTCTGTCGAAGTTCTTTTTTCTTCTTCCTTCTTTGGATTTCTTTTGTTTTCTGCTCGTTAATCTTCTTGTGTGCTTATTCCTTCGTTTTGTTTTTTAATGAGTTTCGTTCGAATTCTTCGTCGCCAGTTGTTATATCGTAGATTATATGAATAACAAGTCATTACTGGGGTTGTACAGAAAGGGTTTATTTAGGTAAAAAGGTACACAAATTTCTAAGAGTCCATTGACAGCTTAGTACTAAATTCTGTTTCCCACGTGAGGAGAGTTTGCTTGTCGTTTTATAGACGTAACAGTCCATTCATTTGAGGGGTGTTGGATCAGTCCATTATATCAAAGACCTTCGTCAATGTAGGGGAAACCGTTAATATCAATTGTCACTATCCAGCTCACCTCCTCCCCGGGGAGTTGGTCCCTATTTCCCCTTCACTCCTCACATTAAAATCGGCTTTGTGCCTAATTTGCTCGGTGGGGAAGAAAATAAATACCTGGCCTTTGTGCCGGGATCAAAGTGTAGTATCTATTCCGGCAGATACTGCAAGCAAAGACCCTATGTGGGGGCGACCCCAAGGTTAAGACCTTGGTCAATGTAGGGGCAACCCTTCATACCAATTGTCACTCTCCAGCTCCCCTACTCCCCGGGGAGTTGGTACCCATTTCCCGTTCACTCCTCACATAAAAAAATCGGCCTTGTGCCGTATTTGCTCGGTGGGGGAGAAAATAAACACACTATTGTTCTTGGCCCTCGGGCCACGATCAAAGTGTAGTATCTGTCCTGGCAGACACTGCAAGGAAAGACCATATGTGAGGGTGACCCGACATATAAGACCTTGGTCAATGTAGGGGTAACCCTTCATACCAATTGTCACTATCCAGCTCCCCTACTCCCCAGGGAGTTGGTCCCCATTTCCTCTTCACTCCTCACATTATAAATCGGCCTTGTGCCTTATTTGCTCGATGGGGAGCAAATAAACACACTGTTATCATTGGCCTTCGTGCCGGGATCAAAGTGTAGTATCTGGTCTGGTAGATACTGCAAGCAAAGACCTTATGTGGGGTACCCCCACATATAAGACCTTGGTCAATGTAGGGACAACCCTTCATACCAATTGTCACTATCCAGCTCCCCTACTCCCCGGAGTGTGTCCCCATTTCCCTTTCACTCCTCACATTAAAAATCGGCCTCTTGCCTAATTTGCTCGGTGGGGGAGCAAATAAATACCTTACCTTTTTTCTGTTGTTCTTGGCCTAATCAAAATGTAGTATCTGTTCTCCAAGCTACCTCATTTTTTATCTTCCAAGACACCCGCCAATGGGCTCTCAATTGTCACTTTGACTTACTAACCTTAGTTAGTGAGACCGTCCCCCTTTTTGGGGAGTCAGGACCCTTTTTCCTCCCCCAGGACTGACGCCATTGTGTGGTAGTTTGGACCCAAAACCGATCCCTTCTTTGGGAGTTTGACCGACAACTCTTTCTTTGGTAGACGCGACCTGGTCGGGTTAGCTTTAGTCTTTGTGTTTTTGGGTAATTCGTTTCTTCCTCCCCTCTGAGGTTTAAATGGTCTATTATCTCCACACCTAATTCGCCCTAGCAGCACTATGACCTGCTAGGCAACCACTGTTATTCCTTCGCTGCTCTCCCCTAACGGGGGATTAAGCTGATAACCGGGGTACCTTTTTCACTTCCTTGTTGGGGTATTTTGTGGTAAGGGGTTATTTTTATTAACCTTCTTCGTTTCTGCTCCTCTCTCAGGGGCGAAAATTGCTATCCCCTCTTTGTCTTAATTGCGATGCGGCACTCTGACCCGCTAGCACCCACTGCGTCTTCCTTCTCTACTCGCCCCATCACAGGGGATCTGAGCTACTAACTCCGACGTCCCCGCAAGGGGAGGTCACACACACTTTCTCGCTTCTGATCCACCCCCCTCCACCCCCCCATTTCCTCCTGTATTTTCTTTTCTCCCGCATTACACTTTGGTCCGCATCAGCAGCAATTTCAGTTTTCCCACAATGCTGGAAAAAAGGAGTATACCACTCCAGATGGGCCATATCGCCGCCTTCGAGTACTCCCCATCGGAAGGAGCATCCTCCACGAATGAAGAAGCAGAGAAGAAGGCGACCCTGGAGATGACTACACCAGGAGCACAACCAATCCAGTCCCCTGCTCCCCACATGGGCCACTCCCCGGCCGAGGGAGCCAAGGAATCGGCTGACGAGGGAACGAGGCACCTTTCAGGTGGTACACATCCAGCGAGATGTCTTCCACCTCAATACTCGTCGGTCGGAGAAGACCTCATAACTCCTGCTCCTGATGAAGACAACCTCCCGGCAGAAGAGCAAAGAGAAACTGGAGACGAGGAGACCAAAGACAAAATTGATGGACCACAGCCCATGGCACCACTGGTCTCCCAGTCCCCATGCGGTCACCCAACACCAACTCCCCAAGAGAACAACTCTCCGAAACCAGAAAGGGGGAAGACGAGGATGGTGTTGTCCGCAGAACCAAACTCCTCCAAAACACGCCAACTCCACCTAAAGCCCCGGAACGCAACCCTCCAACAACCAAGCCTGTGGAGAGAAAAAAAAAACACTCCATAATCTCCGGACAAAAAGAAGGAAAGGTTCAGAAAACGAGCTACAACTAGGCCACGACACCCCAGGAGGACTGGGAAAACCGAGCTCCAAACAAGGCAATCAGGCAGCAGCAGCAGAAAAAGAAGGAAACGGTAGCCACTCCTCGTCCCGAAACAGCGGCATGGGGCCCACAAGACCAGGAGCAGATGACACCTGAAGAGTATAGGGAGCTCTTCAGCTCCACATACAAGGACATCACAGTTAGGATAAATATCAAACCCCTTCCGGGACAAGTCGAAGAGCTGGAGAAGAGAGTTCTCTCCCTGGTCACCTCCGATCTCAAGACGAGGAGCTTAACGGGTATCAACAAGGACACCACGGTGAAACTTCTCATCGACTTGAACATAAGGGCAGCTACATTTGCAGGAGAAGTTTCGCCATCTGGGACATTCTGCTCCCCAGTCAAAAGGATGCGAAATGTCTGTCCAGGACCGACCACGGAAGCAGAAATCTCCGGCTCCAGCCAGAATACCTTAGCAAGTGGATTACCTCGGTCTCAGTTTTTAATATCCCGTGTTATATGACTGCAAAACAACTCGAGGCCATACTGAGCCAGTACGGTGATGTGGAGGCAGTCGTTCCAGCCCGCGGTCAATGCAACGTGATGACCTCGGATTACAGAGCTCAGATGGTCCTGGACAAAGCCGGTTTGAAAAACATTCTGGCCATGCTTAAGTTTGGAAACTGGACCATAGTCAACTTTGGCCTGGTAGCAGAAGCGGGTTGGGCAACGGTCACAAGGAAGGCACACCCAACAAAAACTTACCCAAGCCAATAGCGACCAAAACCACACCCAACATCACTCCGATGGACACAGGCGTTCTCTTCCTCAAACAAAAGGAAGCTCCAGAACTCTAAGGAGGAGATAGTGTCGGAGGAGTTAGAGACAGCCACAGACACGGAGGAGATAACAGCGGCAGCAGCAGTCAGCAAGAGGACGACCAAGAGGAGAAAAAGCAAGAGGAGCAAAGGAGACACCCCCACCCACAAAGGCAATAACAAACCAGCCGAGGCTAAACTCCCCAAATTCCACACCCCCAAAAAGCCAGAGCAACCATTCCCCGAACCCCCAATAACACTACCACGCAACCCATTCCCAAAAAGGTCGATCAACGACCCCCCCCCGTCATCAGACACCCCAACACCCCAACACCCGACACCCCTTCCCCTACTCCTCCTGTCATCATTTCCCCTCCAGCCAAGGAAAAAAACACCCCACCACTCCGCACGAAGCGGACAAAAAGACTTCCCTTCCTTCCAGGTGGAAAGATATGTGAGACGGGCCTCCTGCAAACAACACCAGAGCTCAAAGGCCAGCAGAAGGTCCGTTACAACCAATTGAAGAACTTTATATATGTCGGTGGCGACAACGTCACCGACCCCACCAAATTTAAAGACGTTCCCATGTTGACCACATTCATCAGAGTCAACAAGGACTCTAGGACCGAAGCCCTCCGGGCTATGTTAAAAGCCGCGAATTCTAGGCCAGAAGCTGGTGGACACAGAACATCCTTCGCTTAACAAACTTTTTTACAAATGTGAAGGAAGAATCCCGGTCTACACCCACCCTTTTTTCTACAGGGAATTAAAGTTAATTCTCCCCCTGGACGTGGGAGGCGTGACAAAAGACGGACATCTCTCAACGGAACTCCTCACCGGCAGTCTCGGTCAGGTCTACCACTTCCTCATCCCCGAGGATTTCAGTCCCGTGTTTTACACTGAATAAGGTAGAGGACCATGTATTTAAACTTGGCTACTTTTAATGTGAGTAGCCTCAGATGTCGAAGGAAAGCTGCGCACGTGCTGAGAGATCTGGTGTCCCTCAAGGTAGATATTGCCGCTATACAGGGAACCCACTTTATTTGTGACGGGGATTGTCAGGTGCTGGTGAGCGACTACGATGTTTACTCAGCATATGGCACTATCTATAGTCGTGGAATTTCCTTGCTAGTAAATCGGACACTATCAGCATCGGTGAATGTTGTTCACACGGATGAGAAAGGGCGGGCGATTGTCGTTAATAGCAATGTGTTTCAGATAGTCGCTGTTTATGCGCCTAATTCCGCTTGGGTAGTCTTAATGGGTGATTGAAATTTTAGATAAGGTTGGGGGGGCTAGCGGTTCAGGGTGATGTGACAGCAGTCTGTCTGACCTGATGCCTCGTGCGACCTGGTCAACAGATTTCGCCTGGATCACCCGGGCGGGAGATGTGGACGTGGCATGAGAGTGTGCCTTCCCATCTGAGTACTTACTTGGATCAAATGTTAGCTAGAAGAGGCGATGTAGACTTCCTATCTTGCCCCACGTTCCACCTTCTAGGACACTCGGACCATAAACTAGTTATGGCCCGTTTGAACTTGAGCTCTAAGTCCAAACTGGCCGAATACTGGAAGTTCAACAGCACATTGTTGGAGCTGGAGGACTACCAGTTGAAGGCTACAGAGTTAATCCAGAGGGCATTAGTGGGGGCAGTTACCGGGAGTAAGTGGTGGGTTAGTCTCAAAGCTAAGATTTAACGCTTCTCGGTCCAGTACAGCCAACGCCTTGTGCTAGATAAGGCCAAGGCCAAGGAGCGTGTAGAGAATAGGCTGACCCAGGCCGTTGAGGAGGTCCCCCTAGATATAGCACTAGCTAAACAAGACCTTAACCGCTTGGCTAGTGAGTGGTACGAGGGCAAGATAGTTAGGGCTAGGTTAATAAAAGTCTCCAACGAGGCTGTTAACGTTGACGCTGTTGAGCATAAGGCTGCTCTAAGGCGCTGCTCGGACGGGTACATTCGAAAAGTAAATAACTTGGACGGGCACGCCCTCGTTTCGACGCGGGAGATCTGCGAGGGGTTTCGGGAGCATCACTCAACTACCCAGACTCAGACTGTTTGGCAGCTATTTGGCCGACTCGTCCCGGCTAATCGTGGCCCGAGCGGCTAGCTGTGATGGTCTTGACATGAAACATGAGGTCATTACTGCGTTGAAGCAGGTCGGCTGCAATAAGTCCCTGGGGCTTGATGGTCTACCCTACGAATTTTACTTGAGGACGTCGTCAATACTGGTCCCGATTCTGAAGGATATGTTCAGCCATTGGTTTGTCTGGGCAGGTCTGGGCAAGTGATCAAAGGAGTGATCACATTGCTGAGGACAGGTCAACAGCATGGTAGGGAGAAAGATTTAGACGATTTCAGGCCCTTGACTCTGCTAGTTAAAAAATTTGGCCAAGGTTTTTACGAATCGTTTGCAGGTTATCATTACTGACTTGATCGAACCAGACCAGAGCTATGCTGTGAAGGGGAGATCGATTCAGGATAATCTCCATTTGATCCGCACAATCATAGAAGGGACAGAAGAGAACGCAGAGTTTTGGATCAGTCCAATGCTTTCGAGAGGGTGGACCATCGGTTCCTGGGATCTGTGCTAGAAGCCGCCGATTTTAATCCAGACTTCCGCAAGTGGATCTTTGTACTGTATGACAGGCCGACGGTGGCGGTGCAGATCAACGGTAAGCTGTCGGAGTCATTCGCCGTCTCTCGGTCAGTGCTACAGGGTTGTCCGCTGTCGCCTCTTTTGTACATCCTGGCGTTGGAGCCCCTCCTTTTCAAGGTAAGGGACGAGGCGACTACATCAGTCTTGAGCGGGATAGCTCTCTCTGGAGGCGCACGAGCCAGGGTTTCCGCGTTCACCGATGACGTCAACGTGTTCGTGTCTTGCCCCACAAACATTCAAGCAGTCACCGAGGCACTCGCTCGATACGAAGAAGTTACAGTGGCCGTCTTCAATCGGAGTAAGACGGTGGGTATGCGGTTGGGTGTCTGGACTGGAGTAAATTCGCTTCCGGGCATCTTCAGTTGAACCTACGACCCAGTCCGGATCCTCGGTGTGTGTTTTGGTCCGGGTCTCCAGCTGAAGAAAAACTGGTCGGAAGTAGAGCCCAAGGTCAAATCGTCTGTCAAAACTTGGATTCGAAGGAAATTGTCCTTGAAGAGTCGGGCGGAAGTGTGTGCTACATATGTTTTTCCGCTCATCCTTTACTGTCTGTCTGTACTTCCCCTCCCTGCAGAACGATGAATCAGCTTACAGGAGCACCTCGACTTACTCTTGTTGAACGAGGGTAAGCATTATGTTTGCAGAGAGGTCGGTGTTTGAAATCCGAGTGAGGAAAGTTTGGGACTGCCCAATCTCCTGTGTCACAAGCACGCAGAGAGGTTGGCCTTCCTGAACCGTTCGCTGTAC
Organism: Euprymna scolopes; assembly: GCF_053919585.1. Classification (NCBI taxonomy): domain Eukaryota; kingdom Metazoa; phylum Mollusca; class Cephalopoda; order Sepiida; family Sepiolidae; genus Euprymna; species Euprymna scolopes. Next base: position 57,336,202 of record NC_136519.1, read on the forward strand.
GTAGACGTTCCATGAATCACTGCGGTTGGAAGCTCGTTTTCCAATCTCATATCCGACCCCTCGGTCGAACCTCGGCGGAGACCGAAGGAGGAACAAAAATTCTACGCCGAATGCCGGTCCGCACTTAGAGCGTTGCCAGGGACCAGTATCCTCGAACAGTCTAGAGACAGGCTTTATTGGGAGCTAGTGAGGCGTAGCACAAAGGAACCGCTAGTGAAGCGGATGGGGATGTCGTTAGAAGAGGCCCGCTCCAGTGACGGGACGGGACTTTCTTACCAATTCAGAATTTTCCCGCACTGCCCCTCTTTGACGGACTCCATATCTACAAAGAAGAGACCCGGGTCTATTGCCTGCGCTGCGACGAAGGAATGATGGAAACCGTCGGTCATGCCTTTTTCCGCTGCAGCAGGTTTAAGACCTTCCTAGGGTACGTCAACAAGGTAATGGCTCGCATAGATGCCAAGCGCCTTTTTGAACTCGACGAGCCATATTTTGTGGAGAACATTGATCCGCCGCTGCCTAAGGAGAAAAGAATAGTTTTTCTGGCGATCCTAGCAGTAGCGAGAATCGTCATATGGATCACACGCTTCAAGCGAGTCCGCGAAGGAATATCTATTCCGGATCGGGATCTGATCATCTACTTTAAACATCTGGTTAAAGTAAAGATCAGATCTGATTGGGAGAGGTATTTGACAGGAAGTGGGTGGAGACACTAGCTTGTGTATCCGACAAGGCGCCAAGTTTGAATTCGTGTTACCACCATAGGCATGGCACACGCGGTACTGGGTCCTACGGAACCCATCCCGCTAGGTTAGCAATAGAAAATTTAAGAGACACTTGAGTGGTGATACAAATGAGATCCTGTCCGTTGATTGTTTGTTTTGGCACTAGAGAACCTTCCGAGGCTACCCTACCACTAATCCCCTTTTGTTTTGTTACCCCCGGTCAACCCTTACTCAGAGGTCGCCTTCTACCACTAACTATATATGGGATCAAAGTGTAGTATCTGTTCTGCAGATGCTGCACTTAAGGTAATTTGTCCCGGTCAATGGAGGGGGAACTCTCTATATTGGGACAATTATTATTTATGGTCGCAACCAGAGTACCCCTTTTGCCTTTTCTTGGTGGGAAAACAAATAAATACTAATAGAAAAGAGAGTATTTAATATGAATATCAATACCCCCCCACACACAAAACGAATTCATAGGAGTATAGACTTTTCAAAAATGTAGTTCGTGGTTCCATAAAATATTGCTTTATCGCACATAAATGTATAAAACATAGATGAATAAAACATTGATGTATAAAACACGAATACATACAACATGGCCGGATAAAACATAGATAAATAAAACATGGTTGCATAAAAATAACTGCAAAAAAGGTAAATATATAAAACATGGCTGCATAAACATAAATGCAAATACAAACATGTGAAGAAAATACAGTTCTCTAAAAGGGGCACTCCGTATTTGAAAAACGACAAAAAATCTTTTAGTGTAAAGTTTTTCTTCTCTGATCGAGAAAAAAAAAGAAGTATAATATTCAAACCAATACTACAACTAAATCCCAGCAAAAAGACCAATATTATGAGTGTGGTTTGACTCGTTCTACGCATATACACATGTACGCATACCCATCTGCAAATACAAATAACCATATAAATGTGATCACTAAGACATATCCGTAAATACATATACACACCCTACATACCATAAAATATCATTATGCGCATTATAAGCTCTTAATATACCTACGCATATACATGTAAATACATGTATCAACGAACTTACACGTAATTTATATATATATATATATATATATATATATATATATATATATATGCATATATACATGCAAAAATATACATTCACATATATATATTGTTAATTAAATATACTAATTAATATACATCCGAGTTTCAACAAAGACACGAGTTCTTGCGAATAGAAAACCACGCCTATATCCATGAATCTGTACACACAGAAATACTTTTCGGTTTTTCGTTTTAATTTTTCACACACCTATGCAGACAATATATGAAATGGAACTTTAAGAGACGGTAAGAATCTTAAAAAGCGATCCCGCGGTTAGAATGAATGAAATAGTTGGTGGATATTTAACATCCGGTGGAATGCCTCATCCTCAGTTCGAACAAAATGAGAAAACCTGGATGTGTATGTTGAGCAAAAAAAAAAAAAAAAAGTGGTAGAAGAAAGGAAGGCTCGAACTCGTCCCGCAAAGAAGGAAAAGAACGGGAAAAAACGCTGACGTCTTCGCGGTTACGACCACCGCCAAACCTGAAACGACTTATGTTTACATTAAGGCTAGACAATCGAAAGGAGAGGATATCTTTAAAAAATATCGGCGAAGAAAGCGACGCCCCTGTAGAAAAGTGCCCAATTTAAGATGAAGATATTAATGTTTTTACCCAATTGTTCGATATTTGTCGTCAGAAAGGTCGAACTCTAAAACGATACTGATCATGAGAAAATCCGTTGCCTCTGTCGAAAGTGTTGGGCAGACATGCAAACATACATACATACATACATTTATATATTGGTAACTATAAAATTTCGGTCCAAATCGATGAAAAAGCTTGCTCTATCTCTGAATAACCTTTATGTAAAATTTCAAATGTTTAGACCAGAAATTGTCTGAGTAATATGGTAGAGACCGAAGCGGTCAATTTTTTTAAAAAGTTTCACCCTTATTATGACCCCCTATATCTAAAATTTCAAGTGATTAGACCCAAAATTGTCGGAGGAGTTTGGTAGGGCTCTGAAAGGTCAAATCATTGAACTTTGTCCCATTAACAGCAAAATCTCCAGCCGAAAATGGATCACAAAAATTTTCTCCAATCTCAGTACCCTGTATATCCGATTTCGATTATTAGACTTAAAATTGGCAGAGTTATTACTTAGAGAAATGCACACAGACAGACACACAGACACTTTAACTTTTATAGATATATATAGTGGTAGACTAATAGATTAAAAAAATATATATATACGTATGCATAAATATACTAGGAAAGAAATTTTTGTTTACTGTAAAGATTTTACGCAAATATTATGCAAGTATAAATCATGTAGAATATCTGCATTAATATAATTACACGTCTAGATAATCATCCCATAAGAAAACCGAAAAAAAAACTAATAGGGAATTAATCAAAATGAATGTTTAAAAGAATATGCAAATTAGCTAGATATTTTACTAGTGAATTCATTTCCACAACCTATATATGTGAGAAAATTGTATTTTATTTTTAAATAAATAGAAAAGAGGGGGTTTAATATGAATATCAATACACACAAAAGAAAAACGATTTTATAGGAGTATATATATATATATATATATATATATATATATATATATATAAACTCCTATGAATTTATAATGTATTTATATGTACATATGCATATGTATAGGCGATTATATATATATATATACAGTTGTGCCCGATATTATTCATACCCCCCTTGAAAATTGAGTTTATTAGGTGTAACTTTTGTAAGAATTTATTGTTTACGTCCATATTGATACATATTCTTAATAAACCTCTTCTGATCATTTTCGTCATTTTAAAATCTCGGGATACTTGTAATAAAAGAAATATACAGCTATTTATAAAATCTGCAATGTTCAAAAATAATCATACCCCCTTATTTTTTCAGTATTAATCGAGTTTCTGACTGTTTGTTTTCTGTTTGATTCTTATTTTGAATGCTTTTATACAACCTTTGATTAATTTCATTTCGTTTTTTGCATTTTTCAGAAATTAAAATGATATCAACTGAAAACCAATAAAAGAATAAAAATTATTAGAATGGGGAAGAAAAAAGAGCTTAGTAATGATCTTAGGACTAAAATTGTGAATTCACATAATGATGGTTTAGGTTACAAGTCAATTTTCAAGAAATTTGAGGTCCCTACAGCAACAGTACAGAGCATCATCAAAAAATTCCAGAGCCACCACACAACAAACAACTTGATTGGTAGAGGAAGAAAAAGGAAACTGTCTGCTAGAGCCACCAGGAATATTGTAAGAAGTGTTAATGCAAATCCAACCACCACTAATAAGGACATTTTAGAAAATCTGGAGTCTTCTGGCATAAAAATATCAAGGCAAACATTGCAAAGGACTCTGCATGAAAATGGTCTGAAAGGAAGAAGACCAAGAAGGACTCCATTGCACACCGGAAAACACCTTGCAGCACGTCTAAAGTTTGCTAGGACCCATGTGAATTCTCCAGAGTCCGTTTTCTCAAGTATTTTGTGGACTGACGAAACAAAAATTGAATTGTTTGGCCATATGGATGCTTCTTACGTTTGAAGGAAGAAAGGAGAAGCTTACAACCCAAAGAACACCATACCCACGGTGAAACATGGTGGTGGTAGCCTAATGTTTTGGGGCTCCTTTTCGGCTAGTGGTCCAGGTAGTTTGGTCAAGATAGATGGAACCATGAAGAAGGAGCAATATTTGGAGATACTCAAGAAAAACATTAGACAGGATGCGGAGAAGCTCCATTTAGGACCAAACTGGGTCCTTCAACAGGATAATGATCCAAAACATACTGCCAAAATAGTCAAGAAATGGTTTGAGGATAATCAAATTAATGTTTTGAAATGGCCTAGCCAGAGTCCCGACCTGAACCCTATCGAAAACCTCTGGCACATATTGAAAACTGAGGTTAAAAAGCGGAAACCTAGAAATTTGAGGGATTTGGAGAACTACTGCATTGAAGAATGGTCAAAAATCAGTGTTGATGCTTGTAAAAACCTTGTTGATAAATATCCCAAACGGTTACAGGCAGTTATTAAGAATAAAGGGCATGCTATTGACTATTAGTAAGAGAGGTATGAATAATTTTGAACTAGTGCCATTATTGTTTTTCTTTGTATAATGTTTCAAACTTGCATAATTTATTTATTTGTTGAGTTTAAATTAAATGCTTATGCTTGATTTATTGTTTGAAATCCCTTTAATATTGTCTACCTTCTGGTTTGAGCAATATTCTTATAGAAATCTCAAAGATCCGAGGGGTATGAATAATATCGGGCACAAGTGTATATATATATATATAATCGCATATCTACATTCGTATACTTAAATTCTCACATATTATGCATATATGAACATATAAGCGAATTATTGCTTACATATGTACATATAAATACACGAAGGTTTTAGTTCCATTATAATAACGCATACGTTATATATATATATATATATATATATATATATATATATATATATATACACATATATATATATATATATATATATATATATATATATATATTTACACTCATTTTCCATCACAATCTGCATACAAACATGTGTTGGTACTGCAATCAATGTATAACTTCAACGTATGTCTAGACTGCCACATGTCTCTATCGTTGTTGAAACGTTAGTATTGATCACATATAATTACCGTGTATAATTAGGAACTCTAGGATGTTCAGTTTGCTATTTAGGGACACCAGGATGTTCAGTTCGATTTTATGAGCTTGGGAAAAATCATACGGAGGAACACCAGATAAATATGAATGTTTTTCCAATAAGCTCATGTTCTTTGTAGTTGTTGTGGCGTTCGTTCTTCAGTGTGCATAGCCGAACGAGCGGAAACCTCGAAAATTCGATGATTGCAAAAAAACATCCGACGATAGTTATATCTTCTCGATATATAAAATATAGATGATAACACAACTCGCATATGCGTCATTTACATTATATATTATAATAATGCGTTGTCTCGAGACTTTTCTGTTAAAAAAGAAAAATAAATGTAATAATTATTCGATCAGATCAACATAAACGTTAAGAAAGACTTCATTACCACTTAAAAAATATGTGCAAAAGCGCAACTCTACATCAATAAATACTTTCCGTTTTAATCTAGTGAGCGATTGCCTTTTCTCCTCCAAAACTTTCTAAGAATCTATTTCTGCTCTATCTTTATTTTTATAGCAGGTACTCGACATATGTTTTATCTATGCCCCCATCTATAAAAAATCACAACAAACACTGGTCTAGCTACAACCACTGTCAACAATTTTTATTACTCTCTATCTGTGGCTAAAATAAAACAATAATTCTATGAGCAAAGATTTTTCCTAGAGCTACCGGCTTGTGGAACACAAGTAAACAAATATGCTTTATGTATTTTTTATCGTTTTCAAATCTAATGCAAACAAATTTTGTTCAGACGCCCTCTTAAATAATCGAACCCTACCTAGGTTCCTCTATTACCGATCATGGTAGTACTGTCTCACCGGCAACTTGGCACGCATTTATCCTTATCCTCGAGTTGCTTTAGTCTTTAATAAACAGCTATCCCTTTATTTAAACATGTTTTAAGAATTCATGCTTGCATCTATTGTACCTGGGCAACACCATGTATCTTGGCTGGTAAGGTATATTTATTTTTCAAACCTTTTTCATTTTCCAATAAAATAAAAACTTTTTTTTATTATCATGACAACAGTGGATGACATTCCTTTAGCTTGTCAAATAACATGACGAATTTGAACTTTGACCTCATGCCAATCAGTCTTCTGAATGTCGTACATGAACCAATAGTGTTCCGAGAGAGAGAAAGAGAGAGAGAGGGGAGAGGGAAGAAGGTGAGAGCGAGAACGAAGGATTGGCGTAGGGACGAGGTGACGAGATGGGAACGGGAAAAGAGAGAGTAAAAAAAAAAACACAAGATACATGTGTGTATAGAGATAGCGAGAGTCAGTAAAAGAAAGGCGTGGTGAAAGAAGAGAGTGAAAGAAGAGAGATAGAGAGAGAAAGAGAGAGGGTGAGCAAGCATGTATGAGATTGGAAGAGCGCAGAAGTGAGCATGTGTGTGAAAGGTCCTATAAAGCAGATTTAAAGTTTTGAAAAAAAAAAAAAATGAAAATAAATAAAGACAACCAGAAATACGGAGGGGGAAGAACATATAAGTTTGTGTTGGTATGGAAGATCATTTCAATGTAACAATAATTAAAATAAAAGTAAAAAAAAATTAAAGATTTAATAAAACATATATATATATATATATATATATATATATATATATATATATATATTTACAGTTTAGTTTGTATTGGTTGTCCATTAACGTTTATTATCTTCACTCATGCGAAGGCAAACGTAAGTATTTCCTATCATGATCAGTTTATTCGTTTATATGAAGTCGCGGTTTTCATAAGTTGTCAATTTCTGCCCAAAGTAAAAACCGACACAAACAAAATAAAACAAATCAAATAGAATAAACCATCAATTTATAATTAAAATATTATTTTGACGATTACAAAAATGCCCTCACCCGAATTTTCCCGTCCCAAAATTGGAAATCCATTTACACACTAACTGGACAGGAAATAAGTACTCTATTCAGTAAATTGATATAAGAAATCTATCCTCTCCCTTAAAATATTAAAAATACATTTTCTGTTTTCTTATTTCCAGTTTTTGTTAATATTTTATCAACTTGTTTATATGCAATCGAAGAAAACGTGAAATTGTGGAACGCATAATTTAGGAAATGTTATAATTTATGAGTTGAAACATTTGTTTAGGGAATGTTCCCTTATTTTTCTATTGAAAATCTGAATGCAAGGGAATATCTATGATGATTTTCGTCCATCGCTTGACCTTGATTATGACATTCTTTTATGGGTTCAAAGATGGCTTGTTTGACCTAGTTGAGGTCTGATGTATTAGTTAGAATACAAACCGAACTGTTTGAAGGAGATCTTCCGATTGTCCTCGAACCCTTTCCGCTGTCCTCCTGTGGGTCTTTTTTACTTTGGACAGTTCACCGTAAAGGGGGCTGTTTTGTAAGAATCACAGCTCGGTATACTTGAAGTTTGGTCTGCAGCCAAATTCCTTTACAACTCCCACGCGGTGGTTCCTGAGACGTCCAAAGGCAGCACTAGCTTTGGTTATTCTGCAATCAACTTCAGAATACTGCCCAAGTTAATGAACTTGTCCACAACTTTTAGGTTGGTTCCACACGTTGACATATGAGGCTCAACATACCTTTTTTCAGGAGTCGACTGGTACATTACTTCGGTCTTCTTTAGTTTAATAGACATACCGAAATTTTCGCATGCCTTAGAACAACGATCAACAATACATTGCATGTTTGGCTCTATGTTGGCATTGAGAGCACAGCAAACAAAAGGTCTCGTATGATGGTGGTATTAATACTGATGAAAGCACTAAGTCGTTTTAAGTTGAACAATTTGCCATCTGTCCGGTAGTTGGTGCTTACTCCAAAATCTTTTGCATTAAAAGCGCCAATTAGCACCGCCAAGAACATCATGTTGAAGAGCGTTGGTGCAAGTACGCAATACTGTTTGACACCACCGTTGACTGGGAAGTCACCGGACGCCTCTACATTATCTATGACACGAGCCATCACCCTATCATAAAATCATTTAATGAGTGAAATGGATTTGTCAGGGCATCCAAATTTGGCCATGACTCGGTTTACAGTGTCAGAGGACTTACTCGAATCGACAAATGTATTGTAAAGGTCTTTGTATTGTTATTAACACATTTTCCTGGAGTTGATGAGCAGCGAATACCATGCAACACGCCCCATACGAATATATTGACTTTCCGGGAGGAGGCCATCTTCCAGATATTTGGTTAAATGATTGAGCAACAGTCTTGCAAGAATTGTTCCAGCTATGTTGATAAGAGAAATTCCTCTGTGGTGGTCACAGCTCTGTTTGTTTACATTCTTCTTGTGGATATTCCCTATGAATGCATCTTTGAATTCCTGGGAAATTAGGTTCTTCAACAAGAATAAAAAAATAACTCATGTAGCGTTTTTGTCAATGTGAGGCCACCTTTCTTGTAAATAGCTGAGGGTATGCCATCAGCCTGACGATTTGCCACAAGAACGCTGTTTCACAGCTCCCTCAATTTACTGGACGGTGGGCAACTCATTAAGGCTTTGGTGTGTTTCGATTTGTGAAAGTTGAGCGATTTCCTACTCACTGATTGAGGAAGACCTGTTCAGTACAGAGATGAAGTGCTCTGCCCACGTGTCTAAAATATTGGCTCGCTCTGTTATCAGTTTCGTCTGATAAGAATTTAGCAAATGAATATATATATATATATGCATACATACATACATATATATATATATATATATATATATATATATATATATATATATATATATATATAAAGGAGATTAGAACAATAGTCTAAAGAGCAGAATGTATTTTAATGTAATAGTAAAATTACTAATTTAATTAAAATACAGGAAAAGAAAAAGTGCTCGTTGTAATTTAGATATATAATAAGCTCGATAGGTAAATATCCTAGAGCTAATTTAATATTCAATAATGTGATTGATAATTTAAAATTCAAATTAGAATTAAATTAAAAATCCATTTCACAAGAAAGAACAACAACAAAGTCAATAATTTGTACGATCGTTTAGGAAAACAATGTTTTTATTGTAATAGACATTAAGCCACGGACAATAGTTTTTACATATAGTATTTAAAAAATAACAAAGTTTCCTCATCAGCAAAAATATTGGGAAGGGTTTTTAATATGTGTAAAAGAAACCATAAATAAACCTAGCATTAAAAGTAAGGCAGATGTATCTGGAAAAAATTAAAATAAAAGGTATGTATTTACTTGATAAGCAAATTAGTATGGGTTAAGAGAAATAAAATAGAATAAAATTATAAATCTGAATTTGGTTTAAATATATTTAAACCAAATTCAGATTTATAATTTTATTCTATTTAATTGTTATTAGTCTATTCTAAAACAGTTATTTAATTATGATTTAATCCGTATTTAATCATTATTTTGTTATTATTTAACTATTATAAAGAGTATTTACATAAGTTCATAACTTTTTATTAATTTTTATCTATTTTTTAATATATATTTAATAATTATTTAATAACTATCTAATTAATATTAAATAGTTATTTAATTAATATTAAATTTTATTTAATTATTATGTAATAAATTTTTAATCATTATTTAATTATTATTTAATCATAGATTTATACATTATTTAATCATTTTTATTATTAATTAATATTAAACAATTATTTAATCATTATTGAATTGATATTTAACAATTAATTAATCATTATTTAATTATTATGTAATTATTATTAAATTATCATTTAATCATTATTTGATAAATATTGTAATAATGATTTAATTGACATTGAAAATGTTTCTCATACGGTCAGTTATTACTAACCGAAAAAGTCGATTTATATCATTGTTAGATATTTTCGACTATATAAATCCTCAACATCATCAACATTTCAAATAAAACAGACTGTCAATCATTAAACGATCAGCCCATGAAATATGAAAAATGATGAATACAGGCACATAAAATGTTAAATAGAAAGATATATGAGTAAAAACATACACAAGGAAAAATAGAATGCAGATAATGATGAGTAAAAGATATTTGTTGACGAATAGAAATATATATATATATATATATATATATACTGATGAATAGAAATATTCATAATGATAAATAGAAATATTCATAAGGATAAATAGAAATATTAATAATGATAAATAGAAATATATATATATATATATATATAATGATAAAAAGATATAAATATAATGATAAAAAAGATATATAATGATGAAAAGAAAATATATAATTAATAGAAAGATATATAATGGTAAATAAGTCATATAATTAATGAAATTTATATATATATATATGCATATATATATATTTATATATATAATGATAAATAAAAAGATATATGATGATGAATAGAAAAATATATTAATGTTTATTTATTGCGGACTATTATCCTCATCTTTTTTTCTCAGTTGTTTCACTGTGAAGCAACTAAGAAAAAGATGAGGATCATAGTCCGTAATAAATAAACATTAATATATTTTTCTATTCATCATCATATAAAATTAATAATAATACGCATCTCAATGTATTCCGATTAAAATAATAGAAATATATATATAATTATAAATATAATGATAAATAGAAAAATATAATATGATAAACGGAAATATATATATATGTCTATACATACACACACACGCACACACACACACAACACACACACACACACACACACATATATAGTAGCGTCCAAAAGTATGGGACAAAAATTTAAAACCTAATATTCATTAGAAATAACAACTGTGAAAAGCTGAAATTTTGATAACTGGTAGTCGTTATCATCCATAATAACATACTAAAATTCGAATCATTTGCAAAGGATAGAAAAAGAATTATAAAATTTATTTATGTTCAAAATAGGAACATCCAAAAGTAAGGAACAAAATTGAGAAAAACATTGTTTTTTTTTTCATCATTTCCAAATAAATTAAACTTGCTTTCATCACTGAAAATACTTTTGCCCAATTTTCATATGTCCAAATCACATACCTGTTTGCAAACTCTAATCTCTTCTGATCCTTCGAACTAACAAGTGGTTTCTTCCCTGGGGTTCGATTAAACAGCCCTGTTTCTTGCAGTCGTCTAGAAACAGTCTGTCTTGACACATTAACATATGAGGTACTATTCATAACACTTTTAATTTCTGTGCAAGACTTAAAACGGTTCTTTAATGACATACGCTGCATTATTCGATCTTCTCATACCGAAGTTTTCCGGGGTCTGCCGGTTTTAAAAACAGTGACTATTTTACCAGTATCATTGTAGGATTTAACAACCCTGCCTACAACACTCTTAGAACGTTTCATTTTCTCTGATAATGATGTGCTTTTCCTTTCTAGCAATAGATTGTTTCACAGAGTAATTAAGTTTTGGGCGTTTCGCCATGATGCCAACTGATGCAACGTTTACAAATGACTAAGTAAGACTTATTCTTTAGAGGAAATAAAAACATTTGAATATAGCTTACTGTTTAAATTGTTTTTCTAAATGTTGTCCCTTACTTTTGGACGTTCCTATTTTGAAAATAAATGAATTATAATTTTGTCCCTTAGTTTTGGACACTACTCTATATACACATACATAATGATAAATAGAAAGATATATTGTGATAAAACGAAAAATATATGATCATGAATAGAAAAATATACAATGACACAAAGAATATATATATGACTAGCAAGGCCACCCGGCGTTGCTCGGGACCGTATAAGACAATGAGAACAATTTTGAACATGCATGTTATTCTTAGGATAGAGGAATTTTTTATATCTATGTATCATTTGCCATCTTGAGGAAATAAATATTTTACCTACCCTAGGACGAGTATTACACAACATATGTATGGAATAATTGTGCCTTCATTGGACAGGAAATTTACAGCACGTATGTGGAAAAAAATTTCCTTACCTAGGGTGGGTTAAGTGCAACGCATATTTAAAATTATTTAAATAAGTTTATGTTGTGCTAAATTTTCGGTATGTCACAGGTAAGAGTGTTTGTTTTATATCAGAGTGCTATAGTGAAGAAGCACCGGATTTTTTATATGAATGTTATACTACTCGAATATATTATATGATTTTCGATTTTGATAACTTACGTACGTCACAGATAAGAATTTCTTTGTTTTTCATATGAGTACTTCACTGTATAAGTAGCTTATTTCCTGGGTAGGATACTGTAGAAGCACCATTTTTTCTAATTTAAAAATGAAAGAACTCGACATTTTTAATTAATTTTATGCACGTCACAGGTAGGATTTGATTTGTTTTTAATATGAGTACTATACTGCACAAATACCTTATTTCTTGAGTAGGATAATTTACAAGTATCTTATTTTTAATATATAGATGAAACTACTCGATGATTCTACATAGTTTTCTGTTGTGCAAACTTTCCCGTATGTCAGAGATGAGAGTTTGTTTTTATAATAGAGTGCTATATTAAAGAAGCACCTTATTTCTTATATAAATGTCATACTACTCGAATATATTACATAATTTTCGGTTTAGATTACTTTTATGTACGCCACGAGTAAGATTTTCTTTGTTTTCATATGGGTACTATACTGTACAAGTACCTTATTTCTCGGGTAGGATACTGTGCAAGTACTTTTTTCTAATGTAAAAATGAAAAAAACTCGATACGTTTATGTAATTTTCTGCTGTGTTTTATTTTCTGTACGCCAGGGGTAAGAATTTGTTTGTTTTGTTATCTGGGTGCTATAGTGAAGAAGCACCTTATTTCTCATATGTAAGACATGCTACTCGAATATTAAACGTGATTTTTATTTTAATAACTTTCATGTATGTCGCATGTAAGATTTTCTTTGTTTTTTCATGAGTACTATATTACACAACTACTTTATTAATTTGATAGAATTTCTTGTACACATAAATACATTAAAAACTGATCATTGTATGTGATTTTTGGAATATTACTATACAAATATACAAACATATATAATACATTAACTTTATAATGATCAGTTAATTAGTATAGGAGTGAATCCAATAAATACAACTATATAAGTATATACATATACTAATCATTCATAATGATCGGTTAATTAGTTTAGGATGGAATGCAATACATACAAATATATAAGCATATACACATAATTAAAATTCATAATGATCGGTTAATTAGTTTAGGAGTGATTCCAATACATAAAAATATATAATCATATAAACATATTTAAAATTCATAATGATCTGTGAATTAGTTTAGGGGTGAATCCAAGGCATAGAAATATATAAACATATACACATAATTAATATTCTTAAAGATCGGTTAATTAGTTTAGGAGTAGATCCAATACGGATGCCATTACTTTATCTATTTACGTGATTTTTAGAATGTAACAAATAAGCTGATATATCATATATATTTTGTAGTATCACATTTTCGTTACGTACATCAAAAACATTCTTCTGTATTTTTTTTAATAAAAGCGTTCTTGTGTATTTATTACATAACACTTAAAAATCAAGAATATCGTAATGTAAACAAAAAGAACTGATGGAGATCGAAACTGTAACACTTGCGATAGTAATCGGTCACGCTACCCGTTGCACCAAAGGGACAACAGCTTCAATAGCATTGTGAGATATCTTAATACATATATTTCTCTTTTACTCGATGTACGCATGCGCACAATGACGCCATTGTGCTACGCTCGTCAAGGTGTTATTGCTTTCAAGTTTTTTTGAAGCCGTTAGCAACTATTTTTATCAATTTAATGCCCCTAATAAAATTCTGCACCAAAAGTGCAATCTTTTGAGCTATTGCACGCCGTCCAATGATCATCTGTCTCAGAGGAGATACACTTTGAAAAACAGAGACAGACACACGCAGACATAGTGAGATTAATATATTAGATAATAAATAGAAATATATATCATGATGAATAGAAATATATATAATTGTAAATAGTGCCCTGAGGTGACAGTAACCACAGTCGACTTCATTTCAGATCAGTTCAATGAAGACCGACACTAGCCATGATCGAGATATGCAGCGGAACCCAATACGGGCCAGTAAACGTAATTGTCGTATAATAGATAGACCGTCAACAGACTGGCAGTCGTGGCCAGTGCATTATATAGAATTAGAAATTGGAGCGCATTGATTTTAGATTAGAAGTTATTAGGCATGCTGTTTGTTTAAAAAAGTGTCATAATAAAATTAAAAACAGGTCGAACAGAGAGAACAATCGTTAACATGGCGTAGTTTGGATCGCCATGTCAGCAAAGTGGTAAGCAGATGAGGATCCTCGTTTTCTATTAACAAAATTTTAGTTAAAATTTTAGTTAAGGTTTTCTCTTTTCATCCTAGTTAAATTTTCTTTTATGATTTAAAACTTTTGAGAAATCGGCTCATGCAAGTTCTAAGTCTATTTCTATTAGTTAAAGCTTTTTCTCTTTCTTCATCCTTATTTAAATGAATTCTCTTTTGTAATTATAAACTTTTTATAAGTTGGATTATGTAGGTACTAAGTGTGCGACAGGTTAGAGTTAGTTTCTTTTTTTCCGAGAATTTGAACCACATTCTTCGTTTATATTTTTACATTTTTTTTATTCAAAGAGTTTTTAAACTCATATATATATATATATATATATATATATATATATATATATATATATATTTATATATATATATATATATATATATATATATATATATATATATATATATATATCTTGGCTGTACTTCGCAAACGAAGATTCTATAAAGGGGATTGTCCACGTCGACTGCATGCTTGATAATGCGGCTGCAGTCAAAAATCGTGTCAGGTGTGGCTGCTGAGGCTTCCCGAACCTTCCTCCTGCAGTGCTTCTACCGCAGCTTTTTTGTGCGGGAGATCTCAAAGGTGGATAGTACGTCGCCAGGTAGCAGGATCAGCAGCGAGAGCAGACCACTGGAGGTGGTCAATGTGGCAGTCACCGAGGGACTTCTTCAGAGAGTCTTACTATCTTTCCTTCGGTGCCCCTCTGTCATGACGGTCAGTAGAGAGTTCGCCATATAGGACTATGTTGGGTAGGCGATGATCCCCCATTCTGGAGATATACCGGACCCAGCGACATTATATATATATATATATATATATATATATATATATATATATATACATACACACGAGTGTATCAAAGTGTGGGTGTTTATACGTGTATTTATATATCTGTATGCATGATGAGGTTAATAACTTCCGGGGTTTTAAGTTTATTTTTTTTATTATTGTTTTTTATTTTTATTTGTTTATTTATTTTTTATTTTTATATTTTATTTTTATTTGTTTATTTATTTTTATTTTATTTATTTATTTAATTTATTTTAATTTGAATTTTATTCGTGTGTGTCGTTATACTTATTGTCTGTTTTCAGTGCGTGTGTGTGAGTAAAATACAGCGAACAGTGTATATCCACACCTGAGTATAGGTATAAGCGTATGTTTGCTTCTACTGTGTGTGTGTGTGTGTGTGTGTGTGTGTGTGTGTGTGTGTGTGTGTGGATTGAAAGACACCGGTCAGTACTCAATAGCACTAAGGAATGTTTTTAATTTACTGACCGCGAGACAAAAATACTTAATTCTCAAGTATCTTATGCCGTAAAAACCAAAAGATAGGACAGATAAACTTAAAAAGGGAATATAAAAAAGGGGGAAATAAAAAGAAGATGTTTATTATCTTCAAAGGCCTCACTTATCCTCTCCCCACTCATAACCCCCACCCATGTTACATTCTAATTTTGTAAACAAAATAAGAAAGAGGTTTTCTTTGAAATATCAGTTATCGACGATAATTCTTGGCCTGAAGACGTAATCCCCCAACGCGGGTGATTACAGAAACATGTATGCACATATGTAGCCATCAATGTTTGTATAAATAAATTTAATATACCTGCTCTGTTCACTCATTGAGCACTCTTTGGTAGACGCATGTTGTTTCACTGGATGTACTTCTAAATGCATGTGTGTATAAACATAGATATTGTTAAGAAACAGAATTTAGAAAATGCAATGAGGAAAACTCGTATATATATTTTTTAATTGGTTGAATAGAAAATCTTGAACATTATGCTAGTAAATTTCATACTGAACATTTAAAGAAATATTAATAAGATGAAAATTAGAGGTGTCTGAGGTAGGAATATTTATTTATGCAAGTTTTACGTGTTTTCGTGGCAGTTAATTTGTTTCTTAGGTAATTTTAGTTTCGTAAATTATGTTTTAAAAAAATCGATTGGCTGCTGTATCTAATTAAATTTTAGAATATTCTTAAATAAAAATTTTCGAAAGAGTATCTTATAGTATTTTGTTTGACCTGTTGTTATTCATTTGAGATTAAATACGAATTCTTGGAAATATGGCTATAGCATCTTTCAAAACCAATTACGGTGGCTTAAGACGGATTCCCCACGCATGCTTTGAATTGTTTTTGAAGGTGATGATTATAAATACTGCAATGAGTTCTTTTTTTAATTTTTATGTTTTTACGAACTTTAGAGACCTCCATTTTTTATAGACATTTTTTCAAATCATTTACAATCCTAAGGAAAAAACTTTCAAAATGTTACTTTTACTTTTTTTTTCATTCAAAAGAAGGCACAGTGCCACATGAGCTACCATTTTTATCAGCATTCTGAGTAAAGTTGCCTGCTCACATTGCACTTCAACTTCTTCATGTCAGTAGAGTTAGGGAAGCATCAACGCGAGAGGGAATTCCAAAGAAAAAACTATTCGAGTAGAAAGCCTTTCGGCATCTACGGATCAATGCAGTGTAGCGGTGGGATTTTGCTGCCTTTCGGGTTAGTCGGGAATATTTACGTGAGGAGAGTACAAGGACTTGGAGTTCGTCGTTGTATTTTCGATTAAAATACTTGTAAAACAGGCATCGTAATTTCACATTTCGTTGATGGGATAGAAGTTGAAATCTGGTCGACAGTGCAGAATTATTAATTTAGCGACTCTTTTCTGAATTTTGTTTAGGAGTGAGAGACTGGCAGCAAATGCGTCAGTTCGAACATGGTACCAATGCTCCATGCATGGTGGCCTTCCCACATTCGCAACAACAGCCTTGGCAATGCCTTCGATACATTTGTTTGATCAATTTATACCATTCAGCGAAACATGCGTAAGACGTACTATACAACTAATAAATGAATATGAATGTTACATAAATATACTTGTGGTATTCAAATTTTTTTTACAAATGATATATATGCTCTGAAATAGCGAATACATTTTTATTGAGCGTAAATAAATCTGGCATTTGTTTAAAAAATAATTTACTGAATATATATATATATATATTAAAACTTCATATATTCATATGTTTGGCTATCAAAAGGACGATATATATATATATATATATATATATATATATATATATATGATGTATATATGATGTATATCTGTGTAAACCTCGAAGGAGTGCTTGCTAAATCTGAGGATAGACCTATGGACTTCAAGCTGAATTCACTACAAATTTTTACGTAGTAAAAAAACGTATATATATATATATATATATATATATATATATATATATATATATATATATATATATATTGATGTAGGAATGAAAAGAACACAAAACAGCCTTAATTACGACTCTTACACCAAACAGTTATGTTCTGAAATTTATTATGATCGATTTATTAGTTGAAATAGTGTAATCTGTACATATGAAGGTGAAATATAACTTTATATACATGAAAATTATTTGTACAATCTTTCTATAAAACATTTCAGTAGTTATATAAAGTAAACTTAAAAAGTGGCTCATAAAAGAAAAAAGTTCTTCTTGTGAAACAATGAAGAAATATTTTTTAGAAATAATATGTCACATGTGACTTTGTTTGCACTTGAACTGATTTGAATATGTCTAGATTTTCTTGTTTGTTTTGACTAATTTGTCTCCATGGTGTCCTTCGGGTATATTTCACTGCTATATTAAATACTGTGCTTTTTAATCATAATATTTCAATGAATCATTTAGAACTAGTTGTTATATATATATATATATATATATATATATATAAATATATATATATATTTATATATATATATATAAATATATATATATATATATATATATATATATATATATATATATCTTTATTCGATTGGCAAAATTTTAGAATAATTGTAAAGTGAACCATAGCGGAAATTCAGTCGACTAAAATAAGATGCAAAACGGAGTGATGAAAAGGAAAAAAAAATGGGGGAAGTTAAATGTAACAAATGTACAATTCACTAAAATAAATAAGTTTAAATAAATACAAAATATTCTAAATAAATAAATAAATAAATAATAATTTTCAGACTTATACCCTTGAAAAGTATGTCTGAACGAAAAGCGCTTCGAGTGTATTTTAACGATCTTGTTTATAATCGACTTATTTTACTGAATTGTACATTTGTTACATGTAACTTTCCCATTTTTTTCCTTTTCATCACCCCATTTTCCATCTTATTTTAGTCGACTAAATTTCCGCTATATATATATATATATATATATATATATATATATATATATATATATATATATATATATATATATATTGTCATATCAGATTTTCCATGGGTCCGGGTGTTCTAAGAAATATACTGTTTACTATTTTAGAGTGGCGTAGATATAAAACAATTAAATAAGTGCATTATTAAGTGATTTGTTAAATGGATTCCAACGATTAATAAAATGCGGATCCGACTACATCAGATCGTATTTATAGCATATATTTATTCAATCAATCTAACATACGCACCCTAGAAAAGCGTCGTTTTTTTTAGATTTGTAGTGTCATACTGCACAATCACGTTGACACACTGGTTCTCACTAGGTCACCGAAGTTAAGCAACGTTGATAATGGCCAGTACCAGATGGGTGACCATTTGGGAATGCTGTATGGACCGCGTCGTCGTAGGTTTCCAGGTTGGTATCTGAAGGTGCATTAATTCACTGGGCCTTTTCCTAAAACAAATCGACCTAATAATTTCTGTTTTTATGCACGCACACACACACACACACACACACACACACACACATATATATAGTTATATATAGGGGGTGCTAATTACTTACGGTTGTATTTTTATAATTTTCTATTTTCATTTAAAATCTTATAGAATGTTATGGGTTTTTTCATGTATATACACAGTAGCACAGGATATGAGAAACGCGATTGACGACGTGTTCAAATCTGGAATGTTATCATGCAATATAGCTAAAATCTTATATGTCAACAGAATTGATGTTTTTAAAAAAGACGATCAAACGATTTAAAGAGATTTAAAGAAATCTGCTAAGTGATACAACAGTAGGCATGGTGACGATGATAGGGGTAATCTTGAATATATATTTGAATATTTGGAAATAAAAATTGTATATCTCTATTTTGCTGTAAATTGTTTGCGTTGATTTTTAAAAAATAAATAAGGACAAATAAAGTTGAAATGCATTTAAGTATTATAGTAAATAATTATGTCAGCCCCTTTAAGAAACTGGTTTCTTATCGTTGAGCACATTCAGTTCGGACAATTTAACTCATATGCATAGATCATCATATAATGATTAGATCACTCTGACTGACGTAAAAAAATAAAATGTTTAAATTTCAAAGTTATTTCACGTGGTTAACGGCAGCGGAATGGATATGGTCCTTGCTAATAAAGCCAGAGATGGCTTGTGTCGCCGGGTTCGAATCTATCAACTGGTGTTAATCGGGACACCCTGCACTGAAGATTCCTGAAAGGCTGAAACATTAGCGTCTGTAGGTATTTAACTATTACAGTAAATAATTATATATATATATATATATGTATGTATATATATATATATATATATGTATATATATATATATATATAAAGTAGTAGCGTTCGTGTGTGTGTATTTTTCTGTGCGTACCCCCCCCATGTTCAAAGAAATATAAAGGCGATATGTGTGTACACCTCTCCTGGTCAAGAAATATTAAGCCCATTATAAGATACTTCTGTCAAAGGAGACATCATAATTTACGCGTAATTTATCTATATAGCATTCTTCAAACAACATCTACATTGATTGAGTTACGGTCATTAGCCTATCACATTAAATTAAATCTATTTAAATAATTAGCTTGATGATATTACTATTCGACATAATAGCCTCGTTTCAAATTTATTATTTGAAAATATAATTTAAATTTATATGATGATATTTAGTTTATTTTCATTTCAATTTATATTTGATTTAACTTATTTATCTGAAATCTGACACCGTTTAATTTTCAAGCCAGAAAACCAAAGGGTTAGTTTAATAGTTTTCTGATAGTTTAATTCATTATTATTTTTATTTTTAATTTGGTGGAAAATTTTTTCGCTTATTCTTAATTTTTAAGTAACATTTTTATTTGTTACTAAACTACCCGTGACCCGTTGGATCAGTATGTTATATTAGCTATGGAATTAATGTATGAGCTTGCCATTTGTGACGTACAGAAAATGTTTTTTTGTGACATAACAGAAACATTTCTATGAAAGTATATTAAAATGAAAAAAGAATATAGATAGCTTTCTATGAGTCGTTCTGTTTATAATTGTTTATTTTTGAAAAAATAAAAACTTACAGTCATTGAATTATAAGAGGTTTGCCATACTTATAGGTAAATGTGCACTGAACAGATACCATAATACTTGAAGTTTAATTCAAATTTTGATATATATTTTAATCTAAACGCGAAAAAAAAAAACAATTGGGACACTGAAAACATATACAGTAAAACAATACGTTTTATTTTCGCGTAAATCTACGTTGTAAAATGCTCTTATGGTTGTCAACGGATTAAAGTACATTCATTTGTAAGAAAATTGCGTTATAATAACTTAAACGTAATACGGAAATTAACGATGTAAAAAAAAGTAGAAGTATTAACAATTGTGTATTTGGATAATTTAAACGCGAAAAAAAAATTGGGACGCTGGAAATGTACATAGTAAAAGAGTACGTTTTATTGTCGCGTTGATTATTTAGTATAATATATATCGTTTATATGAAACAGGTCGATGATTATACGTATTATTTGTAATCACGTTTTGCGTTTGCTTCCCATATCTTTAGTTTTTATTCAATAAATTTAAGATATTTGCTTTTCTAAGGACTCCGGTTATTCGAACGAAACCGGTCCAGCGATTTGTGTTTATTTGTTTACGCTATTATTGGTTTATGTTTATGTACGCACGCGCAACCGGACGTCGTAAACCGGTCATTTGAGTTTTATAATTATATGGATTGTTAGGTTATCTGTTTCTCACACTGTATTTAGTAGTTTTCTTTGGTGATGTAAACTATAAGTACACCGATATAATTATAAGTTATTTTTTGAAAAACTTCGTCTTCAGACGTTGAGAAAACACTATTAAATGAACAATATGGAATCCATTTTCCTCCAACGATATAAGGTTTGAAATTGTCCGAACGGTCACGAAACGATTTTAACGTATAATGAAAGTACACAACTTGTTGCTACGACTCCGATCTTTGCTGTTTTGATTTTGTGAATAAAATGTGTGTGTGTGTGCGTGTGCGTGCGTGTGTGAGGTAGATCTACGCTTTGATAAAGCCTAGTTGCCATTGAAAGAAATATTTCTCTGGATAATGACAGTCATTTTGGAATTCATTTTTACTCCATCTTTCACACAGGAGACACGAGCTCATTACTGATCATCTAAGCCCATATCATGATCACACCGCCGCTAAAACAATGATCTTCAGTCATGTTGCTTACAAACACATTTTCGGGTAATTCCATCATTCCATCAAGCCTGTATTTTCTTTGGTTGATTTAACATTTTCTTGATTGTTCGATGATCACTTTTCAAATCCGTAGAAATTTGAAGCGAATTTTTGCTAATTTCTTAGATTATTCATTTCTTTTACTGTAATCTCTTTTTACATACAATAATACTAAATTACAGTTTTTGCAAATAATGTGCTATGATTACTGAAACAAAAACTAAATACAAATTTGAAATTAAAAAAGTAGACTTAATTATTTTCATGCTTAATCACCATGCATATTAGAACAAATTATTTCATTCGACAATATTCATTTATGAATTTAACATAAAGTATTTAACAATACCGTTTTTGTATATAATATTTCGACACAGTTTCTATATATATCTATATATCCATAAAAGTGAAAATGTCTGTGTGTCTGTGTTCATTTCCCTACCAAATAACTTTGTTTAATTTTCTGTCTAGAGACCCAGGATTTGATATAAGGAGTATTGAGATTTTTGAAAATTTTTTAATCGGTTTTCGGCCAGAAATGTTGCTGTCAAGAGGTCAAACTTCAACGATTTGACCTTTAAAAACTCTACCAAACTCCTTCGCAAATGAAATTTTAAATGTAGGTTATTTGTATATGGATCAAACTTTATAATTTAATTTGAGCCCCCCCAAAATAAAAGTTTAGGGGTCAAAATGTGAGTCAATTAAAAAAAATGAACCTCTGCGGTCTCTAAAAAATTACTTAGACAATTTCTGATCTAAACATTTAAACTTTTACATAAAAAGTATTCAGAGATAGGGCAAGCTTTTTAATCAGTTTGGGTCGAAAATTTAGGTTGAAAAGGGGTTAAAGTTCAACAGATTTTATTTTTGCAGTGTCTAGCAAACTACTCAGACAATTTTGGGTCTAAACATTTTACATTTATACATAACGGGTATTTATACGTGTGGTAAGCATTATAGTACGTTTTGGGGCGAAAATTTCACTTCCAAAAATTCAAAGTTGAAAGAGTTGACCTTTGCAGATTCTACCAATTTCGTCCCCCAATTTTGGGTCTAAAGTCTTGAAATTTTAGATGTAGGTAAATTGGGCATGGGTAAAAACTTTGTATTTTGATTTGAGACCGTAACAATAACTGCTAAGGGGTCAATATTAGGGTCAAAGTAAAAAAAAATACCTCTGCGGTATCTACCAAATTACTTAGACAATTTTTGTGCTAAACATTTGAAATTTTACATAAAGTTTATTGACACACAATGCAAGTTATGAACAGTACATAGGGCCCGAGCAAATAAATATATAATTTGAGGTTGCTATTTTTCAAAAGTAGGGTAACAAGTGAAATATAACAAGGTTAATACAAGAGTGCTCAATACAGAAGTAGAGCAAGTTACATTTTAAATTTGTCTTTACATAAGCAGTAGTTGTTGCTACACAGTCATGAGCGTGTTTCGGTCTACTAGTATTTATTAACTAGAGGCCTCTCCAGGCAACAACCCTTATTTTCGAAAGCGGAATTCTAAATGAAGAGCGAAAATTAACTTTCAGCAAAAGAAGGCTTTGTGTTTTATCTATTTATTTATTTTTTTGTAAACAGGTCATGAGGGTGAAGATCCAGTTGGGTGGAGAACCTGGTTGAATTGGGTGCGAATTTGTTAGTTTATTTGTTTATTAACTTATTTATCGGTGTCTTAATTCATTTATTTTTCTGTGGGTGTTAAGGAATAGAGGTTTTAGGGTTAGTGGGTTTAGGGGATTATGTTCTAAAGCTAGAGCTATGCAGATGTTATCTTCAACAAACATGAGGTTCGTTTGACTTTAGCCCGCTGCCCGTTGCCCACCGAGACTTTAATGGGTCAGTGTCTCTTAAATTCCTTTTTTATGTTTATTTTAATTTAATATACTTATTTATATATGCGAAGAGGTTAGGAATTTATCCGGGTCTGTTGACCATTGCTTTGGCTTCCAGTGAACGGTTGAAGGAAGGGAAGGGGGTTAGAGGCGTAAGAAAGAAAGGAAGGAAGGCGTAGGAGGAGATGGAATGGGGAAGACGTAAAAAGGGGAAGACGAATGAAGAGAGAAAAAGGAAAGGGAAAGAGAAGGTAGCATCATTTAATAGTGGTAGCTTTGTTTTATTAGACCACCTCAATATTAATTACTATTTCATTTGTTCATTTAATGTTGATTGACGTATTTGTAAAAATACGGGCAGCGGGCAGCGGGCAAAAGACAAACAGACGTCATGCTGGTGAAGATAACATCTGCATAGCTCTAGCTTTAGAACATAATCCCATAAACTCACTAACCCTACAAACTCTATTCCTTAACACCAACAGAAAAATAAATGAATTAAGACACCGATAAATAAGTTAATAAACAAATAAACTAACAAATTCGCACCCAATTCAACCAGGTTCTCCACGCAGCTGGATCTTCATCCTCATGACCCGTTTACAAAAAAAAACAAAAAAAAAAAAAACGCAAAGTTTACTTTTGCTGAAAGTTAATTTTCGCTCTTCATTTAGAATTCCGCTTTCGAAAATAAGGGTTGTTGCCTAAAGAGGTCTCTAGTTAATAAATACTAATAGACCGAAACATGCTCATGACTGTGTAGCAAAAAACTACTGCTTATGTAAAGACAAATTTAAACAAAAATATATATATATATATATATATATATATATATATATATATATATAGTAAGTTATAAAAATATATATGGCAATTAAGCTACACATAATATTCCGCGTTTCATCCACGCTAGAATTCGTGAGGCTTATGTGTGGATTAATAACGGGATATTCTGTGTAGCTTAATTGCCATATATATTTTATTACTTACTATATATATATGTATTGAGCACTGTTGAAGTAAATACTTAATGTTTATGCATAAAATAATACTTTCGTATATTAATGTATGTGATTAAATGAAGTATTCATGTGATAAGTGATTATTTTGACTATTTATTCCTGAGTTTAGGGCTGAAATGGATAACTATTGTAAAAAAGTGAACATTTCTTTTTAACTCGTGTCTGGTAAGTTCTGTTGTGTTGCATTTTGATCTCGTATCTTTGAATCTTTCAAAAGAAATGCCAACAAAACAAACGATAGAAGTTATTAATACTTGGCACGATGTTATCATCTCATTTAGATTAGAAACATTTTTCTTTCAGCTTCATCATACCCGGTACGAAAATCGAACAGTTATTGATTTTGAGAAAAGCACACAATGACGCTAATCATGAACGTCAAACTGATGCTAAAAAAAAAACGACGCACCGAGTACACATGACGCGTGGGACGACCGCCAGGTCACACGTGTGTTTTCATCCGGTATAGGAACAATCGGGGTGCCCTTACCTCTTTTTACAGTTTCTTTTTTTTTGTTTCAGGGCAGGATGCCAAAATTGTGACACAGCAGACGTCAATGTGATGTCGAACTATTGAATTACGAGCGACTTGATCCATAAAATTTTCGATGTTACAATCCTCACAAACCTGCTAATACTATAAGACTTGATCACATTATGCCGATAGATAATTAATTAGCAGGAAGGCTAAGAAACGTTCGTTGATTACGGAATTTGTTGCAAAACACATGGAGTCACAATCATTTAATTTACTTGAAGCGATGCCATTAATTGTTTTATCAATTTCTGCCAAGGGATAAGTTCTGTGTATCTTCTGTAATTTACGCAACTGTTTTCCGCCCTCATTACGCACTACGACCTAGTCTCGCAATGCTGGAACACTTTACTCAAGTACAAGTAGAAAAATAAAACAGATATAATAAATATTTTAAAATTATATTGTATGTGAAAGATTTAGTGAAAACTACATAGTTAATTGTGAACATTTATGTTTCGTATGTTGACATCAATTTTTTTTTTAATTTCTATTTTACCATTCCGGTATTCTGCAATGCTATCATCCTTCATAAATACTCGCATATTTCAAAAATAGATAAATGCAGTAAATAGACTTTTATAAACGATGAAAAGAGGGCTTGGAAGCTCTTCGCGATAATACGGGTGCTTAAGATTTTTGTGAAATGTCCGTGGTAATATCTAAGGTAATTTTCAACTGTCAATGCCAATGTGTTCAAGATGTTTTGTATGCATATTTGTATAACATGTTGGGTCCATTTTTAACATTAGCCACGCCACACACACACACACACACACACACACACACACACACACACGCACACACACGCACGCGCACATACACACACGCACACACACACATATATATATATATATATATATATATATAAACAGTGTATCACAAAAGTGAGTACACCCTTCATATTTCTTAAAATATTAAAGTATGTCTCTTCATTGGACAACACTGAATAAATCATTTTTTGACGATGAAATGTACTCTGTCTGCAGCATATATAACAGAATTATAATTTTACCCTCAAAATAACTAACAATATATCCATTAAGAGCTAATTCCCCGACAAGAAAAATGAGTACACCCCTTACTAAAAGTTGTCAATATTAACATACAACATGTCAACTCTCAATATTGAAGTTCAGATCTTGTAATCCAATCTATTGGGGTTGTTTGTATATGGAAACACGACTTTGGTATGTAATAATAATAATAATAATAATAATAATAATAATAATAATAATAATAATAATAATATTGACAGCTGATGGACAACACATAACAGAAATTAACATACAAAGAGGCATCTTCCAAGAAGACTCACTATCACCACTATTGTTCATCATAGCCATGATGCCCTTGAACAGTATTCTGAGAAAGTGCCAAGCCGGATACAATTTCTCCAATAAAGAGGAAAAAATGAACCACCTGGTGCACATGGACGATCTGAAACCTCTTGCAAGGACCGAAAATGAGCTAGAGACACTAATTAACACTACCAAGATCTTCAGCCAAGATATCCAAATGGAATTTGGAATGGAAAAGTGCGCACAACTAGTTATAAGAAAGGGAAAACTAGAAACGACAGAAGGCATGGAACTACCCAACAAAACAAAAATGAGGGCACTAGGGGAACAATACGACTATAAATACTTGGAAATTCTGGAAGCGGACACCATCAGAGCAACAGAAATGAAAGAGAAAATTGGAAAGGAATACCTAAGGAGAACAAGAAAACTCCTGAAAACGAAATTATATAGCAGAAACCTAATAAAAGGTATAGATACATGGGCAGTATCACTAGTAATATACTCTGGACCGTTTATAGGGTGGACTAAAGAAGAACTGAGACAACTCGATCAGAAAACCAGGAAACACATGACCATGCATAATGCACTACACCCAAAGGACGATATTGACAGAGTCTACGTGAAAAGGAAAGACGGCGGGAGAGGACTGATCTGTATAGAAGACTGTGTGAAGGACACACAAAAAGAACTAGAAAAATACATAATGCAAAACACTGAAAGGATAATTATGGCAGCGAGGGACACTGAAAAAACCCCCAACAAAACAGAAAACAGAGAGACAAATGTCAAAACGAGAAAAGAGAAGTGGGAAGAGAAACAACTCCACGGAAGATTCATAAGAATGACAAAAGATGAGAATAACAAAAACACCTGGACGTGGATGCGAAAAGGACATATAAACCTAGAAACTGAATCTCTAATAACTGCAGCACAAGATAACTCGATAAGAACCAAGCATATAAAAGCAAGGATCGATAAAACACAAGAAAACAGCAAATGCAGATTATGTGGACAAAGAAACGAAACAATAAACCATATAGTAAGTGAATGCAGTAAACTTGCCCAAAAGGAATACAAAAACAGGCATGACCAAGTGGAGAGGGTGGTACACTGGGAATTGTGTAAACGACTGCATTTTGAGCGTACAGACAAATGGTACAAGCATAAACCCGCAACAGCACTCGAAAACGAGAACCACAAAATCCTATGGGACATGGATATACAGACGGACAAACCCCATCCAAGCAAGAAGACCAGATGTCGTAATAATTAATAAGAAAGAAAAATCCTGTCAAATCGTAGACTTTGCTGTCCCAGCTGACCACAGGGTGAGTATGAAAGAAAAGGTGAAACGAAGCAAATACACAGAGCTAGCCAGAGAGTTAAAAAGGATTTGGATGATGAAGAAAATTAAAATAGTACCGATAATAGTAGGAGCACTAGAAACAATTCCGAAAAACTTCGAAAAAAGAATGTCAGAAATTAGAATCAGAGGAATAACTGCAAAAGTACAACGACTAACAATAATGAAAACGGCTGAAATATTAAGGAAAACCCTTGAATGCGGAGAATAATACAAGAATATAACGAATAAGCGTTACAGGGAATGAAGAACACCGAAACTGTATATCTACAAGTTCAACACTCCCCAACATGCATCCCCCCATTGTTTCATAACTGTTCCCTCCAATAAAAAAGTGATACCAAAGAGTCGAAAAGGGTCAATAAGAACTGAAATACCGAGGAGCGAACGCCAACCAGACCTCATCTGGACAAGCGCAAAGAGAATTGGGACCTTAGGGAAGCTGAGTGCCACTAAAATTCCAGTATAAACCAATGGCCACTACCAGCGAGAAATAAATGGTAAGCAGCTGTTGAGATGATGCAAATTCATTTGCAAATGCTATAGAAGGAGGTGGAGAGAGCTGGACGTTTTGGGAGACTTGTTGTCACTCAGCTTCCAGATAACACCACTGGTTTCCAATCAGATCGTTTGTTGACTTGTGTGAAAGCTCCACGTGAGCCAATAATAAAAGATTCTAAAGGAGGTAAAAAGAAGGAGAAAGATATTAGCCATGGCATGGATCGACTACAAAAAAGCGTACGACAGGATTCCCCAAGCATGGATAATAGGACGCTTAAAAATGTATAAAATACCAAGCAAGGTCATCAATGTGATTAAAAATTTCGATGAGAACATGGAGACTGGAACTGACAGCTGATGGACAACACATTACATAAATCAACATACAAGAGGTATCTCCCAAGGAGATTCACTGTCACCATTACTATTCATCATAGCCATGATGCCCCTGAACAATATACTAAGAAGGTACCAAGCCGGATATAAGTTCTCTAACACGAAGGAAGAAATAAACCACCTGATGTACATGGACGATCTGAAACTCTTTCCAAGAACCAAAAATGAACTAGAGACATTAATAAATAGCACCAGGATCTTCAGCCAGGGTATCCAAATAGAGTTTGGTATGGAAAAGTGCGCACTACTAGTTATAAGAAAGGGAAAGCTAGAGACGACAGAAGACATGGAAATACTCAACCAAACGGAGATGAGGACTCTATGGAAACAAGACACCTATAAATACTTGGGAGTATTGGAAGCAGACACCATCAAAGCAACAGAAATGAAAGAGAGAATTGGAAAGGAATACCCCAGGAGAACAAGAAAACAAATTATATAGCAGAAACCTAATAAACGGCATAAATACGTGGGCAGTATCACTAGTAAGATACTCTGGACCGTTCCCAGAGTGGACTAAAGAAGAACTAAGACGACTCGATCAGATGATCAGGAATCTCATGACCATGCACAACGCATTACATTCGAAAGACGATGTTGACCGACTCTATGTAAAAAGGAAAGACGACGGGAGGGGACCGGTTAATATAGAAGACTGTAAATGACAACAAAACACTTAATGCAAAACACTGAAAGAATAATCATAGCAGCGAGCAACACGGAAAAAATCAATAAAACACAAAACAGAGAAACAAAGAAAATGAAAAGTGGGAAGATAAACAACTATATGGAAGATTCCTAATGATGACAAAAGATAAAAACAACGAAACCACTTGGACATGGATGCGAAAAGGATACATAAGCGCAGAAACCGAATCCTTAATAACCCAGTACAAGACAACTCGATAAGAAACAATCCCATCAAACCAAAGATCGATAAAACACAAGAAAACAGCAAATGCAGACTGTGGACAAAGAGACGAGACGATAAACCGTATAACAAGTGAATGCAGCAAACTAACCCAAAAGAAATACAAGAACAGACACGACCAATCGGAAAGGGTAGTACAATGGGAACTATGCAAACAACTGCATCTTGAAACAGAGACAAGTGGTACAAACATAAGCCGGAAATAGTACTTGAAAACGAGAATCACAAAGTTTTATGGAACATAGATATACAAACTGATAAACCCATCCAAACAAGAAGACCGGCTGTCGTAATAGTTAACAAGAAAGAAAAATCCTGTCAAATCGTAGAATATCAAAGAAAAGAAGAAATAGAGCAAATGTACAGAGCTAGCCAGAGAGCTGAAAGGGATATGGAAGATGAAGAAAATCAAAATAATACCTATAATAGTAGGAGAACTAGGAACAATCCCCAAAACTTTGAAAAAAGAATGGGGGAAATTGGAATCAAAGGAATGACTGGAAAAATACAACGAAGAAAAATCATGAAAACAGCTGAAATATTAAGGAACACCCTTGAATGTGGAAACTAACACAGGAGCAACAAGTACTGACCAGACAAAGGCAAAACATAAAACACTACATGGAACCAAGAACACTGAAACCGCATATCTATAAGTTCTCTAACCCAAATTTACTCCCATTGCCACATCACTGCCTCCACCTCCCCCAAAAAGAGCGAGACCAAATAACCAAGTAGAGAAAGAGGAAGGAAAGACTGATGAACTGACCAGACCTCAGCCGAATAAGTGCGAAGAAAACTAGGACCTTGGGGGGAGGGGAGCTTAGTGCCACTCAAGTCCCAGCAAAGACCAACAGCTGCTGCCAACGAGAAATCCATGGCAGGCAGCTGTTGAGATGGTGCAAATTTATTTGCAAATGTTATTGAAAGAGGTGGAAAGTACTGGAATCTGGGGAGACTTATTTTCACTCAGCTTCCAGGGAACAACACAGGCTGTTTTCAGGGAAATATCTCTGAAGATCTGTGTGTAAGCTTCTTGTAAGCCAATAACAAATGGAGGAGTTATTTTATTTATCAATCCCACAATACAATTACAACGGGTTCTTGCTCTTTAAATCAACAAAATCATAGCACACACACACACACACACACACACACACATATATATATATATATATATATATAGAGAGAGAGAGAGAGAGAGAGAGAGTCATCAACATACACAACTGTTTCGCTGTATCACAGCTCATCAGTGCGGCTAGACAGGCAACTACCTCAAGCCAGGATCGAAACCCGACCGCCCTTACGACAGTCAAAGCTTTGAACCATTAAGCAGCTGTTTGAACAAATCAGCAGCTGTTGTACGGGCAGTGAATTAACAATGTTTTGACATCGTCCGAATACCTAAGCTCGATTTGTTTTCACAAAGAGCATCGCTTAATACGCCAATGATATATCGTGTATCACTTCCCAATATGCTCAACTCAAGATAAGGAGCATTATAGTCATTCACATACAATACTGTTTCGTGTGTGTATATATATATATATATATATATATATATATATATATATATATATATATTTGTCAGCCACATACAGTGCTATTTCGTTGTATCACAACTCATATGTGCGGCTAGACATACACCTTTCCCAAGCCGTGAATCGAACCTACAACCGTCGTGTTGACAGTCGACAGCTCTAACCATCTAACACACACACACACACACACACACACACACACACACACACACACACACATATATATATATATATATATTTGTTTATTGTTATAATAATTTTGAATACCTACAGACACAAGTGTTTCATTTCGGTAATCCTAAATGCAGGTTGACACGATTACTGTCGGTCGGAAGATTCGAACCCGGCTCCAAAGCCATCTCTGACTCCATTAGCAAGGAACACACTCCACAGCCAACCTTAACCGCGGGAAATATCATTAGAATTTAAACATCTATTTTTAAATGTCGAGATGTCCGTCCATACTGATCCAATGGTTATAACATCATCGTCTGCGCATAGTACATATAGAAGAGAGAAAAAGTAAAACAACAGAAAATGATTAATTTGCATAACGATGTCTTAAAATGTTTATAGCAACGTAATATTTGGTCTTATTAATTTTTTAGTATATTGTCCTATTTTATCTATATAAATTCAATAGATTTGTAGATGTAAGAAATAAGTAATAAAGATAACTTAATAAAAAAGGGTATATCACGAAAATCTTATTGAAAATTGTTGCTGGTAAATTTTCAACGGAGGTAATTTTAATTAAATTAATATTGCTGGTTAGAAAGAATGTTTCATAGACTCAAGAGATCGTTGGATTTCTCTCTCTCTCTCTCTCTTTCTTTCTCTTTCTCTCTCTCTTTCTTTCCCTCTTTCTTTCTCTTACTTTCTCTCTCTCTCACACACATACACTCACACGCAAATATACATTCGCCGATGATGCACATTTTTATGTCTTAGTCCTTTACATTGCTGTGCTTTTATAGTTAAAATATACATTTATATCAAAATAACAACATGTTACCATTCATTTATTGACGTGAATAAAAGCGAATATCTTTACACAAACTTCTGAATGAAATGTTTATTATTTAAAAAAATTGGGTTTGCAAAGACTTGGCGAGCTGCGACAGTTAGAACCATTTGCATAACACACCACTTTCGTTTCCATATCCTATTATAAAACTCTCTTATTCTCTATCCCCCCTGTCTCTCTCTCTCTCTTTCTATCTCCCCCGCTTTCTCGTTATATTTATATATATATTAGCGATAGGACGATTACAATATCACCCTGCAACTATCGATTCCGTACTAAATTCCCGATTCCGATACAATTACCGAATCTTATTCCTATTGTTTATAAATATCTAAATATTTAACTATAAAGTTGTTATTTCGTCTTGATTAAAAAACACATGTTAAATATGCACATGTTTTCTCACACGTAAAATCAAAAATATTGGGAAGTGATCCATCGATTTTAGTTTTGTTGGTAGTTTCAAACCAATAAATATTTTAAATTTATTTTTACTATCAGCAATGGAAAATTTCATTTTAAACAAAATCAAATAAAAAAAAGATAATTTAAAAGATCGTTTTTGGCATCGGAAAATAGACACAATTTTTTTCCATTCCGATACCGATTCCGATACCGATTCCGATTCCGATACTCCTGAAGTTCCATTTTCGACTCCGATTCCGATTAATTGTTCCATCACTAATGCACACACACACACACACACACACACACACACACACACACACACACATATACATATATGGTAAAATATGAAGAGTTCTAGAAGCGATGTCTTATCCGAATGTTTCTAATTATTGAAAAACATTAATAAATTGCATCATTGTAAACTGCAGATGTTTATAATCGAAATTCTAGGCAGTGCACGTGATTTATACTATGCCAATCGATGCGTTTTATTTGTGCACATGTGGGCAAATATG
Organism: Euprymna scolopes; assembly: GCF_053919585.1. Lineage (NCBI taxonomy): Eukaryota > Metazoa > Mollusca > Cephalopoda > Sepiida > Sepiolidae > Euprymna > Euprymna scolopes. Next base: position 57,369,812 of record NC_136519.1, read on the forward strand.
CCCCTGGGCTGAGAGATTGGCCCTTACCCTATGATCTCGAGATCATTTGTGGGCATTTTGGTCATCTATACTCAGAAACATTCTCATGGGATGGACAACCTATACATTCTACGCGCATCTTCGCACGCAATGTGCAAAGGAAACAATTATCGATTTGCTTTTGACTGATGCAACTGCTTCATAAATCTGTTCGCTGTATATTATATATATATATGTGTGTGTGTGTGTGTCCGATCTTCCATGGTCGGGTTTGTACCGAATGGTATATCTTATTTAATTGAAATTCATTATTCAGATGAATATTATTAATTTTATTTATTGCAGACTAATATCCTCGTCTTTTTCTTAGTTGTTTCATGACGTTTCGGCCGGCCAGAGGCTTACTTGGCTAAAACTTGGTAGGACGACAGCAACTACGGAAGGCAGTAATTGCAATGGATGCAGTCAGGATATTCAGTTCCTATCCCGTCGCGGTTACCACCTGATGAAGGCCAGAGGAAAAACAGAGGAAAACAATTAAGAAAAAGATGAGGATAATAGTCCGCAATAAATAAAAGTTAATCCTCCAATCTAATCAGGCATTCACTGGTATATAAATCACAAGGTAAGAGCCTTTCATCATGTCTGAAAGTGACGCAATATCCAACGAGCGAGATTGGAGATGTGCCGCTGTACAACTTATGCTCTCATCCGATCCAAGTTATGACAACAGGACCATCCTAAAAATGCACAGCTGGATTTCCATGAATAATATGGACGTACCCAGGGTGATAAGAACAGAAAGTTTCCGACCACGGTTATGATCTATGGAATGGTCGCGAGTTAGAGCCACATCATGCCACCTCACATCTTCGAAGTAGGATTGAAAGTAAACACCAAAGTATACATAGATTTGCTGAACAGTATGGTGATCTCTTGGTACAAACAAGTGGCTGCTGACAAACCCTGAGTTGGGCAACAGGACTCAGCGCCGGCCTACAAGTTCAAAGAACCCTTGGCTTCAGAAGGAGTGCTACGATTTTGTATCCTTCTCTCACTGATCCGCCTCATCTCCGACCTAAACCCGTTAGACTACTCCGTTTGTTCATATGGCTAGAACATCACCAGCATGACCTCTTACAACACGAAAGCCAGCCTGATCGCTGCCATCCGTCGAATATTCGCTGAGCTCCTGTTGAGGCTTGTGGACTCGCATCGAGGCGGAGATTGGGGCTGAAGGCGGCTACATTAAATGGATATCAGCTCTACTAAATACTCAAATTACCTGATTGGATTTTTTCAATAAAAGTTTCAAAATTAAGCAGTATTGTTTTTTTTAGAGCGAAAATTTTATCGTTCCACCTCGGAACGTCGGTTTTCGCTCAGCGGTGCACAAAACGCACATTCCACGTTATCAGGGTGGCAACACAATTTCCATATGGACTTATTTTCAAAATACGAAATAGGAAAAAAACTTAAGAAGTAATTGGCATTCTGGTTTTTATCAAAAATAAGTATTCAGATTATATATATATATATATATATATATATATATATATATATATATATATATATATATATATATTCCGTACACAAAGAAATGGATAGTTACATTTTTTTTAAATTTTTACACGTTTTTAGATTGGCTTAGAGTTTTGCATGACGTTTCTTCTAAGATTTCTAGGCGCAGTTTCGGTTGGCAATAACGATACCAAGTCCGGGTAAATCGCAGCCGGCACCATTCGTCAGGAAATTCCAAGGAGACACTTGATCGTCCAAAAATCTTGCTTTTAATGACTCATAACTTTTACTGCGATTACGATATCTATTGCAACAACTCCCCTATAAATTCCTTTTTCCTTCTACTAATAGTCACTTTATCTTCCTTTCCTCTTCCATAGGGAATATTAGTCTTCTCTCATATTCTTAAATTGATAATTATTTTTTCCCTGTCTTTTTTTATTTATATAAATAAATTTTCAATGTATCAAGGACATGGAAGTGTAACTACAACTAATTATTTTTCAATAATTAGTCAATCATTCGTCTTGTCAACCTATATGACTTCTTTTTGTTTTACCAGTTGACATAGAGGTTGAAATCAAAATTCTGCCTATTTCATTTATTCAGGATAAATGATAAATGAGAATTTACCCCAATTTTACAAATAATTTATTTTTCCCTCGTCTTCATCACGAATATTCCACAAGCAAAACAAATTATAGATAAACAATTCTGTAGTAAAATGCCGAATCACCACTAGTAATAGCTAAAATTTTGTACTAACCTCTAATTTGTACACAATGTCAGATCTGATTATGAGTGAAAAAGAGAAAAATGACTGCTGAATATAATTATATGCTAATGGGAACTTTAAAAATAACAATACTTCTCGTTATTTGATATGCAAATGAGATGTTTCCCGCTTAAATAAAACGATTATTTGCTCCTCTGTTCATCTATTTCTATCACCATGCCTCATAGGATTTTGTGGCTTTTGTTTTTCAGTACTGTCTCGCGATTCTTTCTGTATTATTTGTTTTGCATGCTCAAAATCCAGTCATTTGCATAGATGAGGATAATATTGAATAATTTAGATGATCTTGAGTACTTTTCATAGCTCCGTTTTTATGTTTACATATAAATGTTACATCAAACGAAATAATATATATATATATATATATATATATATATATATATGAAAGTAAACTCTAAATTAGAATAAAATATTTTTTTAAAAATGATCACGTGCATTATCCAAGTTTATGATGATGATAGATATCAGAATGCAAATAATATAACAAACAAAAACAATTGTGGGATAAGAACTCAGGATGATTGCATATTAGAACTATAGACGAACGACTTGTTCACACAACTGTCGACCAAACAATAATAGTTTGGCTTCGTAATTTACTGTTTATGAGCTTATCAGTAGGAATATAAGCTACACACAGATGTAAAATAATTCTACTGTCTAAAAACTATTGAAATATAAAATAAAAGTTCAATGTTTAATTAAAAAAATATTTCAAATAACTACCATTAATAAATATTAAAAATAAGTCAAGCTTATTTTTAATGTTTATTATTTTTTAGTCGTAGTGAATGGGTTCAGATAGAAGTTATACATTCTACTTTTAAAGAGGATTTGTTTCTAATATAATTTCTACATAGCTTAATTTTTACTAATAAACTTTTCCGAAAGGTATAATTTGGACTAATTATTATTACTGGTCTTACCTTTGATCTATTATTCATATTAAAGCTTTAGTTTTGAATCAGTATTTGTCGTTGGGACTCAACGACGCACAAGATATGAACTCTTTTAAATTGTAAATATTACATAGCGAATCTCAATGTGGCTTATGTACTTTCTTAGTATGATATCTAGCCTGTACGTGCTACAACTGTTGCTCTTTATATATTCTGTTTTGTTTCAATATAATTTACTTTTTTTTACCAATATGCGTGTCCGTGTTTTTCATTTGTGACCGTATCGGACTACAAGAATTTGGCAACAAGGAAATCGAATTCACAAAGGGGATATTAAAAAAAACTCGGCAATGAATAACTGAAATTTTTAAAAACAAAAATACTACTTAAAAAAAGCATGATAAATTAAAACAAGTAATTATACACCAAAGCAATCTGATAATGAATTAGCGAATAAAATACCAACCTGGCCGAGTTGAGGAGGCTAACTGTACCGTTCGGTGGAGAGAACGACCGCATACTAGAATGCACTTTTTCGCGGGCCTTCTAGACGACACAAGTCAATCACTGCAAGCGTCTTCGAGACAATTAGCATAGGCTGGATGAATTACTAATCAAAACCTGAAACATTTTGAAAGACACGGGATCGGTCGCAGCAGCTATGAAAGCACCAGCAGTAAACAAGTGCGAGATCAAAGTACCGTCGCTACTCTTTTCGCACGGAGGTTAATAAATGCGGCGTTGTCTGTTGTTAATATGGAAATCTACAGCGTACGGTGCTTGGCGCCCGTCGACACCAGGTATTCCCAGTCAATAGTTAGCGCAAATCGATGCTGGACGTGTATCTGTCAGCAAATAAGAATTCGGACGATTGATAGAGTTTTCCAGGCTTGCTGTGGTGTTAGAACTCTGTCGGATGGAGATGTTCAGTTTCTCAGTTACAACCTTCAGCTTGGAATAAACGCAATTTGAGCTTTGGGAAGCGTGACAGTCTCGTCGGTCGGAGACGTGAAAATTGGTGGAAGTAGTAGGGTGTGTGCGGCTCCGTGTATTAAGGAACCAGATTTTGAGGTCTATTTGGATTCTGATGAAAAAGTATAGACTGTCAGGTTGAAATGTGCCCAAAAAGACTTGCCAGTTTAACTTCACAATGAGGTTGCAGAGTACAAGTGGCCAAATTATGTCAGAGAAGAGTACGAGAAGGAGCTGGAACTTTGGCTCACAAATGATTGGTTGGTTCCATATCCCCAGGAAAGACACCCCCTCTCCACCAAGGGGTTGATTCCTTAAATGGCGGTCGTGCAGGAGCAAAAGAAGAACGTATCTCCAGTGTTGGACTACCGTGAAGTTAAATGGCTTCGTGGATGCTTTCACTACCAACGCAGAAGTGTGCGCACAAAAGCTAAGACAATGGCGGCGGCAAGGAGTTGATGCATAACATCTGGATCTACGAAAGGCATATCTTCAGATCCACGTCGATGAGTCACTTTGGCCATTTCAAACTGTCCTCCTATCCAAGGACCAGTGCTTTTTCTCACGTCGCTAGGATTTAGACTCAACGTGACGCCTCTCATGATAAAATCTGCTGTAGACGTAATCATATTGCAAGAGCACACATTCAGACGCATTCTGTGTCAGCATATATCGATGCATTTTCATCAATGAAAGTTGCGTATGCGTCAGCATTTTTCGGACTTCGATTTGGTCTGCAATGGTTCCGGCGCGACTAAAAACTAGAGCCAGAGTTCTTGGCTTGCAGATCCAGGAAGAAAGCAGTACCCTTATATGGAGAATAGGTATTAAAATTCCTGGATATGTGCTTACCCGTCGGTACGTCTTTTCTCTGAATAGAATACTTACTAGCCAATTCCTCGCGTGTGTATGGCTCAGGGTAAGAATCGTGTTAATCAAGCGTTGACGATCGTAGCAACCAAGGGATGGGACGAGTAGATCGAAGGCCCCTCTTTTTGTCGCATATTAGAGGAGATTGATGCATGGGCGGCATCGAGATTACAATCTGAGTAGATGCGAGTTCCGAAGCTACCTGAGTGGCATTCGAGGCAAGCGGAAATGTCATCGAAGATACGTGTTGGCTGCGTTTGACCAATGATGTCAGACATAAATTTAGCCGAGCTCGAAGCAGCGCTAAGGGAGAGTAAACTTAGCCCTTCATTGGGAGGCAACGATATTACACTTTGTCATTGATTCGATGTGCGTGCACCGGTGGATTTTCGATACCCTGACAGGAAAGTACGAGTGAATAAAACAGCTGCTGGCGAAATGATGGTTAGGCGACAGTTGAGAACCTTTTAATCACGTGAAAAAGTATGAATTGAAACGTGATATGACGCTTGTACAAACTCGGCAGAACTGCGCAGATCGTATCATCAGAGTACCGCTCAGGTGGATGGATCTTCTAAACGAAGGAAGAGAGCCGGCATTTGAAAGATGCGTAGCGGTGGGAGGATGACTGAACACCAAACAAGGTGATCAATATCGATATGAAAGCGGGCATCCCGGTGTGAAGCGAACTCTGTACTTAGTCAGATTAACTGACTCACAAGTGTCCAAAATAGAAAGAGAAATGTGTTGTTCAAACCTGAAAAACTATGCCAGTCGATTGATCCGGTGCCTGTTAACTGGACAAGAAGAGGGAATCAGCGCAAAAGACCCTGGATTAAACTAGGAATAGATATAACTCACCACAACGGCGATAATTTTTTACGCTTATCGATGCGGTCAATCTAGGTTTACAGTATGGTAATCGCTGCGCCGGCAAGATGCGACCAGATCCAAAAATTAGAGAGTTTCTTCCTTGAGCGAGATCCACCAATGGAGATATTGATCGACATTGGCACTGCGTTTACTAGTGAGGAGTTCAAGACGTTTGTGGATAGTTGGGACGTGCATCTGCGGTTTCAATGTCTGAGGAGGTCAATTAGTACATTTTCACACCAAAATGTGACTTTTCACTATCAACAGCACCGGTCGACGCATAGTTACCGTATCAGGGTAAAGGGCATTAAAAGCCAACCCGCTGCCCAAACTAAAAATGACCGGAGAATACTTTAAGAAGGAAGATGTCGTTTGAGTACAAAACCCTGCACGGCAGGTGCATGACAAAATATGGTTACTGAAGTAATCATTCCGCAATCTGCAGATTGATGGTGTGCCCTATAACCCTAACCAGACTTACGACCGGCGACTCAATTGCAACAACCATTGGGTGACGTAAGCGAATCAGATTCTGACACTAGTGAGCTATCGCTCTGGTTTACGCTAGCTCAATCAAGCAGTGATTCGGATATTAGCAGCCTCCCGGCGGACGCGGTGATTCTTGACCCTCAGACCGCGGACGAAAGCACAAGTGAGGATGAAATCTGCATCGTTCTTCTTCAAAGGAGTGCCCGGCGAAGACGATCACTACCTCATTGCTCTGTCTGTGACCATGAGATCAATGGGGGTGTAGTGAAATTAATAGTAACAAAGAAAAAGCCTTACCCTTAAAGCATCCACGCGTGTGTTCGTCATGTGGAATCAAGTAGGCGAAAATTGACCTAATGCAAAAAAAGTTAATCTGATTTTACAAAAGCTAGGAACTGGTGCACACAGTAGACTACATTTTACCTTGAAGACTTCACATCTGGAATTCCGGAAACCGTTAAGTTACTATAAAAACTTTTAAAACCCACCACATCATTGTTTCATAAAAAATAGAGACGTTGTATTTGGCTATGTAAGACGATGGAATTTTTTCGTGTTAGCGGTGGTGGCACCCAAGCACTGTAATGACTTAAGACTTATGAGCACATTATTTTAAATATATTTGCTCAAGAGCTAATGTCAGTAAAAATGTTCAGATTAGAAGGAGAATGTTTACGAAACTCGTAAGCGAACCATATCTTACTCTAAATAAACTTCCGCAAGATTTCCAAAGGCTTATAAGCATGAGAAGCGATTCTAAAATCCTAGAGGAATCAGGCGTAGCATATGTAAGGTACACATCTACAAAGTGATGTCTCTCAATAGAGAAAAACATTGTCCAACAAGATTCCTAGCAAGAAATTGCTTCCCTAAAAAAGAAAAACAGAAAATGCCTATCCACATTTTCAACAGAATGGGACAAAAAAAAAATAACCCCCGATGTACAAAATTACACTGGGAAAATTCTATCTATTTCGGAGTAAACCTGTCAAAATTGTAGTAAGCTTAGTCACAAAATGTCGATTGTAGAAGCAAAACTTAGAATCAGACAGAAAAAAAATCCCACAAAAAATCAGACGAAAATTTACGCAAAAACGTAATTTTCAAGATATTTAAGAAAACTGTGAAAGTACAATTTTGTCGGATTTTTCATTTATAAATTTATATATTTGGGAAAATTTATCAAACGTTCTTTGCAGAAAAATCTAACGCCAGTTTGTACAGTGATTAGCAAAAAATTAATTTTATTGGAGAATTATATTTACCAGTAAATTTGACAATAAAACAATTTAAATCATTTTTAAAATAAATTGAAAACTTATTTGTGTTGAACTGACTCAACAGATTAAAACTTTGGAATTTCTCAGACAACAATTTTAATCAGAAAATATGTAAGCGGAACAAAGTCAAATAAACGAAAACGTACGAAACTGTTTATGAAAAACTATCAAATACTTTTTAAATGAATTACATATAGCAAATCAAGGAAGATCAAAATACACCGAGAAATTCCTAGATAATCCGATCTAGACGGTATATAAAATGTTCTAAGAAATAGTACCCCCCTCAAAAAGTCTTTGTCGGACATACAAAAAATATGCACACACACAGTTTGCCTTTTATATATATATATATATATATATATATATATATATATATATAGATTAAGTACATATGCAGTAACAATATTAACCAAAAATAAGAACGAATTTAACATTATTTTGTTTAAGGAAATATTTTTTATCAACATAATTTCCATGCTTCACAATCACTTTGAATAGCTTCTCATGAACTGATAATGTCAATCAGCGGATTTGAGATTCCAAAATCTTCCTCCAAATTCATTCTTCGACGAAAATTGAACACCACCTTCGTAAACTTTTATTATTATTAATTTTGACCAGAGCTGCTTAATTGAGTTTATATCTGGAGAACAAGGTGGCAATGTCATTAAATTTTCTCCACTAACGCCTAATGACTTTAGGTAGAATGCCGTAGTCTTGGCTGAGTGGTATGACGCAGTGTCCTACATGAAAATTTGCGGTGATACGCCAATGGAAGGTCATCAACCCATCGTGACAAATGCTCATTAAAAAATAAAATATAAGACTGGCTTGTCAGTTTGACACCTTCTGGCACTCGAAATGGTCCAATTAGTTAATCGCAGATTATTTCAGCTCTCCACCTCCCTGTTGACGTCGAAATCGATGAGGGGTGGGGAATCCAAGAGGGCTTATATATATATTAAAATATATTTCTTTGGCCCACCCATCTGGCCCATCAAGTGTTGCTCTGATCCCATCTGTGAAAAGAACATTTTCAAAACTATTTTTCATGTATTTCTGCGTCCAAGCCAAACGTTTTTCCTTATGAGTTTAGTTTAAAACAGGTCTTGCCATGGCTTAATGCTTCTTGCAATATCGTTTATAACATTGCAGCCTGTCTTCCTGGACAAGGATAGTATTCCATCCTTTTCAAATATAACAGCACTGTTGCTGCTCAACTGCTTGATAAGTTGACGCAGAAACTGACTTTCTAGTGTTTTTGTTCTTGGTTTAGTTGTTCAATTTTAAACGAATGAAGACAATGTTCTTTGATCTCTTCCAAGCTCTTTGGCTCGATCCACAAGACGGAAACCTTTCGCAAGGCCTGCAACAACACATCCAGCTGTTAATCGATCCTTTCCAGACATTTTGCAAGACCTGCAATAAAGTGATACACACTTACAGTAACCAGAAACCATAACCGTTGTAATGCTCTCCCAGTATACCTAATTTCACTACTCTGCGTTTCATAACAATTTCCAAATTAAAATAAATATTGACCTGCAATAAGCGGTATATATATATATATATATATATATATATATATATATATATATAATTCATTAACACAAACATTGATGGTTACATATGTGCATACATGTTTCTGTAATCAGCCGTTATTGGGGAGATTACGTCTTCAGGCCAAGAATTTCACTCGAAAACTGAAACCCCAGATATAAGACATAAATAAAGCTATGATTTATTTATCTACAGAATTAAGTCATTTAGGATGAAATTCTCACTAAATTATTACATATATAACGGAAAACCAACTTCTCACATAACGTTTCATGTATGCGTTGAGCATTATATACACTCACAATGTACGAAAGTTACGTATAAATTCACATATGCACACATGCACATATATAGACATACATATAATACGGATAAATGTATATACACACATAGACATACATACATGTACAATATATATATATATATACACACATATACATATGCATACATACACATAAACATACACAAACATATATATACACACATACACACATTCACATAAATACCCATACACATCTACATATACCCACCCACATGCACACATATATATATACAAACATATATATAATTATCGTCGATAAACATGCAGACCTAACTGTGAATTAATCAATAGTATTTACAACATTATGACCCACTACGTAAGCTTGTGAGGAAATATTTACTGTAAGAACAAATAAATACGAAAAGATATATAAAAAGTATATACCGCTGTGATTATACCAATACTAATAAACTATCAATTAGAAATTAAAAAAAAATATATCTAAAAACTAACCTAAAAACCTATAAATCATAATCCCATTTACCTTTCGATATACATGTATATACACATACATGCACATACGTACATACATACATATATATAGATAAACCCACAAAGATATATACACAATACACACATTAGACACATATACATACATAGATACACATATACATATAAGTACATTAATACATATACACATAAATATACATATACAAAGGTACAAACGCGCACCTATACGTATAAATATAAACCCATATAGACACATACACATAACTATATGCTCACGCATACATATATGTATCATATAACTACGATTTCGTGCATCTGTAGGCCTGTGATTCTATTTCTTCTTCTTAGTCATAGTTAATTTTCTATAGTTTATTTAATAAGCTATAAAATTTATATTAATTAATGGTCAAAAATTTATTTAATAAAGTACACTCTAATCTCTGCAGTATAGTAACCCTATTGAATAATTACCCTTATATGAGACAACATATGAGATTTCAATAGTTCACATAGGCGTACATACATACATACATACATACATACATGATGATTATTGCAACGTCTTGTCAGACGAGTGCCACTCCCTCAGGTACTGAAAGTCCATGAGTCTGAAGATAACCTTAACTTTAGTACTGCCGGAAAAAAAATTCACACGCACAAGCAGACATGACACTGAAGACGGTCACTGGTATATATACATATATATATATGCACGCATGCATACACATATGCATATACACACATACAAATAACCCACATATATGCATGCATATATACACATTACACACATGCATACATAGACATACTTATACATAAACATACACAAGACGGTCATTGGCATGCACACACACACACACACACATATATATATATTTAAACGCAAATATACATATATACAGATACACACATATCTGTAAACATACACATATATGTACATACACCATGAATGCACAAACATACGTACACAGACACACATGCATACATACAGATATACATACATACACACCTACAAATACATACACATATGCATACATACATCCATACGTACACATACGCACATACATATATACACACAATTACCTACATATACATACACGTACGTAAATATGCACTCATACATACAGATATACATACATACACACCTACAAATACATACACACATATACATATATACATCCATCCATACGTACACATACGCACATACATATATACACACACTTACCTACATATACATACATGTACGTAAATATGAACTCATACACACATACACACATGCCCACACATACACACATATATATGCATACATACACACATGCATAAATACACATACACACGCCCATATACATACATGCACACATACACACAAACACACATATACATACATATAAACATAGATATACACACATACACATACACATGCACGTAAACATACATACACCTATACACATATATATATATACACATACATATATACATAGATACATATAATAGTGGCAGATCAATTATTACATGCTTCCAGCATTTCAGACCTACACGCGTCACAACTTTTCCATCGTTATAGGACCGTTTTTTTTATATAGGCTGAGGGAGTATCTACTCCTTATGGTGTTACAGAGTGTTAGCTTTGTACGACAGCTAAATCTCTCTCTCTCGGTTCAAAATGTTGACATCCAGCAACAAGCAAGAGCAAGATAGCCAGCAACAAGTCAAACTGCAGACCAGCTTAATGCGGGTACTGGTCTCCCGCTTTATGTTTTTTTACTCAGAGATTTGCTTCTCCTAGAGGTGTTGCCTTCACCACGGCTTACGGGAGCCCCCTCCACCCCGAACATACATACATACATACATATACACTCACACATACATGATACACACACACACACACATATATATATATATATATATGAACGCATTTTATACATAACGTTTTTACCAGCACCTTATATGCATACACGTGCACTGAAGTTTACACAATTATATTACGCGTGCCCTCCCACTTGCTATTTCTCGTAGATTGTACGCTTTTTCTATATAAAAACTAGTACTGAATGCCCATTGAAGTCCATAGGTTTATCCTCAGATTAAGTAACTACTCCCTCCAAGTTTATACAGATATATAACGATATATAACAACAAAACCCTAACATTTAGACTATATAAACGGAATAGAAATATTTTATATAATTATTGTACTTACCTTATTCATTTCATAACATCGTATATGCATACAGTCCTGGTCAAAATCATAAGCCCACTTATGAAAGTAAGCGTTTACGCATAATATCGAATTTTTAATCAAACAAATGGTTGAAACCATTGCCAAAAGGGAAAACATGACGAAAAAAAAAAAAGAAAGAAATCTGCTTTATTCGAAACCTTAACCCTGATCTAATAATTATTTTTTCAAAAACAAGTATTTTCACCTGGTCAAAATGATAAGACCACTTTAATAAAATCGGCTAGTTTTGAAAAAGTGAATACGAAAAGTTTTCTATGTTACTAAAAGCAACTTGTTAGTGGATAAAATACATCTTACTAAATTATAAATGGCAAAAGAGAAACGATTATCAGAGTTTGAGAGAGGAAGGATCTTTGAGCTTAATAGAGGTGGACTCTCCCATAGATTCATTACAAACGAAATGAATTGTAGCAAAACGGTCATCACAATTTTTTAAAGAAATCCAGATCAACATGGGCACAAAAAGAGTCCAGGTCGACCAAAAAAAAAAAAAAAATGACCCCATCACAGGATCGCCGTATCAGAAGGAGTTAAAAAAACCTCCAGTATGAGCTCAAGTCGATTGAAAAGCCAAACAGCAGCAGAATGTAGTCCTAAAACCATCAGAAGGCATCTGGAAATGAAGGGTTTCAATCATTTAAAGCGACTGCAGAAACCACGTCTTCTTGAACAGCACAGAACTAACCGACTTAAATATGCCGTCAAATACCAGACTTAGGATGAAGAGAAGTGGGAAAATATAATTTTTTCTGATGAGAAAAAAATTTAATTTAGATGGTCCAGATGGATTTCAACACTATTGGCATGATAAAAATTTTCCCAACTCGGCATAGTGGAGGAGAATCTTTAATGATGTGGGGTGCTTTCTTGTCCGCTAGGACCCTAAAGTTGCAAGTAGTGAAAAGCCGACAAACATCATTTAAATACATTTCAATGCTTGAAAATGCTTCTATCAGGACTAAAGGTCCAAGTCTGTGTGGAACAAATTGGATTTTCCAGCAAGACAACGCTGCGATACACACTTCTCGACAAGCACGAGAATACTTTTCTTCAAATAATATAGAATTGTTAGATCATCCAGCATGTTCTCCGGACCTCAATCCCATTGAAAATCTTTGGGGATGGATGGCAAAAGATGTGTTCAAGGATGGAACCCAGTATGATTTGATAAAGGAACTTTCTGATTCAGTTTTCAGTACATGGGATAAAATTCCTTTGCAACTGATAGAAAACTTAGTCGCAAGCATGGCGAAGAGAATTTTTGAAGTAATTTGTAATAATGGCGATTATACTAAATACTGAGACCCTTTTTAGTAATTTATAATTGCCTTTTGTTAGATAAATTATCAGTGGTCTTATCATTTTGACCAGGTGAAAATGTTTGTTTTTTAAAAAATAATTATTAGATCAGGGTTAAGGTTTCGAATAAAGCAGATTTTATATTTTTCCATTTTATTTTCCCTTTTGGTAATGGTTTCAACCATTTGTTTGATTAAAAATTCGATAATATGCGTAAACGCTTACTTTCTTAAGTGGTCTTATGATTTTGACCAGGACTGTATATGCATATCCACATATCCACCACATATATATACGCATATATACACACCTATATACTCACACACACAGACATATATATATATACACACACATATACACACATCTACATCTATATATTATTTAGAATTTTTCCTAGCTTTTTCATCATTAGTTTGGTTTAGATGTATTCATACAAGTATTATTTCAGATTAGTAATATTATATTTCTTGAGAAAATAGAATATTAACTGACTACTTATGTAATCAATTTGATTGAATCATAATCATGACCTCACTTATCCTTTGTTGTGAGGGGGAATAGGATGGGGGTTGTTGCTATTGTAGCAGTAAAGATCTTCATAACTTAGAGTCTTTAAGCGCATGTATTTTTAAATCTTTGCAGGATATAGCATTTTCTTGTTTGATATTTAATAGTTTGTCCCTGTCGTTAAACCTTGTAATTTCAAGTTTTACTGATAGGCATAACCGACATGGCGAGTTTAATGAGTGGCAAGTATTGGCTTTCCTAATAATTTTCAATTCTATCTTTCGTGTTTTGTTTTCTCTAACTAGTTTCCAGTAGTGTGACGCATATATATATATATTTATATATATATATATATATATATATATATATATATATTGTGAGAAATTCCATAATCAACTCCATGTTGTTTGCCCGCCTAACATGATTTGCTAGACGGTATTTGATTGGTTCAATTTGAAGGCGCCAGTTTGGCGCCAATTTTGTATTACATGTGCGTTATTTTTCAGTCTTACATGAACACGGAACAGTAAAGGACTCACACAGCGGTGCTCCGTTATAGAGTGCCAGGATTTTACCTTCATTGGACACCATGCAGTGGGTGGACGAAGGGCATTTATCTAAATACAAAGACAACATAATTGCTGAACTTATTTTACCCAATGAGGATATTCTACAGTGTTCGGCATGATATATTTGATTATGGGAAATTATTCCTATTTCTTCCAGAGACCACGAGGTCCTAAAATATGTCATATTGGGTGACAACATTCCCACCGTGTTCAACCATGTACAACATGGATCCTTCTAAAAGGAAACCTGAAATAACATTACCACAGAGGAATCATAACTACCGGTTCCATTGCAATGGATAGCAAGTTCAGCCACTGTTTTTGCAAGGGACTTACCGTGACCAAAGAACTTTCATTTCTGATACGTTTTGAATAAAATTTGAGTTAAAGTTATGGCTTTTGTGTGTGGAGTTTCATTTGCTATCTGCAGGGAAGAAATTGGGTGTGTAGGGAAGAAATTTCTTACAATATACTAGCAGTTTCGCCCGGCTTTGCTAGGGCCCTATGTATTGTTCATAACTTTATGTACATATGTATACATTTAAAGGTGTGAATATTACTGTAATTACTTTCTATATAATAAGCTTACTTAACTACCATAATGAAAAGTTGGTTCAGACCACTGACGTAAATTTTTTAAAAAACTTTCACCTCAATTTTTACTGCTTTAACATTTATTGGTTTTGACTCAAATTCAATTAAGATGTTCGACCTATGTCCGAGTAACATACATCTAAAATTTCAAGTGTTTAGACACAAAATTGGTGAACGGGGCTTCGTCTGCAAAGGTCAAATCTTTCTCCTTTGATCTCTTGCCAGCCAAATTTTCGCCTAAACACTTATTTAAAAGCTGCATGTCTGAATGTTCTTTATGGAAAATTTAAAATGTTTATACTCAAAAGAGACCGCAAAAGTAAAATCTTTTGAACCTTGAAAGCCAAATTTTCAGCTAAAACGATGCAAAAGCAAACCATATGTCTGAATACACTTTATGTGAAATTTAATATGTTTACATCAAAAATTGGCTGAGTAATTTGGTAGAGACCGCAGAGGAAAATTTTTTAAAGACTTTGACCCCAATTATGACCCCTTAACATTTATTAATCGAATTATTAAGTTCGATTCATGTCGAAGTAACCTAAATCTAAAATTTCAAGTGTTTAGACCTAAAATTGGCGGAGTAGTTTGGTAGAGTTCTTAAAGGTCAAATCGTTGAACTTTGGCACCTTGACAGCCAAATTTCTGGCCGAAAACTAATTAAATAGATTTTTTCCAAATCTCAATACTGCTTATGTAAAATTGCGACTCGGTAGACTGAAAATTGAAATAGTTATTGCGTAGGGAAATTTTAACTTACATATATATATATATATATATATATATATATATATATATATATATATATATATAAGTGAACGCGTCTGTGTATCTGTGTATCTGTGTGTCTGTGTACATTTCCCTACGCAATAACTCTGCCAATTTTTAGTCTACATAATCGAAATTTGATATACAGGTTACTGAGATTTGGGAAAATCGATGTGATCCGTTTTCGGCCAGAAATTTGTCGATTAAGGGGTCGAAGTTTTACGATTTGACCTTTGCGAACTCTACCAAACTCTTCCGCCAATTTTGGGTCTGCACACTTGAAATTTTAGATTTAGGTTCCTTGGACATGGATCTAACTTAATAACTTGATTTGAGCCCAAAACAATAAATTTTAAGGAGTCAGGGGTCAAAGTTTAAAAAAATTAACCTCTGCGGTCTCTTCCAAATTACTCAGACAATATCTGGTCTAAATATTTGAAATTTTACAAAAAGGGTATTTAGAGATAGGGCAAGCTTTTTCATCAGTTTGGGTCAAAAATTTTGTGTTACCAATATATAAATGTATGTGTGTATGTCTGTTTGCATGTCTGCCTTAAACTTTCAATAGAGGCGACGGATTTTACCAAGATCAGTATCGTTTTAAAGTTCGACCTTTCATACGACGAATATCGAAAAATTGGCTAAAAACATTAATACCTTCCCCTTCAACTAGGCATTTTTCTACAGGGGTGGGGTCACTTTTTTCGACGATATTTTTGAAAGTTATCCTCTCCTTTAGATTGTCTAGCCTTAATTTAAAAAAAATATTGTTTTCTGTTTGGCGGTGGTCGTAACAGCAAAACGTAAGGTTTTACCCCGTTTTTTACCTCCTTTGCGGTACGCGTTCAAGCCTGCCTTCCTACTACCAAATTTGTTTTCCTCAACATACACATCCAAACCCCCGGGCAACCCCGGGCGCCCATGCTAGTATATATATATATATATATATATATTCGGACCCGAGGACCAAAATATATTTTCCCTTTTTTTGTTACGTAATCCTCCTTCTCCATTCCCAATGGAGTGGCATTCGTAACAATATATATATATATATATAATATAAAGCTGAAAGTGTGTGTGTGTGTGTGTGTGTGTGTGTGTGGTCACGAATAGGCTCCTATATGGTTGACTATTTTTAAAAACTGATTACATATAATGATAGAAGATGTATCGAGGATCAGGAATGGGCATGCTTGATCTGGCAGAACGGTGATTCTTAAAAATTATGGAGTCTGCGTTCGCGCCTGGCCCCCAAAGTATGGACAAAAATGAAAAAAAAAACGTTTACAAGTGTTTTTGATACATATGTACATAAGAATACCTTGATAAGTATGTTTCAACTTAAATAGGAATGTTATAATAAAATTGTGGGGTCTGTGTTCGCGCCTGTACTCCATGGATATATGGCACAAACTTTAAAAAATACTTTTCATATCTATTTGCTTAAGGATACTTTGATAATTATGTTTCAGTTTGAAGAAATATGGTATAGTAAAATTATTGAGTGTTCGTTCGCGCCTGACCTCCATACAATGTAAATATGTGACAAAGTTTAACAAGTTTTTTTTTTAAAAGGGGTGAGGGTTCACACTAATATCTTAACTTTAATCTTAATTCACGTTAACTTTTATTTATTTATTTGAGTTGAATCATATTGTGTCGAATAAATTCACCTAATAAAGTCACGTTCTTATTAAAGTGAAAGCCCCCCCCCCCAAAAAAAAAAGTCGAAACTTTAGACAATTCTCGACACAAATTTTGCATAACTGTGTTTGCTTTCTTCTCCACTTGGTCGTGGCACTCTTTCGAAAATAGATAAATAATAAAAAATAAGAACGTTGCTTGTTTTCGTGTCAAAAAAGGAAAACTGCTCACGTGATTACGTGTCTTTTTAAAAACATTTACATAATATTTTTATTTTTATTTATATATCTGTTTAAGCTTTTTTGTCAGTGTACTAAAAGGAATTCAGTTGATTACAACCCTTTCTGCGTGTTCTTAACATTACAATAGTACAACCCTGAATTCGACGGCGCAATACTACACCGTTCAATACTGTAAAACTGAAACGAAGCTGTTCTACTTGAAACGGGCGCCATTTTCTTCTTATCCATATTTATATCGATTCTTTGCTTAAAAAACTAAAGTAATTACGTGTTTACTTTTTTAATATCCCATTTTGCTGTTTCGGATTATTTTACTAAAGTAAGTAAAGCTTCATTATTTTTCAAATCGGTTTTTGTTTCTTTGTTTTTCGATATTTCGTCGATCTTATTTAGTAAAAGTGTTTAGCAGAAAAGCCAACAAACGACTACCCGATAAAATAAATATAGAAGAAATAAATGTTACTATAGACAATAAAAGTTCAGTTTATGTTTTTCTTTTTGTTTTGAAATAGTTTTTAATGCTCTTTACTTGAAATAATTTCACCGAACCGAAATTAAAACGAAATTTGAGGCGATAACTACTTAAATGAATTTTTATATAAACGACGCATGACATAACCGAATATTCATCAAGCACAAAATTAACAGAAAACATTAAAATATGTTAATAAATATTCCTTACGTTGACGTGTATGTTTATAAATATTCCTTACGTTGACGTGTGTGTTTATAAATATTCCTTACGGAACTCTCTTAAATTGTTAACACAAAATGCTCAGGTGCCCCTTCTTCAAATTTAAAACGGGGCTCTCCATTTAAAAGTCGCTGCCATTTTGATTTTTTTTAAAACCGGTTCGTAAATTAAAAACAAATCTTTTTACAAACTACTTAAAATACAAACCAATGACATTTTCTTCCATAAAAGTAACTTTTATTGACTATGGTAACATTTATTTCTTGTATATTTATATTATTATATATATAACATTTTCTCTTTGTAAGGAAACATCATTTTGTTGGTCCCTCTTGGCTACTAATGGAAACAAAGTTGATAAAAAATATATTTTCGCGAAAAGTATCTTTACTTTCATCATATTTTGCTTAGGGTAAAATCTTTGAGTATCAACACCTCTCTCTTTACAGCCCCCTCCTTTTCATAACCTATTATACTTTCATCAATCACAGTTAATTTTCCGTAGACTATTTTTGAATCCAGTGAACGATTGGTACTTCTGCTAGTATATATATATATATATATATATATATTGTTACGAATGCCCCTCCATTGGGAATGACGAAGGGTTCTTCGTCTCTTCGCCATGATGGTTTTTCAGAAGTGTCTCTCTCATTTCTCTCTCTAACGGCTAGAATCAGCTAGCCCACGCTACACGGCCGGACATAGTTAGTTCACGCTACATGACTAGAAATAGCTAGCACTCACTTAAAAGTGGTGACGCTTTTTATATAATACAACCGAATCGTATTTCAAGTTCTTCATCTAAAAGCGAGGACTTTTTCAGAAAATAAATAACTGAATAACATTTTAAATAGTTCATTTTAAAGCGACGACTTTGTTCTTGAAAATCGCACCGAATTCCATTTTGACTTTTTTTTTTATTCAAAGGCGACTTTTTTCCTAGAAAATCCAACCGAATCGTATTTTAACTTTTTCGTTTAAGAGTGACAACTTTTTTCTTTTCAACAAATACAACAGAATTTTATTTTAAATTCTTCATTTAAAAACGACAACTTTTTGCATACAAGTCGAGCGAATTGCATTTTAAGTTCTTTTAAAAGCGACAACTTAAAAAAAATCCCACTAGAATTGTACTTTACTGATCTCCAAAGCTTGATGCCATCACTTCTCCAAATCTGTTTTTATTTATTTTTATATATAGTATGGTTCGAGCAAAACATGTAATTAAGAGATCACCTCATTTGCATATAACAGTAAGGAAAATCGGTTTTACTAAATAGCTTTATGTTAATTAATGTTTCTAGCGAGAGAATTGTTTTAAGTGTTCTATTTAAGATTGTTATGTAATCAACTTGAAATAACAATTATTATTTCCGACATTGACTTTTTCTTGAGAAACAGAGTTATTTCCCCTGTAAATTTCTTAACATAAAAATAAAAACTCGTCACCAAATAAATTTCTCAGTTTCTAGAGTGAAAAATAATTCCGTGTAGATAGAAATATTTTTTGCTTTTTTGACATTAAAAAAACACTTAAAGTGAACTAAAAGGCTTTAATTTTTATGTTTTAGCCAGTGAAAGGAGCTCCATTTTTTTTCTAAAACTTTACTTAAATGTCACATACGCGTTATTGTTTATAAATATTTTTCCACCTATGAGGTAACCAGTCATCGTGGTATAGCGGATAAAACCTTTTTGCAAATTACCTTTTCCTTTGTTTCGCGTTTCAGTTTCGAGCCTGCCTATGCGGCTAATTTTTTTTTAGGTCGCTTAGACACCCACTGCTATTTTTATTAAAACAAAAAGGGGGGGGGGTCCAACGCATGAACAACAAAAAAGTGCTCAATATCTGGAGAATAGCTTCTCCTCTTTGTACCCCTTTTGCCGAAATATCTGGTGGAGAGTGTATCGCGTCTTCTTTTTTTTCTGAGCGATTACAGTTACATGTTTTTATCTGTTCTTTTATTTTTGAAATTGTTGTGGGGGTAAAGACGTTGCCCACGATGGAAATGAATACTATCCTTGTATAGCAGGTGTGTTCCAAACGGAACTTTATGTCGACCAGGGCAACACTGGGTACCCATGCTAGTATATATATATATATATATATATATATATATATATATATATATATATATATGTGTGTGTGTGTGTGTGCGCGTGTGTGTGCGCGCGTGTGTGTGTGTCTGTCTGTCTGTGTATTTGTACATTTATATATGTGTATGAATACAATTATAATTATAAATCATAATTCTGCATTAAAATTTATTAACCTTAATTTTATTTCTCTCTGGGTCAAATTGACGCTTTCTGACCTATATTAATTTAGTCTAAAATAAATTTAGAAAGACACCCCTTTTACTAATCTAACTTACTATCTATATTTTTACACCCTCCGGCACATATATTTACTTCCAACAACTTAACAAATTTATTGAAGCTCCACATCTTACCTGGACATTTATATCTAGTTTTATATTTCTATTTTCCCATGTATTACCGGTACATTTTAAACAAATTGTCTTCAAGTTCAACGTAAACAAGTTCTTGATGATCCGTTTCACTAAAGTTAACAAATTTACCGAATTATCATTACTAAGGTTACTATATTGTCCAATTGACTACTGTACACTCTAATCCTCGAGTGGTTTCTGGACCTTGATATGTGGTGATTCCTATGTAAAAAAAAAGATGCACCTCGGATTTTTGCGGTTCTGGAATGTACAATATTTCCAATTGGACTTTTACTATATCCTTTTTCTCCCTTTTTGGTGTTTCTTGCTGTGCCATTTAAATGAAATCCCTATAAACTGCTAAATGACTTTTATGCAAATATGATAAACTTCATATTAACTGTTTGTTACAATGTATTAACCTGCAAAATTTATTGTATATTTTGTGAACTCCTTCTCTCTGATAAGAAAAGTGCATTCTTCGAAACTCCATGGAATAAGGGTTTTTCTTGTTTTATTTGTACTCTTGTCGAATAATTAACTTTTGTATACCTTCCTTACAGATTTAAAAGGTTTTTTGAAAATTTGAAAAATAATTTCAATATCAATATATATATATATATATATATATATATATATATATATATATATATATATTATTTTAAAATATAATTACCTACTAGGCGAACCTGTAGAAATTCCACAGCGAACTCTTTCCTATGTAATACATTGATATTAGCATTCTGTGGATGTTCAACGTAAATGGAGACGCCCTGATATTATTGTATGTCTTTTGTTAAAACTGCAAACATATTTATCTAAAAATACGCTTAAATATGTTATTTTAATTTATGTAGATTTCGTATATATTATTAATGAGTCCAGTTTTTATTGATTATTATATATTATAAAGTTGTGATTTCAGAAATAAAATAAACATATATATATATATATATATATATATATATATATACATGACTTCGATGCATCAGCTTGAATCTAAACCAAAACCAACTTATGAATATATATATATATATATATATATATATATATACAATATATATATATATATATATATTAATATATATACATTAAGATCCCGCAATTCCGTCATATATACCCACGCTTATAATCGTTATATAATATCAAAGACAATTAACTCGACTTAAGTTCCTTCAGCAATAATCGAAACCGAAACCAAAACTTATGAAGAATTCTTATTTCTATAAAAAATAAATGACTTGAGCGCCGTAAGCTATAATTGAAACCGAACCCAAAACTTATGAAGAATTATTGGTAATAATTTTTATTACAAGAAATCATAGACCGTAACAATTAAACGACAGCCACTAGGAAGAAAAAAGATGTAAGCGTGACACACAAAATAACACACGCTATCGTATTAATATATAGATATATCCCCTTTCAGGAAATAATCTTCAATCATCGTTGGGAATTAAAAAAAAAAGGTCAATTTAAGCGCAAATACAAGATTCCGAATTTACGTGTTGTTACTGATGGTTTGAAGGAAAGAAGGGAAGATGCTAGCTTACGAAGCCAAGGCTGACTTTGTTATTGGGTTCGAACCTCTCAACTAGCAGTAATTATTACTTCTTACACTGAGAATGGCGAAAGCATGATACACTAGGGCAATTAGGTGAGAAAAAAATTATTTTTGAAATATTAGTATCGTATTTCTAATTTTATTGTATTAAAAATATGTTTACATGTTAAGTATCATTGAGTAAGAATTGCGTTGGCCTTTTGACCTCCAACGCATTTAAATTACTACATTTATTGATGGCTGAAATTGTGCCATTGTTTTCTTGTATATAAGGATCCAACTTCATTCCCAGTCAACGCTTAACGCATATTTTAATATTAGATCAATTTAATTTCTGATCAAATAGTTTAAGCCAGATAGTAACATTGATGAGTTGTGTATTCTAGAAAGTATTGTATTTTTCTTACAAAAAGAATCCAACCAGAAAAAAATATAATTCAAATTCTCTATTTATGATGCTAAAATGTAAACAAGTAAAATACATAAACAGATGTTTTTTCTATTCAGAATAAAAATAACCAAAATGAATCTTATTAATGCACGAGTGGCTAATGCATTACTTATGCTGGCAACGTGGAAGAGTTGGTCGATTATAATGGAACAATTGTGCAGCGTTTACACTCAAGAGATCTGAACACTCGTCTTGATTTACAACTCGCAAAACAACCTAAGATTGATATGAGCTATATAATGTTTAGCGTTAGTTCTTACGTTCTTTTTTCCCCTACTATGATGGAAAAGATGCAGAGCTAGAATTTTCAAATAAAAATCTGAAAGTACCGACATTACTCACCCTGTTAGAATACGTACATCATAATTAATAACGAGTTCATTAGTTTAAACTTTTATTAATAATTACTCACGATCACCGATTAAAATCACATAATATAATTTAATATTGAATATAGAGTACATTTTCCACCATCAATTGTTTTGTATCTAGCTTATTAAAGAAAATGTGGCGTGGCGACATACACCTTAAATTATAAGGTTTACAAGTAAGCAATGTGACTGACAGACAATGATAACTAGAATATATATTCCATAATTGATAATTACACCATTATTTAATATATACAATTATTAATTATATACCATTATTTTTGTTGATATATAACTTATTATCGATTGGCATGTCTTTCATATTAAATAACGATCATAAGCGTGACAATATATGACTGAATTACAGATTGAACGGTCGGCTCACGTGATAATTAAACAAGTAAAATACCCATTCCGCTAACGTGACAGCCGACCATGCCAGCCATTTTAGATATAAGAAAAAGAACCATATATTTACTTTTATAGTTTGTCAAATAGAATATTCGATGTTCTATAAAGGCAGACAATGTTCGCAATTAAGTCTTATGAAAAGTTTCTTTCTATATTTCTCGCAAAGTGAACGACTTAACAAAAATGTCAATATATATTTTTTTACAAAGTGGTCACCCGGAAGCCACTCAGAGATAAGGGTTATTGCGTGTACAGTACGTTAGTATTGAAGATTTTATAAAGTATCTTACTTAAGGGGGCGGTTCATCAGGAATTTGTTTATGTTGGACTTGAAGACACCCAGGTTGTAGTCAGGTGAGAAACAGGCAAAAGGAACAGAGTTTCACAGGCGTGCACTTCTAAGAAAGAAGCTTTGTTCGTGGAATCTAAGTTTTGGTTTTGGCACAGATAAAGTGTGGGGAAAACTTTTGGCAGTGGTTTCAGCTAGACGGGTGTTTTTTGTAAAGATTGGTAAGGGGGATTGGAGCTCAGACGGGCACTTGCCATGGAAGTAACAATAAAACGAAGACAGGCTCGCAACGTCTCTCCTGTGGGAGAGAGGTTGCAGGGAAGAGAAAAGGGCATCCCCCACGAAATCACGAAGTCTATTTATAGAAATCCTCTTCTTCCTCTAAAAGACATTGTCATTCGGAACGAGCTAAGTACTAATTTTTTTTCTTAAAACTCCTTACAAATTTATAATGGTGGCTCGTTATAATTTTGGCTATTTGTTTTAATTATGTATATTTATTTGTGTGCTTATTCTTGTCTTGCAAACTAAGATGAAATTCGCCCCCCGTCCCATTGAAAGGGGCAAAACACTGCGCACCCACGCTATATTCAAGTAACCTAGCGATAAAAAAGGGCATGGCTAAATTTCAGAATGTTCCATAAACCGGAAATTATTTTCTCCTATCTAGGAAGTTAGAACTTTATTTAAATAGTATACCTAATATCTATTACTATAAGCTCGCTTGTATTGAAATGATGCTTCTCTGCTAGCTATATTAAATCGCTGAACATTGTCTTTTAATTATATTTGTAACTTAAATGCAGTAACCATAGCTACGTCGCTAGGACTTTTACTGAGCTGTACCTTACTGACTGTATTTTACTTACGATCCCGACGCACTATACACTAATATTTTCTCTCATTACGGTACAAACACCCCTGCTGGATTGCTATGTATATCCAATATATATACTTTACCTCCAAGACGACTGACTATGTCTGATTTGCATATTAAATTAAATTAAAAAAAAAAATTCTAACTAAACTTTACTTTACACTCAAAATTCTAATCATACTCTCCTGAAAACTAACAATCTGCACTGCTCCCCAAGCTGCCACTAACACGCATACATTACACACAACTTTGATGGGGATCCTCAGCTTTGAGCCCTTAACCTTCGCATGCTGACCGATTGAAAGTCATAATCACTAAGCATCCATTCATTTCTACCCCTAAGGCATGCACTAGTTTGTTCTTAACCAGGTAGATACCTACTAATTACAGTATGTACTTAGACTTAGAGCTATCTATATTACATAGCAATAGCTGTTTCTTCCTTAGCTTTCCAATTGGTAAATACAAAAACTGAACAAATACTCTATAACGCAAAATACAACTTCTTGATTTATAAACGAAAGCTGAAGATATCCTCATTAGAAATGGAAACCTACTTAATACCCATAACCCCCATATATTCGCATCTTCTGGAAATCTCCATATAACTACTTACTGTATTATACATAATGTAGACGCCACCGCGTATAATTTACTTCCACCTGTACTGCATTGTACTTATCAAAAATGACGTTACTTGTATCTATTGAATATACATATTAACCCTTCTGCCATCTAAAATATCCAGAGCTTGTACAACAATTTTTAGTTAATTCGTAATATCAAGCCATTCTGTAATGCATTATCCTATTCCTAAGCCAACATAAAAATAAAAGGAAGAACATTTTATTTTACTTTTATTTATTTTACTTATTTATTTATTTTTATCAATTATAAATTTAAAGTAAAAACATCAAGTCATATTAACTCCTTCCAACAGACCTGTTTGCAAATATAACTGCTTCCACTGCACTCATCCCCTCCTCCAGTAACAATGAAATAGCAATGTCCCGTAGTCACTTTGAGGACTATAATTTCTCAGTAGATATATAACATTCACAAACTAACCCAGTAACAACACTAACCACCCTCGCGGGGTCGCAGAAATACCTGGATAAGGACCCAGGCGCGGGGAAAACCCTCTCGGTAACGATAGACCCGTAGATCTTCCCTAGTCATCCGTCTAGAAGGAAAACTCTTAAGCTAAACCTAAGGGGATGAAGGCCTCTTCAGTCTTGGGTGACAACCTTCCTAGAGCTAGTAACTCAAACAAATTACCGGTCTGCAAACCTAAACTGCTTAAGGACAGAAACATTCGGTGGTCGATCTTGTTTCCTGACTAGGGAAATGAACGCCGTTTTTCCCCACTCCCGACGCATCCCATCCCTTAAACTGGACACTTGAGAGTGCGTGAATACCATAATGCCAGTGCAATCAGTTTGGGTTGACCATCATTTGATGGGTTGAGGATACCGGATAGACAGTTCCTGGTTGCTGTTCCCGACTGGTAGTGCAGGCTCCCTAACTCTTTGGTAGCGCTTAGAGCGGATGCTCCATCAACAGTTGTATAATATCGAGATGTTTGTAGCGCCATGTCGCGCATGGAAAGGGGCCCTGCCCTCATCCCCGGTGGGCTATCCTGTAGATTGATGGACAGCTGATGATCTGCCTGTGTTGCATGTCTTGTATTCTGCATAACCACTTGCTCAGCACCCCTTACCTAAACTGAAACTCTTAAAAATAAAAATGACAGTACATTAAAAAATTACGCTAAAACCATGCCAAAACTCAAACAAAACCAACCTGCCTTCTCCCTTGGTGCTCGCATTTACGAACATCCGTGGGCTTAGAACTAATTAAAATGATGTTGAAGCATTTCTCTTAACAAACACCCCGGATATCTTAGCACTAAGTGAGACTAACCTACACACCTCCATCCCCTCTAACTACTTTAACATGCCTGGATACCTTCCACTCTGCCGTAAGGACTCTGAAAGACATATGCAGGGGCTTGGAGTCTACATTCGAAACACCCTTCCCTTGACTGGAGAAACTAAACTAGAATCGGACGATCAAGCTTTATGTGCTTTAGACTAAACATACAACATAACATTAGCTACTTTTATTTTCTCTACCGCTCTCCCTCGACCCAGCATAGATACAGCACTTTCCCTCAACACTAGCGCACAAGTGCATGTATTTGGTGACTTCAATGTCCCCCACAGGAACTGGCTTGAATTTTCTTCTTACATAGATGCAGCTGGTACCACAACGCGTAACTTCTCTATATCTCATTTGCCATCACATATAGTTACGATTCCAACCCGTTTCACAGACCAGGAAGAACAACATGCATCACTTCTAGATCTGTTTCTGACCACAGTTCCCGATGACTGTATAACGAATGCCCACAGCCCTCTTGGGATCGCCGATCATGCAGAGGTAATGGTTGAAATCGTCCTGAACTCTAGAGCTAAAACTGAAGAGCTACTGCTCAAAACAACGAGATATTATAAAAAGGCTGACTGGGAAGCCATCTGGAACCTTATCAGGGACGATCCATGGCAAAATATTTTTTCACTTCCTGCTGAACATTGCGCAAATTAGACCACTGAATGGTTCAAAGTGGCAATTGAAGCACATGTTCCCACACGCAAATTCTATAGCAAACCCCACTCTCCCCAATGGTTCACTTCAACTTGCGCAGCTGCCATTGCACAAAGGCAGCATGCGTACCGCAAATTTAACCGACATAAGTCCAGTTCAAACAGATAGAAGTACATAGAAGCCAGAAATAACTGTAAGAAAGAAATAGCGACAGCTAAGAGAGAATTTACTTAAACCACCCAAAAAACGTATCGAAGCACAGAAATTTGGAACCCGCAACTTCTGGAAAATCTACAACAGTTTAGTAAATAATGGGCAATAAACAATCGCCCCACTATCCAACAATCACGAGGTTGTTTGCTTTGCAACTGAGAAGTCTACCATGCTTGCCAGACTCCAATTCCACACTGGACTCTGATAACCACTCCCTCACTGACTTTCCTTTGCGGACAGACGCCACACTAGACGATCTGAAAATCACCCCTGCTCAGGTGCATGCTATCATAAGAAAGCTTGACACTGCAAAAGCATGTGGACCTGATCTCATCCCGGCTGTGCTATTAAAAAAATGCTCTGCTGAAGTAGCTCCAGTTCTCTCCAAACTTTACAACAAATGCCTTAACGAATCTTACTTTCCTGCCTGCTGGAAAACTGCTTCTGTAGTGCCAGTTTTCAAGAATTCTGGCGAAAGAACTGACCCAGTAAATTATCGCCTCATTAGCCTCCTCCCACTTTTCGCCAAAATATGTGAGACCATAATTAACCAAGCTCTAGTCCACCTTACAGATGCTAAATTTCTGACTGCCAAACTATATGGATTTAGGCAAGCCCGTTCCACAGCAGACATCCTAACTGTAATCTCAGAACGTATATACCAGTCACTGGACAAAGCGGGGGGGGGGTAGAGCGGTAGCTCTAGATATATGTAAGGCTTTTGACAGGGTATGGCATGAGGGTCTTCTCAAGAAAATCAGATCATACGGCATCACTGGAAGAATACATAACATAATTAGATCCTTCTTAGATAAGAGAAAAATCCAGGTTGTCCTTGATGGTCGTACATCTAAACAATATGATATAAATGCGGGAATGCCTCAGGGGTCTATCCTTGGACCTCTGGTATTCCTAATATTCATTAATGACCTCCCCGACAAAATTGTCTGTGATATGGGTATGTATGCTGACGACAGCACGCTCTATAACAGACACGATAGGAAAACAAATGAACACATATCTAAAGAAATGACAGAAACACTAGAGGATGACCTCCGATCCGTAGTGGAATGGAGACAAAAATGGATGGTCACCTTCAATGCTGCCAAGACCAACTTGTTTCCTTCAATGATTACAAGACACCTTCTCTACCACCAATAGCAATGGCCGATGACTTTTTATCTGACAGTACATCTTTTAAACTCCTCGGCCTAACGTTCACAGGAAACATGAGTTGGAACAATTACATTGAAAGCATTGCCAGGACCGCTGCGAGGAAGGTGGGTTCTCTCTACCGTGCTAGAAAGATACTAACGCCTGAAAGTATCCTATACATCTATAAGGCCACCATTCGCCCATGTATGGAGTATTGTTGTCATATTTGGGCTGGTGCATCTGCCACTAGTCTCTCGCTCCTAGACAAGGCTCAAAAGAGAGTCGCCAATCTGATAGGTCCTGAACTGTCAGCTAAACTTCAGCCTCTGTCACATCGACGAAATTTTGCATCCCCCTGCCTGTTCTACAAGTACTTTAACGGTGGTTGCTTTGACGAACTGCAAGCACTTGTGCCCCCTAGACGTAAATACCCCCGACAAACCCGACAAGCAGCTAAATCCCACCCCTTCACAGTAGAGATCCTTAGATGTAAGAGAGCCTTATACTCCAGTAGTTTCTTCCCCAGAACAGCTAGACTTTGGAATTCCCTACCGGGTCCCTGCTTCCCCGACTGTACCGACATGCAGAAGTTCAAGTGTAACGTGAACCGACATTTTGCTGCCCAACTTCCTACACAGTACCCCTGATGCCCATGTCCCCTACAACAAAGTGGCAATGTGCCTTGTTTGGGGTGAAAATGCAATAAAAAAATGTTGTACTCTGTGAAGCCAGGATAGGCTGTTTTTAGCAGCTCCTGCCCACATGTGGCAGCAGTACTCCATCCATGAACGTATTTGGCTTTTATATAGATAGAGAATTGCATCAGCAGTGAAATATCTTCTGAAGCGGTAGAAGGATCCTACAATTTTTCCAGCGACCTTGGCAACTACTTGTGTACGTGTTCCATTTCAGGTCATGGGTAAAGGTCAATCCTAGAAGCTTCCCCTAGACGAGAGCCTACCATTTCAATTGATGCCAGATGGGGATCAGAGCGTTGATGATGTAAAGATAGAAGCTTGGTTTTAGATGCATTAAAAGTAACCAGCCACCCCTCTCACCTCGAGATTAGAGGAGAGAGAATCAGAGAGAACTGTGCTGTGTCGCCTTAGATAGTCATGTCATCAGCATAGATGTCAACGAATGATTTAAGTATGTGTTTTGGGAGATCATTGATGTAGATCAGGAAGAGAGTTGGGTCCAGGATGGACCCCTGAGGGCCTCCAGCATAAATACTGAGGGCCTCTGATTTCTGCCCATCAACCACTACTCTTATGAGCCTATCAGAGAGAAATGATTTAATGATTGAGAAAACATTTCCAGTTATACCGTAGCTGGAAATCCTGCGAAGTAGGCCCTTATGCCATACCTTATCGAAGGCTTTTGATATGTCACGAGCAATTGCGCTATAGAGGAAGCCTTTGTCAAGAGATTCACTAATCCTATGAGATATAACCGTTAGCATATCTGCAGTAGATCTGAAAGAACGGAAACCATATTGCATGTCACTAAGAAGGTTATTTCTGCTGAAGTGGTTGACTACTTCTCTATTTATTATGGATTCCAGCAACTTACTTCTGACACACAGTAGGCTTATTGGTCTGTACTGGGAGGGAGATGAGTTATCACCTGAATTCTAAAATACAAACCATACTGATGAGGGTTTCCAGGGTGTTGGGAAGCATTTCTCCTTAAGGTCATGCTTAAATGTTTTGTAAGGATGGGGGCAAGTTCTGGTTGAAGCTTATTCAGCACTATACTTGGAATGCCGTCAGGGCCAGTTGCTTCACTGGAATCAAGGTTCTTGATTAGCTTGGCGACCTCACACACATATATTTGTATGTTGCATAGCGTGTTGTCTGTTATAGGAGGAAATACGGGGAGTTGATAGCCTTCGTCGCATAGGTTAGAATTAGCTGCAAAGTTTTTGGCAAATAGTTTGGCCTTGTCTGATGCTGACGAGATGACCTCGGGTTCATCGATGATGGTTGGGATAGAAAGCATGCTTCTGTTTAGGATCCTGTTTGCTATTTGCCAAACCTGGTGGGAACCAAGCCGCTTCTCAGCTACTTTGAATTTAACGGACTGAGCATTTGCTGGCAGTTTTGAAAACAGCTTTAGTCTCAGTGCATATATTACGTTGGTAGCTATAGAAAAAGTGATTTCTTTGTGCGATGGCAGTAGCACATTCTGGGGGAAACCATGCCTGGCTGTTAGGTTTTGCTGGAATTCTTTGGATGGTATGAATCGGTCTATGCCTACAATTAACCATTCGGTCAGGTCTGATACTATAGAGGACACATCTTTTTTAAACATGGAATGCAGAAGTAGATTCGATATAAATGTACGGAAGCTATCTCAGTCAGCCGTAGAGTATTGGTATGCAGTACGGTGGAGAGGTACGTCTTAAGACGTATTTCGTTTTTATCTTATCGAATGGTCGGAAGATCTCAGAGGAAACAGAACAGAACATGAACATATCTCAGAGAAAGTTGTGAGAAAAAGGTCTAGAAGGCTTGCGTACTGACCGGAGGTATCGGGCACACGGGTAGGTTCGTGAACAATCTGGGTGAGGTTATAAGCAATGGCGAAATCATGACAGAACCTCCCCTCATCATCTGTCATGTTCGAGTGGGTCAACCACTTTACATTATGGACACTGAAGTCACCTAAAATGTTGATGTTAGCCTAAGGATGAGCAGACAGGATGTGGTCAATTTTCTCAGATAGGCTCTTAAAGAGAGTAACTCAGCTGTTGTGGGGGCGATAGAAGGCAAATATAAATGCAGTAGTGTAAGTAAGTGCAATCCTACGCACATATAACATAAATTAGTCTTCTCTGGAGATATCCTTACACCACGGAAAGAAAAAGACAGGATTTTTTTTGTGGCACATGATAAGGTAAAACTGTAACAATTACTCACTAGTATGACATCCAGAGACCCCACCAGAAACTACTGCATCGTCTAGAATCCATTAACCAAATGGCAATACAGCAGGTCTAGTACTTTGCACCTGCTGATAGAACAGCCTCCTTAGTGATTAATCCAAGGTTCGGGTCCCTGACTATCAGACGGATAATGTTAGCCCAGATTAAACGTTTACCTCCAGCACCCTTACTAGTGACATGGCCACAAGGATAGACATAGAAACAGAAAAGTTCCCACATCTCAGGCTACTGTTCACGAAGTACTGCCGACCTGGAAAGCAGCTTTTTCTTCACCCTTTGTCAGAAAAATCACTCATTGGAAATGAGGACTGAGGGACAAATAAGGAGAAGCGAGAGTAACGAGAGCTGCTGATTACGCGTCCACAATGCGCTGTCTACTCTCCATTAAAAAAGGGTTCAAAGGATTTACTAATATTTTCTTAGTATAAGTCCGTAGCTCTAATTCGAAATTAAAGATATTTGAAGATAAATTCCCCTTCCATTTTTACGAATGAAATAAAAATGGAATACATTACTGTGATTTCCGTTTAAAGGTATTAAACTTTTTTCTCCTTATCCAAGAGAACCCTCCAACAAAAGAATTATAATAAGGACAATTTAGCACTAAAATATTTTTTTAAATACCGGTCTGGAGTGATCACGTGTTGAAATATTCATTAAACTTCTTATCCAAAAGATATCTCTAGCGCATTTGAAAGCTTTCCATTCATTGACTCTAGCTTTCGGGTGTCGGTGCTTATGGCAGACTGGGCGGGGAAGGGTTGCGGTGGGAGGGATGATTTCGTTTATATTTATACAGAAAGTAAAGGAGTCATCCTAAAAAATGTATCTTTTCTTTTTTCTTCTTTTTTTATATATTTCTTTTTCTTTCTTTTTTATATATTGTTTATTTCATATATTTTTTATTTTATTTTATATATTTCTTTTTTTATATATTTCTTCATTTTTCTTTTTTCTTTTTTATATATTAACAGATACATAAAATTAAAAACACACACACATAACTAGACAACGTAAGACCAATATCAAGTTTCTAAAACGTCTTGCTTTACACTTCTAATTGAAAAAAAAAGTTTTGTTTTTATTTCAAATGACTATACAAAACACAAATACATGATTCGGGTGGATGATGATGATGATGATGATCATGATGATGATGATGATGATGATGATGATGATGATGATGATGATGATGATGATGATGATCGTTATCGGCTAGGAATTAATTAAAAACAATTGCTTAATGTAAGATTCAAATCCAGAAAAGACACGAAATATTAGAACTAGAAGCAAACACAACCATCGATCAAACGTGTTGGTTTTGTAATACACATACATACATGACGTCAACTTTACTGTTAATATATATATATATATATATATATATATATATATATATATATATATATATATAGAGAGAGAGAGAGAGAGAGAGAAGGGAAGATACCTGACGTTATATTATGAATATATTGTGACTCATGAGTGTATCTGAACTGAAAGTAATATTCTCGGTTAGAATTTTATCGCGCCCA
This sequence comes from Euprymna scolopes, assembly GCF_053919585.1. Classification (NCBI taxonomy): domain Eukaryota; kingdom Metazoa; phylum Mollusca; class Cephalopoda; order Sepiida; family Sepiolidae; genus Euprymna; species Euprymna scolopes. The sequence goes on from NC_136519.1 coordinate 57,403,258, forward strand.
GGATCTTGGAGTACGATAGTTTAATCTTTTTTTAAAACAACTGTTGTTTATTTGGTTAGGCGCACATAGTCTTTATATGTATCGAAAGAGTGTGGTTTACTGCATAATTGAAAGAGTAGTAGACGGTTGCATTAGGCGTTGAACATTAGATAAAGTGGACAAGGGATATTATATCAAAATATATTATCTATTTTATTACTACATATGGCTTCACACTCGCTAACATATCGATCATTTTCCATAATTACTCACTTCAAAACCTACAACAAGATTTTAAACAATAAGCAGGAGTAGTAGTTTAAGTGAGAGAAAGATCCAGGTTGTCCTCGACGGTCGTGCATCTAAACAATATGATATAAATGCGGGAGTACCTCAGGGGTCTATCCTAAGACCTTTATTATTCCTTATATTCATAAATGGCCTCCCTGATAAAATTTTTTCTGAGATGGATATATTTGCTGATGACACCACTCTCTATAACAGGCATGAGGGGGGGAACAAATGAACACATATCTAAGGAAATGGCAGAAACACAAGAGAATGGCCTCCAATCTGTAGTGAAATGGGGACACAAATGGGTGGTCACATTACATGCTGCAAAGACTAAGCTTGTCTCCTTCAATAATTACAAGAAACCTTTTCTACCACTAATAGAAATGGCCAAGAACACATTGCCCGACAGTACTTCCTTGAAACTCCTCGACCTAACGTTTACAGGGAACATGAACTGGAATGGATACATTGAGAACATTACCAAGGCTGCTACAAAGAAGTCGGGCTTTCTCTATCGTGCTAGAAACCCACTTACGCCTGAAAGTATCCCGTACCTCTATAAGGCCACCATCCGCCCATGTACGGAGTACTATTGTTACATTTGGGCTGGTGCATTTGTTACTTGTCTCCCACTCCTGGACAGCATTCAAAAGAGAGTTGCCAACCCGATAGGTCCTGAACTCTCATCTAGGCTTCAGCCTCTGTCCCATCGACGAAATGTTGCATCCCCCTGTCTGTTCTACAAATATTTTAATTGGGAATGCTCTAATGAATTACAAGCACTTGTACCCCCTCGATGTGAATTCACCCGACAAACCCAACAAGCAGCTAAATCCCACCCCTTCACAGTATAGACCCTAGGTGTAAGAATTCCTTCTACTTTAATAGCTTCTTCCCCAGAACTGCAAAATTTTTAACACTCTTCCAGGATTCTGCTTTCCCAACTGTACTGACATGCTAAAGTTCAAGTGTAATGTAAACAGACATCTTGCTACTCACCCGTTTTCATAATACCTCTGCAATTTATGTCCCCGATAGTAGCCCCTACTTCAAAGTAGCACTAAACCTTGTTTGGAGTGAAAATTGAATAATAAAGTACCCTATAGCTGTGCATGCAACAACAGCCCCCCTCTATAAGACACAAGGCACACATAATAAAAGACATCAAGGACTAACCACTTCCTTCTTAGAACTCCACAACAGCTCAACTCAAGAAAATTCAGCAATAACGACAATCACATGTAAAAAAAGCAATTAAAATACATTCTTAATTATTTCTCTCCATTGTATAGGATGTCTCATTTTTATGAAAATCGCCCAGGACAAGGCATGAATTCATATAATGTCAGGAACTAACAGCAATATATATATATATATATATATATATATATATATATATATATATATATATATATATATATATATATATATATATATATAGTCATCCACATACAGTACTGTTTCGCAGGTTTCTTTATATATATATATATATATATATATATATATATATATATATATAAAGAAACCTATTGACTTTTTTCTAGAATAGACTAAGTCTATATGTAAAGAGAAACATCAGTAGGAAGAGAGTTCCACAAGCTTGCAGTTCTTAGAATAGAATCTACTGGAATAAGAAAACATCTAATTGATGATGAAGATTATTCTACTAAAGAATCAATCTGGAACAAATGTATCAAGAAATATATCAGACGATGCTGAAAAAACACATGTCATAATAGTATGCATAAAACAAACTGAGACTAGCAATATCACGTCTGTAAAATAGAGGTTGCAGAAAAGAAGAAATATGATCATAGTACTCTATCCATACTGTTTTTGCAGGCGAGAGAAAGTATTTCGAACGATGGAGAGAAGCGATTTTATGAAAAATGAAAGGGAAATGCATCTAATATATGATTTGATGAGGAAGAAAAAAAGTTAGTTTTTAAGTCGGTTTCTAATCAAGAGGAAAGTTAAAAATAAGAATCTCGGTTGATAGACACAAACTGAGTTTTAAGAGGATTAAATAAAACAAGCCCTTGTTTACTTCAATCCAAAACTGAGACTAGGTCAACATCTAGATTAGTTGTATTTTTCAACCCAATTAATCCGACTAATCAATTCGAAACATCATAAAGTCTATTTAAACTATATCTCAAATTGAAACTGTTAACTCTGCTAGTTTTTTTCATAACCTCAAACTAAACAATAGGCAATTTTAGTCAGATCTTTCTCTAATGTACTAGCTAAAACACCGGATGCCAGATATTCACCCACTATCTCATACGTTCGAACTCAGACATTTTTAAAGATTCTTACATTCCCTTTAACTGCAATTGTTTATAAGTCTCTTGCACTTAGTTCACCGGGCATATTCGTCATGTAGTTTTTGAAAATCATTTTCACGGATCCGGTTACGCCTATAATTACTGGGTCTTTTCCTAAGATTCCAGTTTATTTTAATGTCGTACATAAGACCTTGATGTTTAATGTCGTACATAAGACGTTGGTATTTAATGTCGTACATAAAACGTTGGTGTTTAATGTCGTACATAAGACGTTGGTATTTAATGTCGTATATAAGAAGTTGGTATTTAATGTCGTACATAAGACGTTGGTATTTAATGTCGTACGTAAGACGTTGGTATTTAATGTCGTACATAAGACATTGGTGTTTAATGCCGTACATAAGACGTTGATATTTAATGTCGTACATAAGATGTTGGTATTTAATGTCGTACGTAAGACGTTGGTATTTAATGTCGTACATAAGACGTTGGTATTTAATGTCGTACATAAGACGTTGGTATTTAATGTCGTACATAAGACGTTGGTATTTAATGTCGTACATAAGACGTTGGTATTTAATGTCGTACATAAGACGTTGATGTTTTCTTATCTTCTCCTTCTCAGCTCTGTTTAGTTCAACGTCATCAAAGACGCAGACTTCAACTAAAGTTGTCTTTTCTTCTTCTTGTCATATACAACTATGGTAGTTTTAAGAACTAATAATAATTATTTTTATTTATATATTATTTCATTTTAATTATATTACATTGAGATTTATAATTTAAATGTTTGTAAAGTTAATTTAATATTTTATTTAAGTTTATTTATAAGCATAAAAATCAACGGACTTTTCTACTGACTACAATCTGGTTTCTTCAAGTCGAATGTGCACAAATTCTTGATGAACCATCCTCTTATGTAATCTAATTTACCAAATTTTCACTACTAACGATTACTACATGTGCTCCCTTAACTTGGTAAGTGTTGAGTCCTTTGTAAAAAACAACTAATTTTTACAGTGTTTAATATAATATTTCAAAATCGAGTAAAATAAAGACAACACACCTTACGTTATATAATAAACCCTACGTAGACAGACTGACACCTTTTATCTTGTACATTAGAGATATATCTGACTAATGATGCCCATTGTTTCGTTTGAAGTTATTTGAGTTCAAAATTTGTCTCTAGACTTAGCGCAGCTGAATGACAGGAAAATGTCATGGTTACGTAAGGGAACGCGTGCGAATATCTGTGCTGCGTCCAACTCACGCGAGCAAGAGTTGGCGAGTTGTGACGAAATCCATATTCGAGGAGTGAGATTTAAAAGGAGGGGAGACAGTCTGTTTCTGTGACAGTCAGTTCTCCTGGGAACAAAGAAACGCACGTGGCAGTTGAAATTTAGCAGGAACCCAAGTTACCCCCTTAGGAATGAGAAAGATATTGGCGACGCGACTTCAACTGTATCCAGAAAAAACACAAGAGACGTGCGTCCATTTATTACAATGTTACAAAAGCTTCCATTGTAGAGGGCGAGAAATCAGGCAGAAAGTCAACACAGCAACGAAAAATTGAAAAGGTATGTTGCACGATATTTTATTGTAAATAATCAATGTTAATACGAGCGTAAACGTTATGTGAGCAGCTGAAACAACACGAGGTCCGCATACTGTTGGACCCCTATTTCATTTAAGAACATTGTATTTAAACATAAAAGAGTTAATATGCTGAAACGTGAACGGAAGTAAACAAGAAACAGCATATAACCTTATGAAAAGAGTATATAAAAAGAAAATCATAAGCATTGCATATAAAACCGAATAAAATTTATAAATATTTAAGAACTGAATAAATAAGTAAATCGTTTAAACGTAAATATTATGCAGGAAACTGATATGCTACACTTATGCATATAAACATGGTTTTCTGTCGAGTTTTCTGCAAATAATAAATAACATGATAATTTGAGTTTCAAATTTCAGAGGAGCCAAACGGATTATTTATTATTGTCAAATGCAATTCAGATAAAACAATTTAAGCCAAATACATTAAATTTGTCTTTGTAATGACGAGTTCAGTATTAAATATTATTGACTTTAATATAAAATTTATAACATACTAATAATTTTTAATGTATTAAGTATTGAATGTATTTTTGAATACATTCAATAATTTGTATTTATCAGATCCATAATAACTTTGACAGTTTCAAAGTAATACGTTTATATATATATATATATATATATATATATATATATATATATATATATATTTATATATGTATATATATATTAGTCTGTTTATCATACCAACATACGCGTGTTTGTTTTTAATATTCGGGCGTGGTTTACGCTCTAAAAAGTGGGATGTATATTTTATGAATGTGAGCAGTAGTGGGTTTGGGAGGGAGATGTCTTGCAGGAAGGAAGTAGGAGTTGAGGTGGGGGAAGAAGGGGAAGTACTATATCGTGTAGCCAAGCTGTCGCCGCGGAGAGGCATTGGTATTATTATAACTTGGCGGTTGTTTATTGGCTTAAGTTTTCGATCGAATCTGAAGTAATATTATACTCTCTCTGCTTACTTCCCTACTATAGGTCTTTATTGTTGTTTGTTGTGATAGTTTTATTGTTGGAATGTCCTCGATAAGTATTGATAATCCATAATCTGAAATAATCCGATGAAATGAGGAACAGGCGATTTTAACCAAAGTTAACACCTTACACAGTCTGACATAACAAGTGCATTCGAGAAGTTTTATTGCCACACAACCAGAAGGCTGCGACATATAAAACCAACAGTCGGTTCAAAATGAATTTTTCTTTTTAGAGCACAATTGTACTATGATATTGACTTTTTCATTTGAAATTTAAATTCAAGCCATTTTCACCGCACAAGCAGCAGGCCATGCATATAAAATCAACAGCAGGTTATATGATATGACAAGGGCGCGTTAGAAATGAGTACTTCTGTTTAGATACAACTGAAGCATGATACTTGACTTTTGTATTTAAAAATTTAATTAAAGCCATTATAAAATAAGTTCATAAAATCAACAGCAGATTTTCTCTACAGTGCAATGTAAACTACAATGTGTTGTGGACTAAGTCACTGCGGGGAGGCACGTGACCCTTCCTCCCTAACTGGAGCAGGCAATCAATTAATTTGATTGGAAAATGGGAGATTTCGTTCACTATAAAAAAATATGGGCGAGTGAAACATGTGTTACTCATCATTAACTCCTGAGCAATGTCAGGTCCCCTTGCTAGATTATAAAATCTATTTGAGAATATTGTGTTACTTCCCCGATAAGTGTAACGTATTTTAAGTGGTTTTTCAAGAATCGTTGGTGATGGAATGCATCGAACGAGGTATGACTGGATACTTGAGATAGCTGCAATCCATGTTAATAGTCTTAAGCGTGAAACAAAGGTGATAGAAGCAAGCGGAAAAGACCCCCCCCTTTCGCCAGTGGTTAGATTGAAATCTTACACGCTCTCGTGCATCATAGGATTGCCAGTTGAGAGCAGAGGAAAAAGATGAAATTTCCGTTGCAGATAAATTTAATAATCTTGTCAGTAGCGTGTTTCAAGTAATTTAAAAATTAAAAATACAAAACGGTTTTTGGGGGAAAAGACCAAAATACCATCAACTTGTAAAATCATTAGAGATTTTTTGGCGACTGTATGTCATGCGGTCTTTTCATGCAACGTCGCTAAAGTTTCTAACATAACAAGAACCGGTATGTTAACGTGAGTATGCCGTTAGTTCATAGAAACTGATTAAAATTGATTAAAAAAATTAAGTCCATGCAATTAATAATGAAGAGATCTGAGGTCGCTGTGGTTGCGTTTAAATTACAAAAATAGGAAACGGACGGAGAATAGATAGGGACAAAACTGTATTCTTGAACCAGTTTTTGCGTTCATGTGTTAGACGTGTTACGCCCAGGAAGAATCGGCTGTTCTGGACTCAGCAACGATCAGAAAGAAAGTGAAATTGGTCGCTTCCATAAAAAAATATCATCATCAGTAATTTCATCTGCATACGATTCACGTCATCGTCGCCTTAGTAGTGATTTTCTCGCAATATATATCATATATATCATATATATTATATATATTATATATATTATATAGATATTATTTTGGTATGACATTGGAAAACACAAAAGCTGTTATGAAAAAATCAATAATATTAATGATGAGGCGACTGCGAACACCTTTAGGATGTATTATAAGATTACAAAGATACATATCATGTATCCATATTGATATGATAAATGATTAAAGATGAGGCCGTAGGTTGGAATTATAGGAACCCCTTGCGTAGGAGTTCTTCATAAAGCTAAATGAATATTAAAAGAACTCAGTCTTCTTTCATCCAATGCTTTATGCTGCACAATTTTCTAATGTGCCTTAGAAAAAGATTTTAAGCAATTTCAGGCAATCATGAAAAGTAAATAAAACAAAGTCTAGAAAGTTTTGACAAACCCATATTCAAATGTATGCATACGTTTATGAAGGACACATTTCTGACGATAAAATAAAATCTGCAATGAGGCAAAGTAAAAGGGCTTCAAAAAACCATATTATTAGTGGCCCACAAGAAACTTTTAAACAGGTCATCAAAGATCTCATTGAAAACAGCCTGCGGTGTTCCCTGGATGCCGATGACAACAATTCTTCCCAAATTTCCAGTACTCTCTACGTCTTTCGATAACATTTGCAAATAAATTTGTATTATCCCAACAGCTGCTAGCGATTGATTTCTCGTTGGCAACAACCATTGGTCTTCACTGGGATTGAAGTGGCAATAAGCATCCCCAAGATCCCAGTTCTTTTCGCATTTATACAGCGGAGTTATGGTCAGTGCTGACTCATCGATCTTTCCTTCCTCCTTGGATATTCGGTCTCACTTTTTTAGAGAATGGCAGTAATGTGGTAATGGGAGATGAGGTGGTGTTAGAGAACTTATAGGTATGCAGCTTCAATGTTCTTGGTTCCATGTAGCGCTTCATGCTTTTTTTCTCTAACAGTTTGTTTGATCTGCACTTGTGGTTCATGTGTGCTAGTCTACACATTGAAAGACTTTCTTTAATATTCCAGCTGCTTTCATTATTGTTGTTCATTGTATTTTCCAGTCATTCCTTTGATTCCAATTTCCCCCATTTTTTTTCAAAGTTTTTCGGGATTGTTCCTAGTGCTCTTTCTATTATAGGTATCATTCTGATTTTCTTCATCTTCAATATTCCTTTCAGCTCTCTGGCTAGGTCTGTGTATTTTCTCCGTTTCTTTGATATTCACCCTGTGGTCAGCTGGAACAGGAAAGTCTACGATTTGTCAGGACTTTTCCTTCTTGTTAATTATCACGACATCCAGTCTTATTGCATTGATAGGTTTATCAGTCTGTATGTTTATGTCCCATAGGATTTTTTAAAAGTCGTTTTCAGGTACTCTTGCCAGCTTATGTTTGTACCACTTGTATACGTTCGAGATGCAGTTGTTTGCAAAATTCCAAGTGTACTGCTCTTCCAACTTCCAAGTCGTGTCTGTTCTTTTATTCCTTTGAGCCAGTTTTCTGCATTCACTTACTATATGGTTTATCGTTTCTTCTCTTTGTCCACAGAGTCTGCATTTACTGTTTTTTTGTGTTTAATGGATCTTTACTTTGGTGTGGTTGGTTCTTATAGAGTTATCTTAAGTTGCGGTTATTTCTCGGCTTATGTGTTTTTTCGCTTCTATGCCCAAGTGTTTTCGTTATTTTCATATTTTGTCTTCCATGTATTTCTTCCCATTTTTCTTTTCTCTTCCAATCCTTTATCTCTCTGTTTTCTGTTTTATCAATTTTTTTAGTGTTTCTCGCTACCATGCTTATCCTTTCCGTGTTCTGCGTTACGTACTTTTCTTTTGTGTGTAATGCAAACAGCCTTCTATACAAACTAGTCCTCTCTCAGATTATCTTATTAGCGATACTGCCCATGTATTTATTACATTTCTACTATATAATTTCTTTTCTAGAAGTTCTGTTTTCCTGAGGGATTTCTTTCCACTTCTCTCTTTCATTTCTCTGGCTTTGATGGTGTCTGCTTCCAGAACTCCCAAGTATTTTAGGTATCTTGTTCCCCTAGTGCTCTCATCCCCATTTGGTTGGGTAGTTCCATGCCTTCTGTTGTCTCCAGTTTTCCCTTTCTTATAACAAGTGATGCGTACTTTTCCATACAAAACTCCATTTGGATATCCTGGCTGAAGATCCTGGTTGTGTTTACTAGTGTTTCTAGCTCATTTTCTGTCATTGCAAAATGTTTCAAAAACATAGAAAAAAATGAACCATCTGATGTACATGGTTCGTTTTTTTCTCTGTATTTTAGAACTCGTATCCAGCTTGGCACTTTCTCAGTATATTGTTTCGGGGTTTCATGGCTATGATTAACAGCAATGATGATAGTGAATCTACTTGAAAGATGCTTCTTTGTATGTTAATTTCTGTTGTGTGTTGTTCATCGGCTGTTAACTCCAGTTTCAATGTTCTCATTGCATTTTCAAACACGTAAATGATCCTGCTTAGTATTTTATACATTTTTACGCATTCTATTATCCATATTTGTGGGATCCTTTCGTACGCCTTTTTGTAGTCGATCCATGCCATGGCTACATTATTTCGTCTTCTTATTACTTCCTTTACGATCGTTTGATCTCTCTCTATATATAGCAGATAATGTGTTTCTCTCTTTTCTTTCTGGCATCCTTTTTCTTCCTCGGGGTGAAGTCCACGATTATTCAGGAAGTGGTAGATTTGTTCCCTCAGTTGTACTGTCAATATTTTCCATACAGTGGGTAAGCATGTAATAGGTCTATAATTGCTGGGGTGGTTCCTTTCTCTGTATCAGTGTTCTTCTGCTTTTTCTTATCCAATCTGGTACGTTTGTTTCCTGTATACATCTTCTCGTGCTTTGGGCTAGTCTTTCGTGAAGTGTTGTGACATTTTGAACCATCTAATCGTGTCGTAGTGCGCTCCGGTTTGCCATTTTTCCTATGGTTTTCTTAAGGGTTTCCTTGCTGATTTCATTCACTGTGCCTCATTCAATTTTTTGTAACTCTTTTATTTATGTATTTCAGTCATTCGGCATTTCTGTTGTGTTCCTGTCGTACTTCCCATATCTTACTCCAAGTTTAGTTTCTGTTGGGTTTGATCGTTTTGTTTTGTTTTTCCGCCGTGCATGTTTTGATAGAATTGGCTTTCATTGTTTTTAAATGTCCTGTTTTTCTTACACTGTTCAGATTTGTATCTATACCGTCTCAGTCTCTTTTTTTCTGCTATTTTTTGTTCAGATCTTCGTGTTTCTTGGTTAGCCTCTCCCTGCTGATCACAGTTCCAATTTTCGATTTTCCACGTCGCTTTCTTCCTGTTTATCATTTTGGCTTCTTTTTTATGTTTGTTATTTTGGGCTTCTATCCTTTTTTCCATCCAGATTTTTACAGTCCATTCTTCCCTGGCTGTTTTTCTGTTTTGAACTCCATACTTACCATCTTGGCGCTTGCGTATTTTTTTTAGGTCAGTGATTGTGTGTTATGTGTGGGATGAGCTTGTTAACCTTCTATGTTTCTTTTTAATTACTTCTGCTCTTAGTACCTTAATTATGGGAGCTTTGTTTTTCCTTGTTCATAAACTGTATTTTTTCTTCTATTTCTTCTGCTTCATCCTCTGTTATCTCTGTTTCATTGTGTTTCGATTTCCTGGCTTGTAAAGTCTAGTATTTGTAGGCCCACCGTTTATGCTGTTTCTCCTGGTGGGGCTTCTAGACGTGTGGCTTCACTGGTAGCTTCATGCTCAATTTCATTGTTTATTTTCCGTTAGTTCTAGTTTGGAGGGTCAGGCTCTCTTAAGTATCAGTCTTGCTTGGTCCGCAATCCTTTGTCTAAAATTGCCCCCCCCCCATCCGGTATAATTTACTTACCTGTTTTGCCCCGTCCTCGCTGTCATGTAATTATATGTTGTGCGTCCTCCCGCTGGCATATGGTTACTTGTTTTGCCCCCTCCACGCTGTCATATAATTACCTGTTTTGCTGCCTCCCCACACTGCTGGCATATGACAACTTGTTAAAACTTTCAAAATTCCAAAAGGCCCTCAAAATATTTATTTTCATTGAACTAATGCTTATACAATTCCATTTTTTTAATTTTAATTTAATTTAACAATTTCTTTCCAATAATTTGAATAATCATAAGTATGTCAACATTACTCTGAAGGGAATTATGTAAACGTTAATATGAAACAAAAGAAACCAAATATTTTTTCAAAACAAAAACTATAAAATTCTAAAAAAAATGTTAAATTAACAAACAAATATAATAATAAATTTAAATGAGAACATTTGGACACCTGAAAATGTTATGAAACGATAAAATCATTTTTATTTACTTTTTTGTTGTTGTTAAAGGCCGAATTTCCGTCAAATAACATAGCTGTATCAAAGGGAGGATATTTCGATGTAGTTTTTTGTCTTTTTCTTTATAATCTTATTATGAAGAGAAGAAAAGGTCCTGTAACCGTACTTTTTGAAATCCGTGTATGTAATCTCTCGGTTTAAGCGTGAAATTTAAGAAATTTGTTGTATTTAACAATGTTTCAATCCTTTTAAAATAGTTTGAAAAATTATTTTAAATAAATGTATTTATGAATTGAAAATAAGGCTTTGTGAAAGAATTATCGCAAGGCATTAAGTCGATTGAAAATTTACAAACATACTTTTCGGCAAAGTTATCAATGACTCTATCAAAATTCACTCTATCGACAATTTCTACGGGGAGGATTGCCAAGTATGTAAGCCTTGTCTGGCTCATTTTTGATGGATGTAGTATTTTTTTTATGAGCTTCAGTTTCGAGAAAAAGGGCTCACAGCTGACATCGCTAATAGCTCGGGTAAGGAAAATGTGCAGCAAGATCACAATATATGGGACAGAATCCCCAAGGTGATATCTCTGTATACAGTTCAATGTTCAAGAGGTCCATTGATTTTGTCTTTTCCTGAAGCTTTCACAAAATACTGTAATCTCTTCCTTTCGGCAAAGAATTTATCTTTTTCTATATCTTCGCCAAGCTGACAATCATAATTATCACCAAACAGACTTGACGGTGTAAAAGAAACGTATTTACTTGCAAAATTGTGAACTTGTTGAAATCTGCAAGATATTTCTTCCATAGACTTGTCAGTATCAAATACCAGTGTTGCATCAGTCAATCGTTCACCACCAATTCGTTTATTTTTACGGATACGATGCTCCATGCTTAACCCCATTTCAGTCGTCATTTCATTTCATTTGTCCACCATCTTTTCTTTATTCTGAAGAAGAAAATCTCTCAATGCTATTAGCCTGATAGAACTTTGTTGCAGATCCAGCCCCTTTTCCTGAAGATACTTCTGGGCATTATTGCTTTCTGGGGGTATAGTTTTCCAAACGATCAGTAAAATAAAAGAAACGAAAACGACAATACCTAGTTGAGAATTAAAGATGCATCTGATCTTGTGGTTGCATTTTCTCCTTCTGTGAGCTGTTCCAGGGCAATGACGACTTCCGATAATAGTTTAACCACATCATTTACAGCATCCGCTCGACTACTCCAATCTAATTTCCATAACCCGCTTGATACTTAGACAGGTCAACTTAATCAAGACGTCCCAGCGATGTGTAGATGCAGAAAAGAACAAGAAAAATCGGTCCAGTATGCCAAAAAATGTAACAGTGAACCACTACAGAAGCGGCATGCATACAAGCCAGATTTAATAAATAGTGCATGTCAACAATAGAGCTTTAAGGTTGATTTCGGAGATTCGTTTCTGCTCACCCGATCGGTGGCCTGCTATAACAGCAGTATTGCAAATGCCAATACAGTTATCAATCTGAATCCCATAGTTCTCCAGTACTCTCAAAATCGGTTTAGAAATGTCCTCCGCGCTTTTTCCTTTTGTTTCGATAAAGCGGAGAAACAACTCCGCCACTGTCACTTTATTTTCGTCAATTTTTACGTAGCGTAACATCTCATTCATCTGATCCTTGTGGGATACATCAGGAGTGCTATCAAAAATTATGCAAAAATATTTGCTTTCCTTGATCCGATCGATGATTTTCTTTCTCATCTGTTTTGCTAAAATGCTCACAAATTCATTTCGAATTTCTGGCAACAGATAAGAAGTAGCTATTTTCTTTCCAGGGTTAACTTTCACCAAATGTTTACGGAACACAGGGTCGTATTTGGCCAAGAAATTTACCAATTCTAAAAAATTCCTTTTGTTTTCTTGATCTCTTTCATCATTATGGATGTCTTTTCGGTAACCCCGTAGTGCCAGATTCTGCTTGGCGAGAAACCTGATGTCCAGCAATTTAGCTAGAATTTCCCGCCACTTCTTAGTTTCCTTCTCAATAAGATGTTGCTCTATTTTGTCAACTGTGTTACCTTCAGCAATTCGAATCTCTAGATTCTTCCACTTGAGAAACATTTGAGCATGAGATGTACTAGCTTCATATTCACATACTTTCGAGTTAATTTCCACCAATTCGTAAAACTCACATCAGCAGAAAAAACTCGACAGTCCAGTTGAAAATAGTCTGCAGTAGAAGCAGAATAAGGCTTCTCTGGAAGGAGAATACACCATCCATGTTCTCAAACTTTTCTCACCGTTGCGCAATTCCTGATAGAATCATTTTTTACTTAGCTTCCTAACGTCATCTTTTGTTTTTGTTTCTGGTTGGACTAATTCATTGAATTCATGATCCCTGTCGAACAAACATAGCGCGAATTTTACGATTAATCTCAACTGGCCATAAAGCAGCATCTGTAAAATTGGTTGCAGTGTGTGTTTTCGCGTCATGATTGCCTTTCCAATTCTTCAACTTCAGACGCATCATCATCATTGACAGTTTTTGATTCATCAACACTGACCATGTCGACTTCCGAAGTAACAGTATCAACGTTAGTAATATCGACTGCATTTTCGGTTTCAGCATGATTTTCAATTTTCGTTTCGGCCATAAGTCTTTTCCATGAATTTCAACAGCGTGCCTTTATTCTTTTTTACTTCCTCTTCTTTTGTTTTTCACTTTTTACGGAATGCTGCACCATTGTTCTTCGTCCTCTTCATTACGGTACCTTCTTTGAAAATTCACACAAATATTCTGAAAAATTTTTTTAATTCTATTTTAAAAAAAAAAGCATGGCATTTCTTTGCATCATCACCTTCTTGTGTTGTTCCGTACTAGTACCACAAAAGGTGAGATAACCCCCTATAAAATCATTTTTCTGAGATAGCTAACCCCCAAAATATCGCTGTACATATATAGAGATCCGTCACTACCCCCTATAAAAACAAGAAAGTCTTTACTTTTATTTCTATTTTAAATGTTATATATGTTTTTGACCACTTTTCCATTCTGTTGAGCATTGTATTTTCTATTATTGAGCGGTTCAGTTTTCAAACGTGCGCAAAAACAAATCTGAAAAAGAAGCTCCTCGCTCCTACTTCATGAAGACGAAAAGGGGGTCATGTTTATCCTTTTTGAATTCTTACGACTCTTAAAACGTTAATATTTAAGATGAAATAAAGAACGCTTAAAACTACTTTAAAAACAAATAAATGATTCAGGTAGGTTTCAAAGTAACTTTTATAGCCAATGGGAACATTTATTTGCTGCATATTTAATGTTTTTTACCACTTTTTCGAATCTCTCTGTATTGTAAAGCGAGCCTTAAAAATAATTAATATAATAATGAAATACTTTTACTCTTGTTTGAAAGCAAGTAAGCCGATTTTTCTAAGGTTCAAAGAAAATATTTCTCTTACAATTATTATATTAATAAAAAAGTAAAAAATTAAAATTTTATTACCAGAATTAATTCATCATAATAAATTTCAGTTTAATCATAAATACGTCAGTGATTATAAAAGTTTGTTAATAGTTCGAAAAAAATCAATAAGTCTGTGATTGTTTGAAACTTGACAGAAATATGGCAGTATCTAAACTATTGAATAGAAAGCCACTCAAATAGTATTTGAGTTGTAGCGCTTAGTTCCCATTTAAAATTATATTCCCTGATATGATGATCATAAAATCTGTTTACAGTCGATTTTATTCCGTACTCGCTTAATGTTTCTACAATTCTAAAATTACGTAATTTTCTATTGCTAATTTTCCGTTGTATCATTTAATGATAAGTGATTTTTGAAAGTATTTTTCTCGAAAAAAATATTTTGTTTAATTTTTCAACATTTTTTGGAACATGTAAATAAACTGCCCTTTTGAAAGGTTACCTAAATAATTTATGCAACTTTTTAAAAACTTTGTTTTACAAATAAAATAAATTTAAATTGCATTTTGATGTTATTATCATTTTATTTTTTGTGATAATTTAAAAACAATAAATATTTATCATTAGTACCAATAATGAAAAATTAAATTAAAAAATTTAAAACAATCGGTTTTGGAATCGTAAATTAGGGACACGATTTTTCCGATTCCGATACCTCCAAAAGTTCCGAGTTTTTACACCCTTTTCGGTATAAAATTTCAGATTTTTCTTAACTTTTATTCATTATTTCTATTTTCTTTTTTTTACCCTCTCAATATATATACCTATATATATATATATAAAACTTCTGGTCCAAATCGATAATCTAGAGATTTACACGCCCGTTTTCTGTAAAATTTTATAAGAGTGACTATTTCTCATCTAACTGTGTTTTTAAATGTTAAAAAGTAAAAAAAATATTACCAAATTAAAAATAATATTATTCGACTTTGTTTCTTTTCGGTAGACAATTTGGAAATAACGAAAAATAACGATTATGACTACACGTGCGTATAAAACACTTTTTTTAAAATCGTTAAAAGAGTAACAGAGAAATTATAAATTTAATAAACAAAGCATAAGTAAAAAAAAAATATTTGTACTTCGCATTTAATGAACCAAACGTAACCCAGTTTGCGTCTCGGATTTCTCCGGAATATGACATCCACAGAAGAAAGAAAGAAACAAACAATTCGATCGGTGTATGGGTGTTCCTCCTTGACATAACAACATAACGAAAAAAAAAACCCTACTCGCCGGGGAGCGGCGGGATATATATATATATATATATATATATATATATATATATATATATATATATATATATATATATATATATACCCCAAACCCAGAAAGCCGTTCTTAACATGGGGAGGTAGGGTGTATTCTTAAAGCCGTTTTTAACATGAGGAGATTGAGATGTTTATAATACGCTGGGGCAAGTCGTAAAATTGCTAAAACTTTATGTTTGTGACAAAAAAAAACATGTTATTTTCTACAAACATTTATTAAGAAATACAAATGACCGGTAGTTTTTTTGTGTTTTTTATTTAAAAGTTTACTTAACGTTTTCTTTCAGATAGCGCTGTTATTATTTCCTCGGTAACACTCGACTTTATCCTGCTGTTGACGTCATGCGCCGGTGAAAGTCGAACGCTGAGAAAATAATTACACAACACCTAAAGTTTAATTCATTCAATCAGTCTTTGGAAAATAAATATTTGAAATAAAGTGGGACTTATGCACTTACATTACCGTGCCATGTTTAAAATTAGTATTTACACGTTAAATTTAGGTTTTTAAATATTTTTTGTTTATTAAATTGTTAGGTGAAAGTACAGATAACTTAGTCGGTTTCTAATTCGTGGAAAATCTAGCTCCCGAAAAAAGCGTTACTTTGGATAGTAACAAACATTAAAAAATGCCCCAGTCTCGAAGGATTTCTCCTCTATTGATCGAGGAAAAAAACCGAAGTGTTTCTCTCCCCCTCTCTTCCTCTCTTAATAACTCTCTCCATCCATCTCTCTCTCCCTCTCTCTCCCTCTCTCTCTCTCTCTCTATATATATATATATATATATATATAATCACCATCTCCATCTCTTTTTGCGCCCCTTTCTCTCTCTAATTCACTATATATATCTCTCCTTTCCTCTGTCTCGCTCCCTCTCTGTTTCTAAATCTGCCTCTATCTCCCTCTACCTCCTTCTCTTTCTGAATTTCCCTCTCACTTTGTCTGTTCTATCTATATATCTTCCTGTCTATCTGTCCATCTCTAATGCCTCATCCTATTGTAGTCTCGTCAATTAATTACAGTGAATAAGGCATTGTCAAACATGGATAAATCCTATTTTAGTCACCTAATTTACTTATTGTGAGAATAGAAGTTATTTGGAAATTACTGCTACCTTGAGCAGAACCAGGAGTAACTGGTAAAATCTTTCTAATTAATTTGATTTTGGCAGTCATTCAGTGACAAAATGACATAGCCCTTGCTGCATGTGGAATCCCTGCGATCTTGCTATCAAGTAGAACTACTTATTCTACTTTGAAACTACTATTAAACATTGAATTTTACAAAAATCTCATGCTCAACATCTCCAAACCATCCAGTATGGGGAAAATATTGCAGAAATGCTAACTTATTGTTTGGGATGAATGCACAACTGTAGGCAAATAATCACTGGGTGCTCTTGGTCGATCTTTGCAAGACTTGCATGGAAATGGAAGACCATTTGGAAATACAGTAATATTGCTTATAGGAGATTTCAGACAAATGCTATCTGTAATTCTTCAATCAAAATCGGCAGATGAAATAAATGCTTCCCTCAAATACTCTACTTTTTGGTGCCATGTGAAGACATTAAACTTAACTCAGAATATGCATCAGAAATTTTTGCATCACTTGTGGGAAATTGGGCACGGTAAAGTGCTGGCTGATCCGAGTTAAGGGCGACATTCTTTGACTTTTAACTTCTGTAATTTTATTACTATAAAAGAAGAATTGGTTAAAAAGTTTTTTCCAGATATTCAAATATATTATACGACTTCCACTTGGCTGAGTAAACGAGCTATTCTTGCAGCTCAATACAAAGACTTCCATGTACTTAACACTATTAATCAACGTAAAATTCCAAGTGTCACATACACATCCATCGACACTGTTGTGGAAGCAGATAATATGGTTAATTATCCAACAGCTAGATTTGCCAGGGATGCCTCCGTATATACTGCAACTGAAAATTGGTGTACTAATTATCATGTTGTGAAATATAAACCAATCCAAGCTTTGCAATGGCAGATTGCTTGTAGTAAAAAAAAAATAACAACAATAACATAGAAATCATAACATAACAACAATAACATAGAAATCATAGAAACAACAATCTTAACAGGACCTTTCACAGGTGGAAATATCTTCATTCCACACATTCCTATGATTCCACCGGATACACCATTACAGTTTAGGAAACTGCATTTTCTAATTTTATTGTCGTTTGCAATAACCATCAATAAAACTCAGGGAACAATCTTTACAATTGTTTGGCTTACAGCTACACACTGACTGTTTTTTCACATGGACAATTTATGTTATGTGTTCAAGAGTCACCAAACCAGAAAATCTCTTTATCAGCTAAGAAAATGGAAAAACAACAACTGTGTATCCCTACGAAATGTGGAATTAAACCTGTAAGAAACATGCATTTTCTCATTTTGGAACTTTTTCCATTGCTCCAAGTTGAGCCACAGCAACGCGTGGCAGGGTACAGCTAGTATATATATATATATATATATATATATATATATATATGTATATATATATATATATATATATATATATATATATATACATATATGTGTGTGTGTGTGTGTGTGTGTGTGTGTGTGTGTGTTTGTGTGTGTCTGCATGAATGATAAAAGCAACTTATAGGTGATTTGAAAACGCCAAGGTAGCGTAAAAATAAAGAATAATAGCGTTTCGAAACTTAAGATATCGCTGAAAAACAACAATAAATCTTAAATTTAAAAGCGATAAAAACAGCGCATTCGAGTGGTGAGTTTTCGTAGCCTATTTGTAGTTGATTGGTAGAACGCCAGAAGTGGACGCCAGTATCATTCCATGGTGATGATGGTTGAAAGCTAGAAAAATTCATGTCCATGTGGATACTTTTTATGAACGTAATATTATTTAATTATAAGTATAAATAAATATAAGTCCCATGGGAAAATAAGGAGCAACCCATGATGAGCTGTGAAACAACGAAACAGTACTTTATGTGGATGACTATAATTCTCCCTCTCTTAGGGTGAGCATTTGGGAAGTGATATACAAATGACCATTAGAGTATGAAGCGATGCTTTTGTGTAAACAAATTGGATTTAGGTATTCGAATAATGTCTAAACATTGTTAATTCACTGCCCGCATAGCAGTCGGATAGCGCAACGGTTAGAAGCTCTGACTGTCGATTACTTCTGACCGAGCAACAATATGGATTTAGACAAGCCCGTTCCACGGCAGACATCCTCACTGTAATCTCTGAACGCATATACCAGTCACTGGACAAAGCGGGAGATGGCAGAGCGGTAGCTCTAGATATATCTAAGGCTTTTGACAGGGTATGGCATGAGGGTCTCCTCAGGAAGATTAGATCATACGGTATCACTGGTAGAATACTTAACATAATTAAATCCTTCTTAGATAAGAGAAAAATCCAGGTTGTCCTCGACGGTCGTACATCTAAACAATATGATCTAAATGCGGGAGTGCCCCAGGGATCTATCCTTGGACCTCTGCTGTTCCTGATATTCATAAATGACCTCCGTGACAAAATTGCCTCTGAGATGGGTATATATGCTGATGACACCACACTTTATAGCTGGCACGACAGGAAAACAAATGAACATATATCTAAAGTAATGGCAGAAACACTAGAGGATGACCTCCAATCAGTAGTGGAATGGGGACAAAAATGGATGGTCACGTTCAATGCCGCCAAGACTAAACTGGTTTCATTCAATAATTACAAGAAACCTTCTCTACCACCTATAGCAATGGCCAACGACTCTTTATCTGAGAGTACGTCTCTCAAGCTCCTTGGCCTAACGTTCACAGGAAACATGAGCTGGAACAATTACATCGAGAGCATTGCCAGGGCCGCTGCGAGGAGGGTGGGCTCTCTCTACCGTGCTAGAAAACTTCTAACACGCGAAAGTATCCTGTACCTCTACAAGGCCACTATTCGCCCATGTATGGAGTATTGCTGTCATATTTGGGCTGGTGCATCGGCTACTAGTCTCTCGTTCCTTGACGGGCTTCAAAAGAGAGTCGCAAATCTGATAGGCCCTGAACTGGCATCTAAGCTTCAGCCTCTGTCCCATCGTCGAAACATTGCACCCCTCTGCCTGTTCTACAAGTATTATAATGGTGAATGCTCTGATGAACTGCAAGCACTTGTGCCCCCACGACGTAAACACCCTCGACAGACCCGACACGCTGCAAAATCCCACCCCACACTGTAGAGATCCCTAGAGGTAAAAGATCTTTCTACTCCAGTAGTTTCTTCCCCAGAACTGCTAGACTTTGGAATTCCATTCCAGGTCACTGCTTCCCCAACTGTACTGACATGCATAAGTTCAAATGCAACGTGAACCAACATCTCGCTGCCCAAATACCTACGTAGTACTCCAGTAGATGTTTCCCCTGATAGTAGCCCCCTACACCAAAGTGGCAATGTGCCTTGTTTGGGGTGAAAATGTAATAAAAAAAAAAATTCTTGTCTAGCCGCGCTGGTGAGCTGTGAAACAGCGAAACAGTACTGTATGTGGATGACTATATATATATATATATATATATATATATATATATATATATATATATATATATATTGGTATATCTTTTATGCACGTAATGATATATATATATATATATATATATATATATATATATATATATATATATGAGTATAATATATATGAATATAATCTTTATGTAAGGCAAAGTGTTTTAGTAAACAGATGCCTTGTACGCTATATGCACGTGAGTAATAAAATAGTATTGTATATGTTTTTTTTCAGTCTCCTATTTTTCAAATTGCTTGATAAAAAATCTGCAGCAACAAACAAGCAAACCTATGTGGACGCGAAAATTACAGAACTACAACCCAAAAAATTGGCATTACTTGGCCATACAGGCAAATAAATTGAGAAATCACTCAAGCAAATATTTTTTTACACTTCTCTTTCTTCAGATTCCTCAATTAAAAACAGGCATTAAAACAAAAAAAAAAAACAATTTTAAAACTAAATTTATTTCTCCAAATCTATTTGGACACAAAGAAAACTACAGAACCACATAGAAAGCTAAATTGGTCTTAATTGACATTACAGCTGTCGATAGGCCAATAAATTGAGAAATAAAACAAACAAATGTATTTTTCATATTTCTTTTGTTTCAGATTCCTCATTTAAAAATAAGCAAAAGAATATTTTAAGAACAAATTATTTGCAAATCTATTTGGAAAAACGAAGTGCAGACCTACATAAAAAATTGGCCTTACTTCACTATACAGCTCAATTAAAAATAAGCACAAAAATGAAAAAAAAGGAAAATTACAGGACTACATACAAAAAAAGAAGTGCTCTAAATTGACCATACAGCTCAATTAAAAATAAGCACAGAAACATATTAAAAAAATATTGCTTTGGAAGCAAAAAAAGTTTTTTTTTTCAGATTCCTCAATTGAAAATAAGCAAAAAAAAAAAAGATTTCTTCATATCTATTTGGACGCAAGGAAAAGTACTGAACTATATAAAAAAAAGTGGCCTTAATTGACCATAAAGCTATCGATAGGCCCATTAAATTTAAGCAACAATCAAATCTTTTTTACAGATTCCTCTTTTCCAAAATCATTTATCCTGTTCCCTATTTTACAAAAATCCACTTTTACTAAACGTTATTGTTAATTTCGCTGCAGTTCTTTTCCTTAAACTGCCACTCAGAAGATCAAACATAGGTCGTCGTACTATCAATGCAGAAACACTGCGGCGATTACTTGCCACTCAAAGTCCTGAACAACGGGCATCTGCGAACCAAAATAGTAGACTAAGGATGATTCAAGTACGTGCCAATGAAACAGCAGATCGTCGTGCAGTCAGACTTGAGGAGGCACGGTTGCGGGTACAGCAATCCCGTAATGCGGCTACAGATCTGCTTCGTTCACAACGTAATGAACGCGAGAGGCTGAGACATGCCGAAAGACGTCAACGAGAAAATGCAGATCAGCGGCAAACACGACTCCATACTCAACAATCCTGGGATTGGGATCGCCTAGCATTTCACTACAACCCTCATAAGGATAGTTTGAGCCACCATGTTCACATACGCACTATGAATGAAGCGTGTCCCTATTGTAAGGCTCTTAAATTTAAGGGAGAAACTATAGGAATGTGTTGCGCAGCCGGTAAAATAAAACTACCTCAACTGGAAGATCCACCAGAACCATTAAAATCTTTGCTTGCTGGATATACTGCTTAATCAAAGCATTTTTTATCAAACATCAGGAAATACAACTTATGCTTCCAAATGACGTCGTTCGCAGCAGAAACCATTACAGCTCAATTAATGCCAACTTTTAAAGTATAAGGACAAAATTACCATAATGTTGGATCTCTGCTTCCATACCCAGATGGTCAACATAAATTCCTACAAATGTATTTCATCGGTGATAACAATGATGGACTGAATGCACGCTGTGGAATTTCAACCAGTATAAGACGGTCCATTGTTTCCCAACTGCAAGGCATGCTCCATAATAAAAACAATTTAGTGTTTTATTCAAAACTGCAATTGAAATGATGCCATCGGATACACACAAGATTGTTATTCATGCTGACAAAACGCCTATTGGAGAACACGTACGAAGATTTGATGCTCCAACTATAGATGAAGTGGCAATTGTTATAGTTGGATATCAATTTCAACCTACGGATATTGTTCTTCATAGGAGGAATGATCAATTGACAAACATTGAAACTGACACTCATCAATGCTACGATACCCTGCAATATCCAATCATTTTTTGGGTGGTGCTGGCGGATATCATTTCCATATTAACATGATAAATCAAGTTAGTGACGAAGAAACAAATAAGAAATGCAGAGCAATGAATTATTACTCATACCGATTAATTATTCGAGAGAACGAAAACAATCACATTCTGAAATGCCGCCAATTATTCCACCAATACATTGTAGACATGTATGCAAAAATTGAAACTGAACGTTTGCTATTCATCCGTTTGAATCAGTCCAAACTTCGTTCTGAAGAATATGTTCAATTGCGTGATGCAGTTGTTAATGATGGTAATACAACCAACGTTCGAAGACTAACAATTTTGCCATCTTCATATTTGGGCATTCCACGTCATATGTATGAGTATACGCAAGACGCATTTGCATATGTTCGTCAGTATTGGCGTCCTGACCTATTCATTACATTTACATGCAACCCAGCTTGGAATGAAATACAGTAACTCTTACTTCCTGGGCAATCATCTGTAGATAGGCATGATATTACAGCGTGTGTTTTTAGACAAAAGCTTAAACCACTAATAAATTTCATTATAAAACAAAGTATTTGGATCTGTGTGCTGCTGGATGTATTCAGTGGAATGGCAAAAGAGAGGATTACCACGCTCCTACATACTAATCTGGCTCTACACCAAACTCAATCCAAACGAAATCGACAATCTAATATCTGCTGAAATACCTGATGCTGACATTGGTAAAGATTTGCATGAAGTTGTCATAAATATATGATACATGGACTTTGCGGTATATTTAATCCAAATTCACCATGCATGATAGATGATAAATGCTCTAAGCGATATCCCCGAGCATTATATATCAACACAGTTACAGGAAATGATGGATATCCTTTATACAAAAGAAGGCCAGTAGAAGATGGCGGTAAATTAGCAACCATACAAATGCGAAATGGCAATATACAAGTTGATACCCGATGGGTTGTTCCATATTCACCTTTGCTATCAAAAACCTATAAATCGCACATCAATGTGGAATACTGTAACTCTGTTAAGTCCATCAAATTCATTTGTAAGTATGTGAATAAAGGCAGCGATATGGCAGTTTTTGCCTTGAAATACAGAAAAATGACTTGAATGCAAACCTACATATTGATGAAATCGCACAGTATCAAGCTGGAAGATACATAAACAGCAATGAAGCTGTATGGTGAATTCTTTCGTTTCCAATACATGAACAAAGTCCGGCTATTGTTCACTTACCAGTACATTTAGAAAATAGACAGAGTGTTTACTTTACAGCTTCTAATGTGCAACATATAGTTTTGGATCCATTAACGGCTTTCTTCATATTATGTCAAACTGACACGTTTGCAAAAACAGTCCTCTATTCGGAAGTGCCTCAGTATTACAAATGGAATAAGAGTAGAAAATCATTTGAACGGCGCAAAAGAGGAGAGCAAGTCGAAGGACAACCTGGGATATTCAAAGAAAACAAGATAAATGACAGTATACTATCCATCCCAAACAAGATGAATGTTTCTTTCTTCGAACGTCGTTGGAAAATGTGCCTGGTCCAACATCATTCCAGCAATTAAAAATTGTCAATGACATTACACATGCTACTTTTCGCAGTGCATATCAAGCTCTGAATTTATTGGAAAATGACGGACATTAGGATGAATGCATTAATGATGCGTGTAACATATCGCATCCTAATCAAATTTGTGCATTGTTTGCAATCATCTTGACCAGTTGCTCCCCTTCATTTCCTGTTGAGTTATGGGAGAAATATAAATCACACATGGCCGAAGACATTTTCCATCAAATAAGCAATGAAAGTACAAATACCTGTCTGGATTTTACATCAGAAATCTGTGAGGCATTGATAAGAATTGAAAATTTGTGTTTAGAAATTGCAAACAAATTCCTCAAACAATTGGGAATGACATCACCGACTCAATCTGCTGCTGCTTTCTTTGATGTAGAATTTCGTAGGGAACAAAATTACAACACAGATGATCTTTTTTATGTGCAAACAAATATTAACAAGCTAACACTTGAGCAAACAGACGTTTACAACAAAATAATGCAGACTGTAAATAATGAAGTGGGAGATATATTTTTCTTAGATGCGCCAGGAGGAACTGGTAAAACGTTCTTAATTAAATTTATTTTGGCAACCATTCGATCACAAAATGGCATAGCCTTAGCTCTTGAATTTTCTGGAATAGCTGCAACTTTGCTACAAGGTGGACGAACTGCTCATTCTGCATTGAAAATTCCTTTAAACATGCAATTTATTGAAACTTCCATGTGCAATATTTCAAAAACACTAGGCATGGGAAAAGTATTGCAAAAATGCAAACTTATTGTTTGGGATAAATGCATATTGGCACACAAAAAATCAATGGAGGCTCTTGATCGGTCATTGCAAGATTTGCGGGGGAATGATAGATTATTTGGGAATGCAGTAATATTGCTTGCTGGAGATTTCAGGCAAACATTACCTGGAATTCCTCGATCAACAACAGCAGATGAAATAAATGCTTGCCTCAAATTCTCCACTTTTTGGCGAAATGTGAAGACATTAAATTTGACTAGAAATATGCACGTCCATCAGTAAAATAATCAGTCAACAGAGATCTTTCAAAACAATTGTTGAAAATTGTGAATGGAACAGTGCTGGCTATTCTGACTTCAGGCCGAATTCAATTGCCACAAAACTTCTGTAATTTAGTTACATTAAAAGACGAATTAATTAAAAATGTATTCCCGCACATTCACATTAACTTTATGAATCACAGTTGGCTGAGTGAACGAGCTATTCTTGCACCCACGAACAAAGACGTCCATACACTCAACAATAGTATTCAGTTGAACATTCATGGTGAGTTAGTCACATACAAGTCCGTCGATACTGTTGTTGAAGCAGACGAAGCAATCAATTATCCATCAGAGTTTTTTAATTGACTAGATTTGCCAGGGATTCCACCATATGTACTGCAATGGAAAATTGATGTACCGGTTATCATGTTGCGAAATATTAACCAGCCTAAGCTTTGTAATGACACACGTCTTTCAGTAAAAAAATTAATGACCAACATCATTGAAGCAACAATTTTGACAGAGCCTTTCAAAGGTGAAGATGTCCTAATTCCGCGCATTCCCCTGATTCCAACAGATCTGCCATTTCAATTTAGGAGATTGCAATTCCCAATTCGCTTGACATTTGCAATCACAATCAACAAGGCACAGAGACAATCTTTAGAATTGTGTGGCTTATATTTACACACTGACTGTTTCTCACATGGGCAATTATATGTTGCATGTTCTAGAGTCGGCAAACCCGAGAATCTCTTCATCTGCACTGAAACTGGAACTACTAAGAACATTGTGTATCCACAAGTTTTGGAAAATTAAATCCTTTATATTAAATGGCAACTTATGAAACTGGATCAAAATGAACCCCAAAGGACAATCTCCAAAATTATTATTCAATCAAGAATTTGAGAGGCAAAAACACCAAAACCATCCCTCACTGAAGCATATCTGTGCATGAGTTCGTCGTGGAACTTCAATCCCAGAAAGATTAATAACACAGCCCTTTGTAAATCATGGTCCTTCGTACAAGACATTAAGAAACAACATGGAAAGCACCTTTGCTGTAGCATATCTATGCATGGGTTCATCATTTAATTCAGATGAGTTGCACTGATGATTTCTAATCAGAATGAAATAGCTCTATGTGCCAATAAAATTGATCTATATGCAATTTTCCAAATTATTTATTGATGTTTATCTACATATTTAAAAATCTAACTTAGTTCATTACGTGACGCGAAAACTGATAGTCTAACTTAGAGATTTTTTTTTAAATTTTGCGATATTCATTCAATTTAATCATTTCACCAAACAGAACCACAGCAAGGCGTGCCCGGGTGCAGCTTATATATATATATATATATATATATATATATATATATATATATATATATATATATATATATATATATATATATATAATCTATGACTTCTCATGCCATTTCATACTATTAGTTTTGTAATCCTATTGTTTACACAATTTGATATTTAATTTTGCGGTTAAGGTCGACAGATGAGAGAGTGTAAATGAAGTGACATGAATTAAAAAAATTCGTTCACATAATTTCATTATATATTATTGTTTTCATTATATATTATTATTTCATTATATATTATTATTTTCGTTATATATTATTATTTTCATTATATATTATTATTTTCATTATATATTATTATTTTCATTATATATTATTATTTTCATTATATATTATTATTTTCATTATATATTATTATTTTCGTTATATATTATTATTTTCATTATATATTATTATTTTCATTATATATTATTATTTTCATTATATATTATTATTTTCATTATATATTATTATTTTCATTATATATTATTATTTTCATTATATATTATTATTTTCATTATATATTATTATTTTCGTTATATATTATTATTTTCATTATATATTATTATTTTCATTATATATTATTATTTTCATTATATATTATTATTTTCATTATATATTATTATTTTCGTTATATATTATTATTTTCATTATATATTATTATTTTCATTATATATTATTATTTTCGTTATATATTATTATTTTCATTATATATTATTATTTTCATTATATATTATTATTTTCATTATATATTATTATTTTCATTATATATTATTATTTTCGTTATATATTATTGTTTTCGTTATATATCATTATTTTCGTTACATATTATTGTTTTCGTTATATATTATTATTTTCATTATATATTATTGTTTTCGTTATATATTATTATTTTCGTTATATATTATTTTCATTATATATTATTATTTTCATTATGTATTATTATTTTCATTATATATTTTCATTATATATTTTTATTATATATTATTATATCGCCTATAGTAATTTGTTCTTTTTATATTAATTAGTAATACACAATTAAAATGATGTGTGTAAAAGAATTATTTTTCGACCAAAATATCCATAAAGAAAAATATATCATAATCTATCAAAACAATTGTCAGATTCAAAAGCAATACAAATAAATAGCTAATAAATAAATGTCATTTTGCAAATCAATGTGCAATTTATTTTACCCAACAATACATTGCATATATATATATATATTAGAAATATGTTTTTATCTAACATATATAAAAAAATTGCGATTTACTCTCAGTTTAAAACAAGAGAATTTTTAATTCCCACTTATAATTTTAAAATTATTTTTTACTAGGGTACTCGAAACTCGTTATGTTATAGCTATCTATGGAATAGTGAGTATAATGATTAAGTAATATTTAATGGTGACACCTTTTCAAAACAAATCTTTTAAATAAATTAAAAATCCCCCTACCCTCATACACACGTTTTGAAGTGTTTCTACGTATTTTAAAAATCTTTGGACCTTATAACCTCCATCCCATCGCCACGAATTTTGAAAAACAAAATGCTAATAATTACAGGTCTCGCTTATTGCCACCTGGCCAAGAAGTGGGTGCTCATTTTACGTTAAATATATATAGGAAAGTGATTCGCCCCTCTTAGTGTTAAATTTTAATTATATTTTTAGCAATTCCTTCTTTTATACTAGCTTTGAAGCCAGTTAAAACTTATTACTCCTCAAAAGTATTTTTGATTTCTTTTTAGGAGGAAACTACGCTGGGTTAGATCGTAAAAAAACATTTTTTTTTTAAATATGCAAATTGATCAAGTAGTTTTTTTTATTTATCTTTTTTTTACATTAAAAAATATTTGCTTTGGAAACGATTCCATCTTGAAATGAAAAATACAAATAAACGTAAATAAACAATTTGGAACGCGAAAAACGTACACTTTTCTTTTTATCAAGTTCTATTTTTAATCACGAACAATCGTCAAACGTGTAAAATAAATGTCAGCATCTTCAGAATGGGCTTGTTCTATGTTTAATGTAAACAGTGTGTTTCCCTATTTGTTATCGATTTTTCAAAGCAATATATATATATATATATATATATTAAAAAATAAAAGAAAATATATAAAACATATAACATGAACATTATAGGAGAACAAACGTTCATTAACCCAGATTTATATTATACTACCCTGGGTGCCCGGCGTCGCCTGGGCGTTTGAATGTGAGTGTTGGACAAAAAAAAAAAAAGGTTTGGTAGGCGGGCAGGCTCGAACCCGTACCGCGAAGGAGGAAAACATGTGAAAACACACACACACACACACACACACACAAAGGTGACGCCTTTGCCGTTGCGTCCATCGCCAAACCAGAAATGGCAAAAGTTATTCAATCGAATAGAGGGGATGATTTTCGAAAATATCGCCGAAAAAAGCAACCGCTCCTTGTAGAAAAGTACTACGTTGAGGGTGGCGGAATTAATGCTTTTAGCCAATTTTTCGATATTTGTCGTCCACATGGTTGAGCTTCAAAATCAATCTCATTGAAAATCTGTCGCCTCTGTCGAAAGTTTAAGGGAGACATACATGCATACATACATTTAAACAGACAGCTTAAATTTATATTATACATATGTATATAAATATATGTGTCTATATTTGTGCATATGCGTATGTGATTTTAATAAGCTATTACAATTGTGATAAAATATCCTTAGATACAATTAGTTTAGTGGCATAAAAATATTCCAAGTTCTCAACCAGCAACATTTTCGCCACCATAATTCCAAGCATCGTCTCTTATATCACGAATGCTAAGTAACTCATGCGCTCACAGTGTCCTCGTGTAAACGACAACGGGTCTTTCAAGAAGTCATGTTTACCCCGCGAGCAGTAGTGGCAGTTCTCAATATATAAGCCCTTCACTCACTTACCTTTCCCCCTTTCGTTTCATCTGCTTTTCCCTTCCCAATGCTAACTTGAATACATACTATGTAACCGAAGAATTTTTTTCTAACACGTATGAAACCCTCTTTACCAAAAAGGTTATCGACACATAAGAACAATAGCTTTTACACCTAGACAAACATAAGTAATACTACTACCACTACTGCTACTACTACTACTACTACTACTACTACTACTACTACTACTACAAATAATAATAATATATTAATAATAATAATAATAATAATATGCATAAATATATGTATATCTGTTTATACAGCTGTATCTCTCTCTCTCTCTCTTTCTCTCTGTGTGTGTGTGTGTGTGTGTGTGTGTGTAAAGATGAAATACATGGGATATCCTTAAAAGAAATGCAGTAAAGACATGATGTATAAAATAGACAAAAGAAAAACAATTAAACACAGATTTGAAAGTTTCTCTTTATTATATTGATTTTTTCTTTTGTATTTCCGTATATATATATATATATATATATATATATATATATATATATATATATATATATATATATATATAAATTCGTATTCCTGTCTGTTTGTTCGTTTGTTCACAATATGATTAATATATACAAAAGTTTCCTTATTTACTGTTTCATTTATTTTTATATATATATATATTATGATTCTTACAAACTATGCAATTAAGAGATCATCTTATTTTGCATATTACATTAAGAAAAATCGATTAGTCAATGTTTCTAGCGAGAGAATTGTTTTAAGTGTTCTATTTAATAATGTTATTTAATAAATTTTAAACATTAATTATATTGATAACATATTTGATTAATTTATTTAGAATTATTATTCCACCATCGATTTTTTTTAAATACTTTTTTAGACTTATTTTCCCCTAGAAACTTCGTAACATGAATAGTTAGTTTGTTTAACTAAATAAAATAATTTGATAATTTGAATAAGTTTCTAGCTTGAAAAAATAATTCCGTGTAGAGAGAAAAATGTTTGGCTTTTATTGTTTTTTTAAATATTAAAATAAAAAAAAACACGAAAAACTGAAAAGATTTAAACGGCTACACAGAAATGGGATTTTTTACGATGTGACCCAGCGTCGTTTAACACTTAAAAAAATAAAGGTCTACTGCCCCCCTTTAAATTTCACAATTTACACTGTTTTTCTTTTTTCACGAATATCTCATCGATTACAAACTTAACTTTCTAATTTAAAAAGGTAAATTTTTACGACGTGATCTAGCGTCGTTTAATCGCTTAACAAAATGAAGATCTACTTCTGGGGGGCCTATTACGTTTAAACATCCTTTATAAATAATATGACGTAAAATGAGCACCCATTTTTGGCCACCAAGCGTTCAACAAAACAGGTCACTTCTAGAATTTTTTCAAGTTTGGCGATCGAAGGTGGAGGCAAAACATAACAAATACAATTTGTTTGGTTTTTTTTGGCGGGGGCAGGAATTACTTTTGAAACATAAAATAACAATAAATTTAATTAATTTTTTTGAGACCATTCTGTACTTTCACCAAACAATTTCATAAACAAAACGAACCCCAAAATATGACAAATTAAATTTTGGGGGTTCGGGGGAGGATTACATTAGAAAACTAAAATGACGAAAAATTTTCATTTAATTTATTTTTGCAAGATCTTCATTTTTTTAGGGGTTCTGCCTATTTGATTAATTCATTTTATTGTATTTTGCGGGCATTCGCTGCTGTTTTTAAGGAAACAAAAGTGGTAATGGTTTATTTTTAATTATTTTATTTTTTTGTGGGGGGGGTCTTTCAAGTGCTCAATATTCGGAGAATACTTTCTTCTCTTTGTATCCCTTTGCCGAAATATCTGGTGGAAAGTGTATCACGTACTCCTTCTGTTTTGGGGGCGATGACATTTACATGTTTTTATTCGTTCTTTTATTTTTGGAATTGTGGGAATATCCATGTTGCCCATGATGAAAATGATTAGTCTAGCAGGAGTGCTCCAAACGGAAGTTCATATCAACCCAGGCAACACGGGGTACCCATGCTAGTATATATACAAGTGGTACAAACATAAGCTATATATATATATATATATATATATATATATATATATATATATATATATATATATATATATATATATATAAAGAAAGTATTTCTTCGAAACTCCGAGGATTAAGGACTATCCATTTATCTAGTGTTTCCTTTTCAGATTAAATATGCTTTTAGCTCATTTCAAATTGTTTTTTAACATATTTTATTAATTGTTTGCTCATATATATATATATATATATATATATATATATATATATATATATATATATATATAAAATATATTTTAGTCATTTTAGTCGCTTGATATATATATATATATATATATATATATATATATATATATATATATATATCAAGCGTTGCCAGGTTGAAACGTATTGGCGAGCGGAGGTTTTTAGTCACATATTGTTTGATACACCGAATGTCATAACTTGTTATTCCTTTCCTGAATTCATGGAAGCATAAAACATCCTGATTGCCAGTATTTCCACCCTTTCTGATATTCCTTACAAATAACTCGTTGCGTTATCATAACAGTCGCGCACCACAAATTTGTCGCTGCCGTTGTCTTACCTATTATACTGTGATATGGAAAAAGATTATTAGGACCAAAATTTTAGGCAAGACTAATATTTGTTGCTAGCGGGAAATCTGTACAAACGCTGTTACGATAACGCAAAGTTATTTGCAATGAGTATCGAAAGAGGTGGAAAGTCCTGGTAATCTGGTAAGATTAATCACTCCAAGAAACACTTCCGGTTGTTATCAGTTAGCAACCAGTTATGATCACTTGTATGAGGACTCCTAGTTAATTGAAAATAATAATAATAATAATGATAATAATAATAATAATAATAACAATAATAATAACAATAATAATGATAATAACAATAATAATAACAATAATAATAACAATAATAATAACAATAATAATAACAATAATAATAATAATAATAATGATAATAACAATAATAATAACAATAATAATAATAATGATGATGATGATGATGATGATGATGATAATAATATATCATGATTATGATAATAATAATAATAATAATAATAATAATAATAATAATAATAATAATAATAATAATAATCTATATATTAATTTGCTTGTCCGTACGGTGTCACGTCATCATCATCGCAAACATTAATTAATGAAACGCGTCATCATCATCGCAAACATTAATTAATGTGAATTATCTCCCTTTATTGTTCACTCTTTATTAGTTAAAAAGTAATTAACCCCTTTTATTTTCCAAAACTTCCCGAACAACAACAAAAAAATATATATGAACTGTATTTTTATGGTTCTGGATTATTTTAAAAATAATTATGCATAGAAGGTATCGTTCCACAGTTTAAATAGTATTTTACTTACATTTTTAACGATTTCTTCTGTTTATTATTGTAGTGAATACGGAACGCTTATTTTATTTTATTCAGGAATAAATATATTTTTTACATTTAACGTTACGAGTTCGTTTTTTTTTTACTGTGCCACTTTTTTTTTATTTACTTTTGAGTAAGCCTTACATAACAAAAAATATGTTTCGAAATAAATATTAAAAAAGTCAAGAATGACTTTATCAAATAAATAACCAAAGTCACCATTCGCAAATACACCGAATAACAATAACACAGAGTCAAAACATATTTTACGTCTTGTTCTGTTTTGTTTTTGTTTTACGGCATATCAATCCTTTTTCGTGTTATTTAATGCCGAATCGAGTAATTTTGTAACATTTATGCATCTTCACGTTGTTTACATAGTTATTATTTATGTTTTGTCTGTTTTATTTGGCTTCTTTTATAGGCATTCATCATCTTCTAATGCCCACCGACAGGGACACAACAATTTTTTTAATATGAAATAAAACACTTATTTATTTCCTATTTAAAGATTTTCAGTATATTTTATTTAACTGAAGAAATATTTATTGTTCATACATATATTTTTTCCATTATTTTTATTACATTGTTAGGTGAAGTTTCAGAATAGTTAACACCCCTCCCCATATTAAGAATGGCTTTCGGCATGATTCTTACAATAGTGGTATCAAAGTTTTTTATTTTTTATTTTAAAACAAATTATAAAAAAAAAGATACAAGACCATTAAATTTTTTTTTTTTAAATCGCTATTTAGGTGAAGGTTCAAAATAGTTAATCCTTCTCCTCATAACCGTTTTTTTATGCAGTAAAATACTGGTTCAATAATTATGGTTTAAATAAATATTTATTCCTTATTTAAAGATTTACAGTATAATTTATACAGGAAGTATAATTTATACAGGAAGTCCTAGGAATCTACAACAGCTTTATCAATTTATTTAACTGAAGAAATATTTATTGTTCATACATATATTTTTCCCTTATTTTTTACATTGTTAGGTAAAGTTTCAGAATAGTTAACCCCCGTCCCCATATTAAGAATGGCTTTCAGCATGATTCTTACAATAGTGTTATCAAAGTTTATTGATTTTTCTTATTTAACAAAAATGATAAAAAAGATACAAGAACATTTAAAAAATTTTTTTCATCAACTGGTTATTTAGGTGAAGGTTTAGAATAGTCAAACCCTCTCCCCTTATTAAGAATGGCATTTTTATTATTTCAGCATGATGCTTACATTTTTCTTTATATA
The DNA here is from genome assembly GCF_053919585.1 of Euprymna scolopes. Classification (NCBI taxonomy): domain Eukaryota; kingdom Metazoa; phylum Mollusca; class Cephalopoda; order Sepiida; family Sepiolidae; genus Euprymna; species Euprymna scolopes. The sequence goes on from NC_136519.1 coordinate 57,437,280, forward strand.
AAAAAAAAGATACAAGAAAATGTTAAGCTTTTTTTTTTAATTAAATGTTAGATCAAAGTTCGGAATAACTTACTTTATAGCCAATTAGCCAGCTGTATTAAAATGTTTTAGCATTTAATACCTAATAAGGGTTTCGCTTCAATTGTCACAAACAGACAATATCGATTCAAAGGAGGTAATTCGTCAACAATTGTTTTAGCCGAATTTTACGGTAAAGTGTAGTGGATTGGTGGATATATTATACATGTCCCCCAGTTTGTATTTATTTGCTTCCCCACTGAGCAAATTAGGCACAAGGCCGTTTTTAATGTGGAGAGAGAGGGAGGGGGGAGGGAAATGGGGGACCAGCTCCCGATGGGTGGGAAATGGGAGTTTGATAGGAACTGTTGGTATGAAGGGTTGCCCCTACATTGACCAAGGTAGATATGTGGGGTTACCCCCACATATGGTCTTTGCTTGCAGCATCTGTCGGAACAGATACTACACTTTGATCTTATCTCCCGGGCCGCAAAGGGCGGGGGCCAGTGTATATACATATCCCCCAGTTATTCATTTGATAAAAGCAATATTTAATGAGTATGGTTCTTCTTGCCAGGCAATGGGTTTACCTGAACCAACAGGTGATCCTCCAATAGATAATATGACTTGAAATACAAACGGACCTAATGTTGACTTGTTAAACAATGAACAATTAGAGGTCTTTAATACTATAATCAAGGCTGTCATGGCAACTGAAAAAGAAGCCCCACACAACAATTGCTTCTACTGTAACCACCACTGCGGCATTGCTGCAATGCTACTAACTTCAGGGAAAACACTCCACAGTATATTCAAACTATCTGTACCTCTGACAGAAACCAGTGTCTGTAACGTTTCTCCTGTATCAGAGCATGCTTCTTTTTTGAGAAAGGTAAAGGTATTCATCATAAACGAAGCCTCTATGATACCTAATCATGCACTGCTTGCTATAGATAAATGTTTACAAGATATAATGGGTAACGATAAAATATTTGGTGGAAAATTTCTCATACTTGGAGGTGACTTCAGGCAAATTTTGCCAGTAGTGCCACATGGAGCACCTACATCTATTATAGACACCTGTCTTAAAAGATGCCCATTGTGGCATCATTTCAGTTAATTACAACTAACACAAAACGTCAGAACTGACATAAATGAACAGGAGTTTTCTAGATGGCTCCTTCATCTTGGTAATGGTACACTAACGAGCAGTCGCAATGACGCTCCTGTAGATGCCATAGATGTTCCTGATGGTTCGGTATGTAATGGTTCTCTAATCTCAGAAATATTTGATTGCAGCCCTCAAGAAATGAAAAATAGAATCATCATGACTCCAAAAAATACAGAATGTTTAACAGTAAATGTAGAAATTCTAAATAATCTTCCCGGAGGCATAAATACATATTTAAGTACAGATTACATCTCCGATGATGATGCTGAACTTCAAAATTATCCTATCGAGTTCATAAATTCATTAACTCTATCTGGAATATCACCTCACTGACTTAAAGTTAAAATAGGGGCAATAGTAATGCGACTGCGAAATTTATCCATAAATCAAGGACTTTGTAATGGAACTAGGATGAAAATAAAAGAATATCATCAAAACAGCATCATTGCTATTTTAATTAATGGATCTAATAGAGGTTCCACAGTTATCATTCCAAGAATTTAGTTAAAGCCAAGTGA
>NC_136519.1:57443986-57641486 GCF_053919585.1 Euprymna scolopes
GCTCGCAACGTCTCTTCTGTGGGAGATAGGTTGCAGGGAAGAGAAAAGGGCATCCCCCAATAAACACGAAGTCTATTTTGTACTCTGTCAAGGCAGGATAGGCTGTTTTTAGCAGCTCCTGTCCAGATGTGGCCGCAGTACTCCATCATTGGACGTACTTGGCTTTTATACAGATAGAGAATTGCATCAGTAGTGAGATATCTTCTGGAGCGGTAGAAGGATCCCACCATTTTCCCAACGTCTTTGGCAACAGACCTGATGTACGTGTTCCATTTCAGATCAGGAGTAAAGGTCACACTCAGAAGCTTGTCAAAACATGGAGCCTCCCCAAGACGAGAACCATCCATTTCAATTGATGCCAGATGGGGATCAGAGCGTTGATGATGTAAAGATAGAAGCTTGGTTTTGGATGCATTAAAAGTGACCAGCCACCTCTTCCCCCACTGTACCATTCGCTCCAGATCAGAGGAGAGAGAATCAGAGAGAACTTTGTCATTTACGGCCTTTAATGTGTTGCCATAGATGGTCGTGTCATTAGCATAGATGTCAACGAATGATTTAAGTATGTGTTTTAGGAGATCATTGATGTAGATCAGGACGAGAGTTGGGTCCAGGATGGACCCCTGGGGGACTCCAGCATTAATACTGTGGGCTTCTGATTTCTGCCCATCGACCACTACTCTTATGAGCCTATTGGAGAGAAATGATTTAATGATTGAGAAAACATTTCCAGTTATACCGTAGCTGGAAATCTTGTGAAGTAAGCCCTTATGCCATACCTTATCGAAGGCCTTGGATATGTCAAGAGCAATTGCCCTAGAAAGGAAGCCTTTGTCAAGAGATTAACTAATCCTATGAGATATAACCGTTAGCACATCTGATGTAGATCTTGCAGAGCGGAAACCATATTGCATGTCACTAAAAAGGTTGTTTCTGTTGAAGTGGTTGGCACTTCTTTATTTAATACGGATTCCAACAACTTACTCATGACACACATGAGACTTATTGGTCTGTACTGAGAGGGAGATGACTTTTCACCTGAATACTGATGAGGTTTTCCAGGGTGTTGGAAAGCACTCCTCCTTAACGCAACGCTTAAACAGTTTTGTAAGTATGGGGGAGGGCTCCCGGTTGGAGCTTTTTCAGCACTATGACTGTTTTCTTTAGGTGCCTGTTGTCAAACTCGGGAATCGTTTTACTGAACGCGGAAATTTGCACGGCAGTTCGAACGAAAACCTTTATTTAATCCATGGGGGTAACATGTTCTCGTTCTCTTAGCTATAACCGAATATAAACCCGAAGTATTTAATAATTATAACTTAATATACTACATCTAATATATAATTCTAACTATGTTTGTGTGTGTGCGCGCGGTGTGTCTGTCTGCGTTTTTCAAATTGTATCTCCCCTAGATGGATTGTTGCTGGACGACATGGAGTAGCTCCAAAGATTGTATTTTGAGTGCAGAATTTTATAAGTAGTATTTACTCGATTAAAAAAATTGGTGAGGGATTCAAAAATGGATTCACACTTGACAAATATGACAACTTCACGAACGTAGCGCTATGACGTCCCTCTGTGCATGCGCACGTTCTGTAACACAGGCACATATTTATTCAGTAAATTTACAATTGTTTTGAAGCAGTGGTCTCTTTCGTGCAGTGGATAACGTCATCGACTACTCACACCAGTATTGAGATTTCGAGCTCCACCATGTCTTTTCTTTTTTTTACATTCCGATATTCTTGACTTAATGTTATGTATTAATTACACAAGAACACTTTTATTAAAAAATTACAGAATGTTTTTACTGTGAGTAACGAAAATGTCATATTTCAAATATATAGAATATATTATATATCAGCTTATTTGTTATATTCTAAAAATCACGTAAATAGATCAAGTAATGACAATTTGCATAGAATTCACTCCTAAACTAGTTAACAGATAATTATGAATTTTATTTATGTGTATATATTTATATATTTCTATGCATTGGATACACCCGTAAACTAATTAACACATCATTATGAGTTTTAATTGTGTGTATATAAGGATATTTTTTATTGCTGGATTCCCTCCTAAACGAATTAAGATTATGAATTTTAAGGATGAATATGTTTATATATTTGTATGTATTGGATTCACTCCTAAACTAATTAACCGATCATTATGAATTTTAAGGGTGTGTATATGAATATGTATTTCTATGTATTGGATTCACTCCTAAACTGATAAACCGATCATCATTAATTTTAAAGATATGTATATGTTTATATATTTATATGTATTATATTCACTCCTTAACTAATCAACCGATATTTATTAATTTTAAGGATGTGTATGTTATTTCTATTATTGGATTTACTCATAAACTAATTAACCCATCATTATGAATTTTTAGCATGTGTATATGTTAATATATTTGTATGTATTGGATTCACTCTGAAATTAACCATTCAGTATGGATTTTAAGGATGTGTATATGATTATATCTTTCTGTGTCTCAGATCCACTCCAAAACAAATTTACTGATCATTATGAATTATATGCAATGTATATATTCGTATATTTCTGTAGATGTCATATTCCAAATACAATGATCACTTACTCTGTTAATGCATTAATGCGTACAAGAAATTCTATCCGAGTAATAATGAACTTGTACAATATAGTACTCGCATGGAAAAACAAATAATATCTTACAGGTGACGTAGATAAGATATTAAAACCACAAACCCCGTTAAATATTCGAGTAGTATAACTTACATATGAAAAATAACGCGCTTCTTCACCCAGATGAAAAACAAATTATTACTCCTGACGTACAGAAATTTTAACATAACAGTGTGAAGTATGGATTTATTTCATTTGTTAATTAGAAAATAGGTACTTGTACAGTATACTACACAAGAAATAAGGTACTTGTACAATATCATACCCAAGAAATAAGGTGCTTATACAGTATAGTACCCATATGAAAAACAAAGGAAATCTTACTTGCGACGTACATAAGAGTAATCCAAATGAAAACTCGTGTAATATATTTGAGTAGTATGACATATATGAGAAAGAAGGTGCTTCTTTACTATAGCACTCTGATGTAAAAACAAACTCTGATCTGTGACATACAGAAAAATTAGCACGACAGAAAATTATGTAAAATTATCGAGTAGTATGTAAAATTATCGAGTAGTTTATGTAAAATTATCGAGATGAAAAAACAAAGAAAATTCTACGTGTGAGGTGAATAAAAGTTATCAAAACCGAAAATCATGTTATATATTCGAGTAGCGTGATTTTTAAATGAGAAATAACATGCTTCTTCACTATAGCATTCTGATGAAAAAAACAAACAAACAAATTCTTGCTCTAGACGCACAGAAAATTTAGCACAAAAATTACTTAAAAGTATCGAGTTTTATATTATATTTATTTATTTATTTGCGGACTTCGAGGCCCGTGGCATAGTGGATAGAAGGTCTGAAGGTGGGCATTGTCTGAAGATAGCGGTTTCAATCCTACCCGAAGCAGGTCAGAGGTTTAGTCGGCCAAAACAACTATGGAAGGCATCATTATTGGGAAAATAATTACGAAACTCAGCATTTCTATCCGTCACGATTAAACACCTGAATAAGACCAGAAGATGAAGTGGCCGGAACGTAGTGAAACGATAAAAATGAAGATGAAGATGATAGTTCACAAAAAATAATTAAAATTTGTCATTTTTTTGTACCAAGCTTATGTATAAAATAATATTTTCATTTGCTGTCATAATTAAGTTAAATAGAATTTCCATTAATCTATTCAGGTTAACTGCAAAATAGAATTCTATCTAATCTGTCACATTTACCTTAGAAATATCATTTTATTCACTGTCGTGTATAAGTTTTAAATGACGTTTAATTCTTAATTTGGGATTCATAATGTTTGGAATAGTATTTTTGTTCATCTGTTTAAGTTTAAAATAGTATTTTAATCAGATATTTTACTCATCAGAATATACAATGCATGCATGTATATATATATATATATATATATGTATATATATATGTATATATACATACATATTGTGTATGTATATTTATATATGTATATATATGCGTGTATATATATGCGTGTATAAGTTGTATATTTTACTTTATACAACATAATTGGCTACATACGTGCATACAAGTATCTGTTGTGATTTTCTTTAAAAATCGAGCGTTATCAAGTCCCCAGTTGGATCAAGAGATCTAAAGTCATTATTTAGAGAATGACGAGGCATAGGTTATGGTTTGACTCACAGGAGTAGGGTAGAATTTCTCATTCTCTTTTTCCCTATACAAAACGGGAAAAAATTGGACAAAAGCATTCGTACATTCACATTTTGAACCAATAGAAACTAGTGCTTTGATGACGCTGGATTTCAAAAATAATCATAGTCGAAATATTTATTTACATATGTAGCCCATGATGTTGTATAAACGAAGAAAATTATACACTAGAGATAGAGAGAGAGAAGAGAGAGAGAGAGAGAGAGAGAGAGAGAGAAAAGAGAGATAACCTTATAAGAAAACGAAAATATTCGATAAGCAATGTTAAGTTAAGAATAATAACCAACAATTAACAAATGTGAAAACGTATATTTTGACTATGATTATCTTTTCTAATTTCGAACACGCATTTACTTCTTGAAATTCTAGTAAGATAAATAGCAGCAGCTGCATTGACTTTCGACGCTAATACATTTGTAATATATTTGTAATACATTTATAATACATTTATAATACAATTGTAATGCATTTATAATACATTTGTAATACATTTGATATACATTTGTAATACATTTATAATACAATTATAATATATCTGTAATACATTTGTAATATATTTGTAATGCATTTGTAATATATTTGTAATACATTTGTAATACAGGGTGACCCAAAACACAGGCCCCAACTCTAATCAATTCTTAGTGTTTTGTCCGAATGAAATGAAACTTTGGTCATAACTACTTTATTATATTCCAAACATCACATCAAACACTGGGGTCTTTGCCCTTTTTTCTCCATTCTACAGCATATGTTCTAGATGGCCTCCATTTAGCTCCGTGCATTTCTTGAGGCGCAGCACGAAGTTGCCCATGACGTTCTTACAGACCGAATTGGTAATGGCTCTCATCTCCTCCCTGATGACTTCCTTGAGTTCCGTGATGGTTCTGGGTTTCCCTGCGTAGACTCTGTCCTTAAGATAGCTCCCCCCAAAAAATCTGGGGGGCTTAGGTCCGGGCTATGGGGTGCGCACCCAAAATCAGTCTTGAGACTGATCACTCGGCTTCTGAAGTTCTCTTTCAGCCAATCTCGAGACAGGTTTGAGGTGAGAGAACTTGCTCCGTCATGCTGGAACCAGAACTTGCTCAGTAGCGACGGGTAGATGGCCTGGAGCTCACTCTTGAAGGTTTTGAGGACCTCCACATACCGCTCTTTGGTGACTTTCACTGCTGCGCCAGATCCTTCGATGAAGATTGGTCCGATTTTCTGGCGGAGATTACAGCCCGCATCGTGCACTTAGGAGAGTGCATGGGTCTTGAGAACCCCCAGAAGACATTTATATTGGAGTTCGCCTTTCCATAAAGATGAAAGTGGGCTTTGTCTGAGGTCCAAAGGAGGTTAAGGAAACTTGGTGTCTCCTCGATCTTCTCGAGCGTCTTGACTGTCATAGTCCTCATCTGCTTCTTGTCTGAGGCTGTAAGGGTCTGCAGCATCTGTATTCTGTATGAGTAAGCCCTAATATTGTTCACCAGCACTCTCCTGCTAGTCTCATGGGACATACCGAGGGACTGACTTCGCTTACACACACCGCGTTTCGGACTCTGCTGGAGAGACTCTCTCACTCTTTCGACCAGCTCGGCTGTTCGCTTCATGGGACGTCCCGAGTGGCTTGGACGGTTCTCTCTGGCAGCGTTGAGGTTCTCCACGGTCACATACTTCTCGAAGTGGTCCACCCAATTCTGAATTTTGCATTTGGATGGAGCCTTTTCACATTCGAACTAACGCATGAAACTGTCCTGCGTTTTCTTAAACGAGCCTGTCTTGTAGTAGAATTTAACACAGTGTATTCTTTGTCTCAGCTCCCACTGGGGTCTTGGTGTACTCACGGTCGTTGATTCTGCCATGTCCTGTAAAATAAGGGCAATCGGTAAATAAATAATGGAGATATCACATAAAGTGTACACGGAGCCAGTTTTTTGGGGGTCACCCTGTATATTTGTAATACATTTGTAATATATTTTTAATACATTTGTAATACATTTGATATATTTCTAATACATTTGTAATACATTTGTAATATAATCTATTAACTGCAACGTTGCTCTGACAAAATCTGTTCATCACACATTTATTCACAACTTCATGTTATTTCGCTCACAGATTACACTTTGCCGGCAGAGATACGAAATCAATGCTCTTTGACTTTGTCGAGTGAAAATGGTTTCCAACAAGTTTGCTATCTCGCGCACGATTCTTGGAAACTCTTTCAATATCTTGCGGCAGCAGAATCAGCAGCAGTGTGTAATTTCAATGCGACTCTCTACTTGCCAATCCCATCTTCGCACAAAGAACACGAACTTAATATAGTCATATCTCAGCGTACAATGGCCATATCTACACTTTATCACGCTCATATGTTAAAGCATAATTACGTTGACGATCTGGTTTCCGTTAAATAAACAAGTTTAAACGAAATTTGGCATGGTAAGGATTTAGGTATACCTAGCGCTAAATGTAGGATGTCTCTCGCCGTATGCTGCGATTGTTTCTAGTCATCTTCACCTTCTTTATGCCCCTAGTACCAAACAATGGCAGTCTAAAAGATATGCAGTTATGACTGCGCAACTCTAAAAATCTCACAAATTTAAAATAAACAAAAATACTCAGTTAATTATAAAACACATATTTTTTTATTTTATTATACGTCCAAAAATTATTTAAATTATAAACATTAGACAAAATTGAAAGCGGACTCCGAAAGATAAAGATCTCTGAAATAAAAGTTATATCGAATATAGATTTGAATTGATTTCATTCGGGGGAAATCTTAATTTACTTTCTCTATGTTGCCATCAGAAATGTTTCGTGGGTTCACGCCCATTCACTACAATATTTCGTGGGTTCACGCCCATTCACTACAATATTTCCCCAAATACTTCGTCAATAGTCCCACCATGAAATGTCTGCAAAGTATCGAGTTGGCTAGACAGTCGGTTTGTTTTATGGATATATTTCGGTCTTACTAAAAATTGTTCTGTATAGGTTCTTCAAATTCTGTATTAGATGTAGCGACTAATCTGACATCTTATCCCTCTGTATTCCATGCACTGCACTACCGATCTCTTATCCTTTTTTTATCACAGAGAAAAAACCTTTACGAAGATCTGCATAAAGATAGACCACGTGTGTCACAGAGCGAACATACTAAAAATGCTTGTTCTGTTTTCGAACGTGATTCCTTTAATGAGAAACGCTCTTTTACTATGGTCGACTAAAGGTAATCAAGAGTGATCAAATAAAAGAAGTAGTTAAAAAGATTTCCGCATGATAACAAGGGCTGTGATAACAGAATATTCTTTTCATCCTTTTGACTCTCGAGTATATATCCGACACAGTCAGACACACTTAATCAACCGAGAACCACATCAGTTTATAGAAAAATATATAAACTAAAACATATAATGGATATATACTCAAGAGTCAAAACAATGAAAAGAATATGCTGTTGTCACAGCCATAATGATAACTAACAAAAAGCGCAAACATTCTCCTAATTTCGAAATCGAACGTGGAAAATAAATTGCATAAACGCGGTTGGGTTTCTTAAATTGAGGGTTGGTTTTCTTTTTCATAAGAAAAATGAAAAAAACGAACGGCAATTTATTAAGAAAGTCAATTCTATGTACTTCCTTACCCATTTCAGAACAATATGTCATATTTAATATGACACACTAATGCCTTATTTAAATGGTCATTCAATATGACACACTAATGTCTTATTTAAATGGTCATTCAATATGACACACTTATGTCTTATTTAAATGGTCATTCAATATGACACACTAATGTCTTATTTAAATGGTCATTCACGTATATAGATGGTTTCTTCAGAAATCTGCGTTTAATACGAAACGCAGTCCGATGGGAAACTCAACTTGCTAAAATTTGATCTATTTTCTTACGAACGAAATTAGAAACAGAAATGAGGATTCTAACCATTTATTAATGACTGTCTATAATTTAAAAATATCTCCAATTTTATTTTGCCTTCAGCTCATTCTCAGGTTCACAGTTGCATCCACATTATTTTCCGCGCTATATTTAGTGCTATAAGAGAAGACCTCATTAATAATTTGTCGCGCATTTTCCTGCATAGTTCTGGGCTAAAATTGCCATCGGCTATTTACATATGCAACCAACGAAACGCTGTTTACATTCTCGGCGCATATAGATGTCGCAAATATTCAGTGCAATATTCGCTATATCAATATCATAATAAATATTCAAAATTATTCATGACCGCTAATAATTGGAGATGGACCGTAGATATCATAAAGTTTAGTATCATCATTATAAATCCTCGTATCATAATCATATGTCGATCGATTTTCTGCAAGGGAAGTGATGTGGTGTAGTGGTTACAGGCGCGGACTGAGGGCCCGGTGTACCAAATTCCAGTTTCAACTGCATAATTTCAAAACCGTTATCAGAAAAGGTATGAATTGTATATCTACCATTAAGCTATTCATGAAATAGTAGGGTAGACTAGACTATGAAACTTTGGTGGGGAAAATAGTTTAAAGGATTGAAAACGCCAAAATAATAACAGTATTTGCTAAAATTGTTTCCAGTCGTATAAGAATTGTTCTTGACACTGGGCTCAAGCAATACTGATTTAGAATAGATACGGTTTATGATTATGCCAACTTAATTAAATATAGATTCGAATTACATGGAGTATCCATTGTCTCTTGAGACGGAAGCAATTATATATATATAATTATTTTTTACTATAATAATTAAATATATATATATATATATATATATATATATATATATATATATATATATATATATATATATATATATATAAAGAATACTCATCACAGGAAGGGGAAACGTAAACCCTCGAACAGAACAAAATTGCACCACATTCATGTCTTCTTAGGAAAAAAAATCGCATCTTCCCACTATGCATCAAAATCAATGACAATCTGATATTCCTATTTTAGGGAAATGTTAACCATAAGTATAAAGCAATAAAAAAATCACAGAATTTGATATTTTGGATATTTTAAAGTGAATTAAGAGCACTGAATTTGCACTGGGTTGGATTTATAATTGTTCAATTCTATTAAGTCTGCTTAAAATTATTTCCATTTTCTAGAATCTAAATTATGCAATAATGTTTATCCAAATTGGAATAATGATTCTAGAAATTTGGTTTATTACCATTATGTCTAATTTTCTCTCTTCACTAAGGAAGATGAAATGGCGCAAAATCCTCTTTTCAACAATATGACTTTATATGTGAGACGATTCGTTCTTTTTATATCACATATAGCAAAAATACTTATTTGATATATTAAAGATTCTTAAGTTTTATCTTTATACACACAAACCTCTAACCGCAATTCTTTATATATCGCTATAAACGTGTCAAGTTATTTTTTGGACAGAATACATCTAGTTATATAGTGGAATGTTAACGTGGGGTATTCGTCGTTGCAGAATGAATGCAGTAACTGAAAAGAACGATGAAAGTACAAGAAAAGAGAAGTAACAAATACAACAAAGTAAAAACCAAAATGGCGTTCCTTGTAAAGGGCACGTGTCTTTCGGCTAATCGTTTCCTCTTAGACTGAGAAAGAAGTGCAGCTTGAAAAGGGAATCAAAGAATTCTAGCATTTATGAAACTTAAACTTTCACGGTTTTATATAAGGAGTTTCCTATTCAGGTGGGAAAAACGTTGTCCGGAAAGGTGTATATACCTGACAGGAATAGAGTTGTGCAAAAGGTATAACGATATGTAGAAGAAAAGCATGAAAGAGAAATAAAAGAACTCTTATAAATACATAACGGACAAAGGAAATATTGAAACTAAATGAAATTGAAATGGGGAACGATGGAATATTGCATGGAGGAAAGTTAAAATACACGTTGAGATATAAACGAAAGACAAATAGAATGAAGGCGAGAGACGAGTGAAATATAAGGAAAAAAGGAGAAAAACGTAACTTAATAAAAAGTAGCGAAATATAGAAAACAGCGAGCGGGAAAATAACATAAAAATAATGAAAGACAGAAAATAGAAGGAATGTTGTAGATAAATAAGGTAAATAAAGCTACAAAGATAGAGTGAAAAAGAGAGAGAATGAAAACTACAAAGTGAACGAGATAGAGAGAGAGAGAGAGGGAGAGAGAGGGAGAGAGAGTAAAATAATTAAAGATACAAATAAGTAAAGAGTGAAAAGAAAATGGAAATATTTATAGAAAAGCTAAGAAATAATATTCGACATGTTAAAATAAATAATATTTGACATGTTAAAATAAATAATATTTGACATGTTAAAACGAAATAATATTTGACATGTTAAAACGAAATAATATTTGACATGTTAAACGAAATAATATTTGACATGTTAAAACGAAATAATATTTGACATGTTAAACGAAATAATATTTGACATGTTAAACGAAATAATATTTGACATGTTAAACGAAATAATATTTGACATGTTAAACGAAATAATATTTGACATGTTAAAAGAAATACACAGAAAAAACACAAAAAAAACAAAAGCAAAAATAATGAATGAAATTTGAAAAGAAATATATTGAAAGAAATGAAACGAAAGATTAAAAAATAAAAACAGCAGAAATGATGAAAGTAAGAAAAATAATCAGAGGAAAATAAACGGACGAAAATAAGGAAAAGAAGTACAGACATAAAGGACGAATAAAATAAAAACGATAGAAAATAGATTAATTAAAAGAAAGAATAAAATAATTATAAAGGCATATCAATAAAAAGTGAAAACATGAAAGAAAAAAGAGAAATCGGTTGCCAGATTAAAAGGAAACGGAGGCAAATAGATTGAAATGGTATGAAGAGAAAAGAAATGTCATTTAAAACTTAACCGAAATAAAGATGAACGAATTGAAACAAAAAGTTTAAAAGAATTAAAGCAAAAAGAAAACTAAAACAAACAATAACCATAAAATAAAACAATTAAAATAAATATAGAAATAAAAATTAAAAGAGATAGAAAGTAATAAGCAAAGAAAAAATGAAGGACAGAGAGAAAACGAAAGAAAGATAAATGTCGGAAAGAAAAATAAGCACAGACAGAAAGAGAATGGAAATTATATGAAAGACAAAGGAAACGAAAAAAAGAAAGAATGAAAATAAAATCAGAAACAAAGAAAAAATTCAAAAGGGGCCACCTTCTTGTTGATAAGTGCCTACATCCCCAGTTTGTAATGGAGCTGGCCAAAGATGATCCTCAGATTCAGACATTGCTGGATCAGGCACAGGAACTGTATTCCTCCCTTCTTATTGGAGAGATAATACTAGAAGCTGCTGCTTGTTCTGAGGTGTGAGGCAGTAATGGAGAAGAAATCTGGACTTGGTCACACATGGTTGGCATGGCAAAAATGTTGATCAAGGTAGATTGTACTGAATCTTGGTTGATGCATTTACTGGCAGTGTCCAATTGCCTAACTATCTTTGCTGCAGCTGGGCACTTCAATTATCTGCGATCTGCTCATTACTACCTGCATCAAATGAGCAACCTGGAGGAAAAGTACCCGGATTTTTATCGAAAGTCCCTTGATGGTTTTCATGTTGTTCGAAAGAGCAATAATTGCTGAGAAAGACTAAGTAGTAATCTTGTTATAGAACAAACACTGAGAAATTTTCTAAAGAGCACTGGTGATCCAACCCATGGCAGTGTGATGACCGAGGGATACGTAATATTTGGACGGTATCTACACCTTTAACATCTAAGTACGACAGTGCAATGGAGGATTTTACCGATCTAATCTATAATACAAATCCAAAACAAATAGATTCAACTGAGGCGTGAATCAAAAGAGATGCATCTGATCTTGAGAAAGTTCAGACAAGATTGCTTAAAGTTCAGACTGTTCGCTATTTACATCTGATATTACTCTGAGAAACATTGTCAACTAAATAGTGGCTGGACTAAATGCATTAAATAAGTTGGGAACAAGATCATTGAAGATATCATGGAAAATCAAGCATTTACTTACGAATTTAAGCGGAAGGACAGAGCCTAAATGCTTTGAAATATCTTTGCGGTGAAGATTGCTCCTGATCGTTCCATTGACCATGTCCTTCTCTTTCCTTGTGGTGTCAAGGTTAGCAGATATTTTCCTTGAAGAGGTTCTGATATATAAACGAAGCCAATATCTTCAAGTCCACTATGAAACCAGGAACATTCTCTAGAAAATAGATAAACCTCTACTTGCTCAGGAAATTCGAGACCATGTTGCAAGTGAGGCTGTGATTAACTCTAAACCTAAAACAGATTGTTATGTACTTGATGGAGGCTTTTTGCTCAATCGTTTACCATGGAAGCTGAGTCTTATGCAGACTTCATAGTGAGAAATCATGGACAAGCAACAATGATCGATAGATATGGTGAAGGCACATCTATAAAAGACAACACACACCTACACCCTATAATTAGTTTCACAGCAAAAACATAGTTTTCAGACAAAAGTCTAGACATAAAAAATGTGTATGTGGCATCTGTTGTTGCAAACCTACGGTATTGTGTCCAAAGGAGAATTTTTACAGCTAAAATATTATATAGGAGATGAGTACTGTAAGGTAAACACCTTATAGAAGACGCTCATAGTTAGTTTGTTATCATTTTACCTCAAAGAATAAATCTTTTAACTATTCCTTGTTGTAAGTGCTTATGTATAAGGTGGTATGATCATGTAAATGTCAAGTATCCAATTTCATAATGCTTTAACAACTCAATAATATCCCTATTTGTCTTAATGTGTTTAGCTACCCCCCAAAATGTAGAAATAGACACCAAGATCATGAAATTTCAATTCATAGTTATAGAGTTATGATCGTTCAAAGGTTTTGGCGGCCATCTTATACGCCATCTTGAAAAAAGACATTTCCGGAGATCATAGTTTGGTAAATGTTTTAGCATGTTTAAAAATACATTAAAACTTACCAGAATCAGTTTAGAAACTTTGTTACAATGTTTTTTTTTTTGTGTGGAGGGGGGTAACTCTATTTAACCTAACTACAAGTGACAGCGCCTCTGTCTATCCTTCGCCATATTTATTATTATTATTATTATTATTATTATTATTATTATTATTATTATTATTATTATTATTATTATTATAATATAAAATAACGGTCAGATAAGTTTATTGCCACACGTACATTATCAGTATTCACTATTGTTTGAAAAGAGAGAATCGCGTGATCACCAAAACTGCAATGCGAAAAAAGTATTTTTATCTTTTATCTATCTCGTTGTTTTGACGGACGGGACACTTAAACCAAAATACAATTTTTCACTTCATGTTAGGATGAAAGTGTAGTATGTTTTCTGTTCAATAACGTGTAATTCGTGTTGTCGCTGAGCATCCATAGATTAAAAATGTCTAAAAGCTCTACAAGAGTTTTGGAGGTAGACCCTCATAAGCAGACATATTCTCAGACAACATTAACCAGAATATTGGAATAAGTATGTTTCAGTATGAACATAGGTGGTACAATAAGATCGTGCGGTCTGCGTTCACGCTGGATATCAATAGTATTACCCCATATTATTATTATTATTATTATTATTATCGGCTCGCAAGGAGCTTTCACAGATGTCATCAGAGATCTCTCCTTGACAATAATCTGTGGTGTTCCCTGGAAGTTGAGTGACAACACGCCTCCCCAGTTTCCAGTACTCTCCACCTCTTTCGCTAAAATTTGCAAATGAATTTGCGTTATAGCAACAGCCGCTTACCATTGATTTCTCGCTAGCAGCGGCCATTGGTCTCAACTGGAATTTGAGTGGCAATAAGCCTCCCCAAGTTCCCAGTTCGCATCAGCGGATGTCTGGTCGGTACTCTCACCTCGGTCTTTCTATCCTCCTTGATCCTTTTCGGCTATGTGGTATCACTCTTTGGGGGGCAGTGATGGAGCAAAGGATAACGAACTTAGAGTTATGCAGCTTTAATATTCTTGGTTCCATGCAATGCTTCTTCATATTTTGTCTCTGTAGCAGTTTGTCTGGCCAACTCATGTGTCTCATGTGTATTAGTCTCTGCATTCAAGGTTTTTCCTTAATATTTCAGCTGTTTTCATTATTGCAATTCGTTGTACCTTTCCAGACATTTTTCTGATTTCAATCTGTGCCATTTTTTTTCAAAGCTTTTCCGAATTGTTCCTGCTATTATAGGTATTATCCTGATTTTCTTCACCATCCATTATTCCTTTCAGCTCTTTGGTTAGCACTGTGTATATGCTCTGTTTTTCTTTTTATTTTGATATTCACCCTGTAGTCAGCTGGAACAGAAAAGTCTACGATTAAACAAGACTTCTCTTTCTTGTTAATTATTACGACATCCGGTCTTCTTGCTTGGGTGGGTTTATCCATTTGGATGTCCATGTCTCATAAGATTTTCTGATTCTCGTTTTCTAGTACAGTTGTCGGTTTATGCTTGTACCATTTGTTTGGTTCCAGATCGAGTTGTTTGCATTGTGTACTGTCCTTCCCACTTGGTCGTGTATGTTCATGTGTTCCTTTTGGAAATGTTTGCTGCATACGCTTACTATATAGTTTATCGTTTCGTCCTTTTGTCCAGAGAGTCTGCATTTGCTGTTTTCTTGTGTTTTGTCAGTCTTTCTTTTGATGTTGGTTTTCATCGCGTTATCTTGAGCTGCAGTTATTAGGAGTTCAGTTTCTCGGTTTAAGTGTCCTTTTCGCATTCATGTCTAAGAGTTTTCGCTACTCTCGTCTTTTCTCATCCTTATGAATCTTCTATCTAGTTGCTTCTTTTTCCATTTTTCTTTTCTCATCTTATACTTTGTCTCTCTATTTTATGTTGTCTCGTTTTTTAGTGTCTCTCGCTGCCATGCTTATCCTTTTAGTGTTTTGCATCATGTATTTTTCTAATTCTTTAATCACACAGTTTTCTAGATTAGTCCTCTCCCGGTTCCTTGTCGTCATTTTCAGATAGAGTCGGTAAACATCGTTCTTTAGGTTTAAAGCATTGTGCATGGTCATTACTTTCCTGGTCTTCTGATCGAGCCGTCTCAGTTTTTCTTTAGTTCATCCCATGAACGGTCCAGAGTATTTTACTAGCCATACTGGCCATGCATTTATTCCTTTTATTAGATTTCTGCTATATAATTTAGTTTTTAGGAGTTTTCTTGTTCTTTTTAGGTATTCCTTTACAATTCTCACTTTCAGTTCTCTTGCTTTGATGACGTCTGCTTCCAGAACTCTCAAGTATTTTAGGCGTATTGTTCCCCTGTGGCTCTCATGTCTGTTTGCATGGGTAGTTTTATGCCTTCTGTCGTCTCTAGTTTTCCCTTTCTTATAACCAGTAGTGCACATTTTCTCATGCCAAACTTTATTTTGATATCTTAGCTGAAGATCCTGGTGAAGTTTATTTGTGTATCTCGTTCCTTTTCGATCGTCTATGTACATCATGTGGTTCATTTTTCCTCTGTATTAGAGAACTTGTATCCAGCTTAGCACTTTCTCAGTATATTGTTCAGTGGCATCATGGCTATGAAGAACAGTAATGATAATAGTGAGTCTCTTGGAAGATGCATATTTGTATGTTTATTACGGTTATGTGTTGTCCATCAGCTGCCAGTTCTAATCTCCACGGGCTCATTGCATTATCAATCACGTTGATGATCCCGCTTGTTATTTTATACATTTTTAAGTATTTTATTATCCATGCTAAGGGGATCCAATCATACGCTTTTTTTGTAGACAATTGCCATGGGATGATATATTTTCTTCTTACGATATGAAGAAATTATGCTTTATTACACAAAAAATAATATTAATTATCCAAATATTAACATATAATAAAAGTAAAATATAATAAAATAGTTATTGATATTATTAATTATAATGATAATATTTATTATCCAAATAATAACATATAATAAAAATAAATAATAGTAAAATAATTACTAATATAATTATTATACATTATAACAAAATAAAAATGCTTAACATATATAATAATAATAAAAATAATAAATTACTTAATTAAAAGAAAATAATAAAAAATATATAAAATAATATAAAAAATATATAAAGAATTGTAATGTAAAACATTTTTCTGGAGATTTTCAAAACATGGAACAAAAAACATTCTAAACCGTTCGTTCCCGAACATGCTATAGAGATAACTATAAATAGCGAACGATCGTTATTTTAAACTCAGTTATAACACGATGTTGGGACGCAATGACGGGTGACCACCTATTATGACTCCGACTGAAGGAAAACACAAAAAAAACTCGAGTCGTTAAAATAACAGATGAACCAAACAAGATGCAGAGGAATATCTCTTTCATCAACAACTGGTAAATATACATTTTGATAAATTATATTTGACCAAAAGCATTTATGCCTAAAAGATAAAAACAAACATTACTATAAAAACATTTACTCTTAATAAAAGGGAAATAACTAGAAAACAGTTATCTTCCTTAAGTTTGTCCATTATAAACATGTGGGGGCTACGTCCGATCCATAAAAATAAACATATTAATGTGGAGGCCTTCGTCCGATCCATCAAAAAAACACATTAATGTGGAGGCTCGCCAATTGGTAAAACATAATCATATTATTGTGAAGACTACGTCCGATCCATAAAAGACATATTATTGCATTGACTTCGTCCAGGCCATATATATAAACACATTCATCATATTATTGAAGGTTTATTTTAGGGAAAGAAAACTCCGGGCGAACGACGAGACCATAATATCTTCTTCATTTCAAAGGAAGACCGTTATATTTTATTCTTTACCCCCCTGTTTTTATTCTATGCTGTCATTTTTTTCAGGTTAGTTACTTTAGCGTCGAATTTATCTGGAAGCAAGATAAAATTCCGACATGTCAGATTATTCAAATTTTGGACTGTGAGTACCTTGTCAGATTATTTACATTTTGAACCTATTCAATTTATATATATATATATATATATATATATATATATATATATATATATATATATATATATATATATATATAACTATTTCATTTATTCACATAAATTTACTATACGAAAGTATAGATTTATGCGTAAACTTATTATTTACTTCAAAAGTGCTCAATACGTAGGTAGAGCTAGTTAGTAATTTATAAAATATATATGGCGATTAAGCTACACTGAATATTCTGCGTTTCATCCAACTATAGGATTCGTCAGGCTTATGCGCGAATTCTGTCGTGGCTTCTTGTTTTTATACATGTTGAGGATTACTAGTTGGCCAATCAGCTTTCTAGTATCCACCGCGCCCCTTCCTACCAGCCAATGGGCATGCATTTTATCAAACAAAGGATCTGTTTTAGAGCTAGGTTAGTGGTTTTAGGTGGCCGTTCTACTTCTTTTTTTTATATACATATAAATATACCGATTTGTACACAATAATGCACATATGTATATACATATATATATATATACATATATGCGTGTGATCGTTTATGTATATTCATGTTTATTTAATTTATTTATTTGTTTGTTTTCTATTGTTATTGTTATTGTTAGTTTTAAAGCTATTTTGTATCGCTATCCTAGAGTAAGTTTTATTTTGTGAACACAGTTGTTTGCTATTTCCCGCCTACAGTTTAATAGATTTTGAGGTTCTTTAAAGTACAGGATAGAAAATTTTTCATGGAGGAATAATTTACATGGGTCGTCTAAATGTCTGCATGTGGTAGCTTGTCTCATTATTTTCCATTCGACTACCGGCGAATGTCCGCTTTCTTTGAGTTCCCAGTATTTATTCGCTAGTGTTGTTTTTATACGGTGTTTTTTTATTTTTGAATGTGCTTTTGTGGTCATAGTATCGGGTTTTGAAATCTAAGGAAGTCATGCCTATGTAATATTTTTTGTTATTCGGGGTTTCTTTTGCAAATATTGTTGCTTGATAGACTACGCTTTTTGTTAGACATTTGTTTTGGACTGGGCAAAGTGTGCGGTGTCTACAATTGAATTTATCTTGTTCGTTATTAGTATTTTTATTTATGGTATAATAATAATAATAACAATAATAAAAACAATAATTTTAATAATAATAATAATAACAAGAAGAAGAATAATAACAAACCAACCCCGGACAAGTACAACCATACCATAAATAAAAATACTAAATACGAACAAGATAAATGTAATCGTACTTTAAATAAATTCAACATTTCGTTACTTTCAATAAATTCAACATTTCTTTACTTTCAATAAATTCAACATTTCGTTACTTTCAATAAATTCAACATTTCGTTACTTTCAATAAATTCCACATTTCGTTACTTTCAATAAATTAAACATTTCTTTACTTTCAATAAATTCAACATTTCGTTACTTTCAATAAATTCAAAATTTCGTTATTTTCAATAAATTCAAAATTTCTTTACTTTCACTACATTCAATATTTCTTTACTTTCAATAAATTCAACATTTCGTTACTTTCAATAAATTCAATATTTCTTTACTTTCAATAAATTCAACATTTCGTTACTTTCAATAAATTCAACATTTCGTTATTTTCAATAAATTCAACATTTCTTTACTTTACTTAAATTCAACATTTCGTTACTTTCAATAAATTCAATATTTCTTTACTTTCAATAAATTGAACATTTCGTTACTTTCAATAAATTCAACATTTCGTTACTTTCCCTAAATTCAATATTTCTTTACTTTCAATAAAATCAACATTTCGTTACTTTCAATAAATTCAACATTTCTTTACTTTCAATAAATTCAACATTTATTTACTTTCAATAAATTAAACATTTCGTTACTTTCAATAAATTCAACATTTCGTTACTTTCAATAAAGTCAACATTTCTTTACTTTCAATCAATTCAATATTTCTTTACTTTCAATAAATTCAACATTTCTTTCCTTTCAATAAATTCAATATTTCTTTACTTTCAATAAATTCAACATTTCGTTACTTTCAATAAATTCAATATTTCTTTACTTTCAATAAATTCAATATTTCTTTACTTTCAATAAATTCAGCATTTCGTTACTTTAATAAATTCAACATTTTTTTACTTTCAATAAATTCAACATTTCGTTACTTTCAATAAATTCAACATTTCTTTACTTTCACTACATTCAACATTTCTTTAATTTCAATAAATTCAATATTTCTTTACTTTCAATAAATTGAACATTTCTTTACTTTCAATAAATTCAACATTTCTTTTACTTTTAATAAATCTAACATTTCGTTACTTTCAATAAATTCAACATTTCTTTACTTTCAATAAATTTAACATTTCGTTCCTGTCAATAAATTCAACATTTTTTTACTTTCAATAAATTCAATATTTCTTTACTTTACATAAATTCAACATTTCGTTACTTTCAATAAATTCAATATTTCTTTACTTTCAATAAATTCAACATTTCGTTACTTTCAAAAAAATCAACATTTCGATACTTTCAATAAATTCAACATGTCTTTACTTTCAATAAATTCAACATTTATTTACTTTCAATGAATTCAATATTGCTTTACTGTCAATAAATTCAACATTTCGTTACTTTCAATAAATTCAACATTTCGTTACTTTCAATAAATTTAACATTTTGTTACTTTCAATAAATTCAACATGTCGGTACTTTCAATAAATTCAACATTTCGTTACTTTCAATAAATTTAACATTTCGTTACTTTCAATAAATTCAACATTTCGTTACTTTCAATGAATTCAACATTTCTTTACTTTCGATAAATTCAACATTTCGTTACTTTCAATGAATTCAACATTTCGTTACTTTCAATAAATTCAACATTTCTTTACTTTAAATACATTAAACATTTTGTTACTTTCAATAAATTCAACATTTCTTTACTTTCAATAAATTCAACATTTAATTACTTTCAATAAATTCAACATTTCGTTACTTTCAATAAATTCAACATTTCGTTACTTTCAATAAATTCAACATTTCCTTACTTTCAATAAATTCAACATTTCGTTACTTTAATAAATTCAACATTTCTTTACTTTCAATAAATTCAACATTTCGTTACTTTCAATAAATTCAACATTTCGTTACTTTCAATAAATTCAATATGTCTTTACTTTCAATAAATTAAACATTTCGTTACTTTCAATAAATTCAACATTTCTTTACTTTCAATTAATTCAACATTTCGGTACTTTCAATAAATTCAACATTTCGGTACTTTCAATAAATTCAATATTTTGTTACTTTCAATAAATTAAACATTTCGTTACTTTCAATAAATTCAACATTTCTTTACTTTCAATAAATTCAACATTTCGTTACTTTCAATAAATTCAACATTGCGTTACTTTCAATAAATTCAATGTGTCTTTACTTTCAATAAATTAAACATTTCGTTACTTTCAATAAATTTAACATTTTGTTCCTGTCAATAAATTCAATATTTCTTTACTTTCTATAAATTCAACATTGCGTTACTGTCAATAAATTCAATATTTCTTTACTTTCAATTAATTAAACATTTCTTTACTTTCTACAAATTCAACATTTCGTTACTTTCAATAAATTCAACATTTCGTTACTTTCAATAAATTCAACATTTCGTTACTTTCAATAAATTCAACATTTCGTTAATTTCAATAAATTCAACATTTCGTTACTATCAATAAATTACACATTTAATTTCTTTCAATAAATTCAACGTTTCGTTATTTTCAATAAATTCACCATTTCTTTACTTCAATAATTCAATATTTCTTTACTTTCAATAAATTAAACATTTCTTTACTTTCAATAAATTCAACATTTTTTTACTTTCAATAAATTCAACATTTCTTTACTTTCAATAAATTCAACATTTCGTTACATTCAATAAATTCAACATTTCTTTACTTTCTATAAATTCAACATTTCGTTACTATCAATAAATTCAACATTTCGTTACTTTTAATAAATTAAACATTTCTTTACTTTCTATAAATTCAACATTTCGTTACTTTCAATAAATTCAACATTTCGTTACTTTCAATAAATTCAACATTTTTTTACTTTCAAGAAATTCACCATTTCGTAACTTTCAATACATTCAACATTTTTTTACTTTCAACAAATTCAACATTTCTTTACTTTCAATAAATTTAACATTTCTTTATTTTCAATAAATTCAATATTTCTTTACTTTCAATAAATTCAATATTTCTTTACTTTCAATAAATTTAACATTTCTTTACTTTCAATAAACTCAACATTTCTTTACTTTCAATAAATTCCACATTTCTTTACTTTCAATAAATTCAACATTTCTTTACTTTTGATAAATTCAACATTTCGTTACTTTCAATAAATTGAACATTTTGTTCCTTTCAATAAATTCAATATTGTTTTACTTTCAATAAATTCAACATTTCGTTACTTTCAATAAATTCAACATTTCTTTACTTTCAATAAATTCAACATTTCTTTACTTTCAACAAATTCAACATTTCTTTACTTTCCATAAATTTAACATTTCGTTCCTGTCAATAAATTCAACATTTTTTTACTTTCAATAAATTAACCATTTCGTTACTTTCAATAAATTAAACATTTCTTTACTTTCTACAAATTCAACATTTCGTTAGTTTTAATAAATTCAACATTTCGTTACTTTCAATAAATTCAACATTTCTTTACTGTCAATAAATTATACATTTCGTTTATTTCAATAAATTCAACATTTCGTTACTATCAATAAATTACACATTTCATTTCTTTCAATAAATTCAACGTGTCGTTATTTTCAATAAATTCAACATTTCTTTACTTCAATACATTCAATATTTCGTTACTTTCAATAAATTCAACATTTCTTTACTTTCAATAAATTCCACATTTCGTTACTTTCAATAAATTCAACATTTCGTTACTTTTAATAAAGTCAACATTTCTTTACTTGCTATAAATTCAACATTTCGTTATTTTACATAAATTCAACATTTCGTTACTTTCAATAAATTCAACATTTTTTTACTTTCAATAAATTCAGTATTTCGTTACTTTCAATACATTCAACATTTTTTTACTTTCAATAAATTCAACATTTCTTTACTTTCAATAAATTTAACATTTCTTTATTTTCAATAAATTCAATAGTCCTTTACTTTACATAAATTCAACATTTCTTTACTTTCAATAAATTCAACATTTCTTTACTTTCAATAAACTCAACATTTCTTTACTTTCAATAAATTCAACATTTCGTTACTTTCAATAAATTGAACATTTTGGGCCTTTCAATAAATTCAATATTTCTTTACTTTCAATAAATTCAACATTTCGTTACTTTCAATAAATTCAATATTTCTTTACTTTCAATAAATTTAACATATCTTTACTTAAAATAAATTCAAAATTTCTTTACTTTCAATAAATTCAACATTTCTTTACTTTCAATAAATACAACATTTCGGTACTTTCAATAAATTCAACATTTCGTTACTTTCAATAAATTCAACATTTCGTTACTTTAAATAAATTCAACATTCCGTTCCTTTCAATAAATTCAACATTTCGTTACTTTCAATAAATTAAACATGTCTTTACTTTCAATAAATTCAACATTTCGTTACTTTCAATAAATTCAACATTTCCTTACTTTCAATAAATTACACATTTCGTTACTTTCAATAAATTCAACATTTCGTTACTTTCAATAAATTCAACATTTCTTTACTTTCAATAAATTCAACATTTCGTTACTTTAAATAAATTCAATATTTATTTACTTTCAATAAACTCAACATTTCGTTACTTTCAATAAATTAAACATTTCTTTGCTTTCAATAAATTCAACATTTCGTTACTTTCAATAAATTCAACATTTCGTTACTTTCAATAAATTCAACATTTCTTTACTTTCAATAAATTACACATTTCTTTACTTTCAATAAATTCAACATTTCGTTACTTTCAATAAATTCAACATTTCGTTACTTTCAATAAATTAAACATTTCTTTACTTTCAATAAATTCAACATTTCGTTACTTTCAATAAATTTAACATTTTGTTCCTGTCAATAAATTCAATATTTCTTTACTTTCTATAAATTCAACATTGCGTTACTGTCAATAAATTCAATATTTCTTTACTTTCAATAAATTCAACATTTCGTTACTTTCAATAAATTCAACATTTCTTTACTTTCAATAAATTCAACATTTCGTTACTTTCAATAAATTCAACATTTCGTTACTTTCAATAAATTCAACATTTCTTTACTTTCAATAAATTCAACATTTCGTTACTTTCAATAAATTCAATATTTCTTTACTTTACATAAATTCAACATTTCGTTACTTTCAATAAATTCAACATTTTTTTACTTTCAATAAATTCAACATTTCTTTACTTTCAATAAATTCAACATTTCGTTACTTTCAAGAAATTTAACATTTTGTTCCTGTCAATAAATTCAATATTTCTTTACTTTCAATAAATTCAACATTTCGTTACTTTCAATAAATTCAATATTTCTTTACTTTCAATAAATTCAACATTTCGTTACTTTCAATAAATTCAACATTTCTTTACTTTCAATAAATTCAACATTTCGTTACTTTCAATAAATTCAACATTTCGTTACTTTCAATAAATTCAACATTTCGTTACTTTCAATAAATTCAACATTTCGTTACTTTCAATAAATTCAATATTTCTTTACTTTACATAAATTCAACATTTCGTTACTTTCAATACATTCAACATTTCGTTACTTTCAATAAATTCAACATTTCTTTACTTTCGATAAATTCAATATTTCGTTACTTTCAATAAATTCAACATTTCGTTTCTTTCAATAAATTCAACATTTCTTTACTTTCAATAAATACAACATTTTGTTACTTTCAATAAATTCAACATTTCTTTACTTTCAATAAATTCAACATTTCGTTATTTTAAATAAATTCAACATTTGGTTACTTTAAATAAATTCAACATTTCCTTACTTTAAATAAATTCAACATTTCGTTACTTTTAATAAATTCTCCATTTCTTTACTTTCAATAAATTCAACATTTCGTTACTTTATATAAATTCAACATTGCGTTACTTTCAATAAATTCAATGTGTCTTTACTTTAAATAAATTAAACATTTCGTTACTTTCAATAAATTCAACATTTCTTTACTTTCAATAAATTCAACATTTCGGTACTTTCAATAAATTCAACATTTCGGTACTTTCAATAAATTCAACATTTCGGTACTTTCAATAAATTCAACATTTCGCTACTTTTAATAAATTACACATTTTGTTACTTCCAATAAATTCAACATGTCTTTACTTTCAATAAATTCAACATTTCGTTACTTTCAAAAAAATCAACATTTCGATACTTTCAATAAATTCAACATGTCTTTACTTTCAATAAATTCAACATTTCTTTACTTTCAATGAATTCAACATTGCTTTACTGTCAATAAATTCAACATTTCGTTACTTTCAATAAATTCAACATTTCGTTACTTTCAATAAATTTAACATTTCGTTACTTTCAATAAATTCAACATGTCGGTACTTTCAATAAATTCAACATTTCGTTACTTTCAATAAATTCAACATTTCGTTACTTTCAATAAATTCAACATTTCGTTACTTTCAATAAATTCAACATTTCTTTACTTTCGATAAATTCAACATTTCGTTACTTTCAATGAATTCAACATTTCGTTACTTTCAATAAATTCAACATTTCTTTACTTTAAATACATTAAACATTTTGTTACTTTCAATAAATTCAACATTTCTTTACTTTCAATAAATTCAACATTTCGTTACTTTCAATAAATTCAACATTTCGTTACTTTCAATAAATTCAACATTTCCTTACTTTCAATAAATTCAACATTTCGTTACTTTAATAAATTCAACATTTCTTTACTTTCAATAAATTCAACATTTCGTTACTTTCAATAAATTCAACATTTCGTTACTTTCAATAAATTCAATATGTCTTTACTTTCAATAAATTAAACATTTCGTTACTTTCAATAAATTCAACATTTCTTTACTTTCAATTAATTCAACATTTCGGTACTTTCAATAAATTCAACATTTCGGTACTTTCAATAAATTCAATATTTTGTTACTTTCAATAAATTAAACATTTCGTTACTTTCAATAAATTCAACATTTCTTTACTTTCAATAAATTCAACATGTCGTTACTTTCAATAAATTCAACATTGCATTACTTTCAATAAATTCAATGTGTCTTTACTTTCAATAAATTAAACATTTCGTTACTTTCAATAAATTTAACATTTTGTTCCTGTCAATAAATTCAATATTTCTTTACTTTCTATAAATTCAACATTGCGTTACTGTAAATAAATTCAATATTTCTTTACTTTCAATAAATTCAACATTTCGTTACTTTCAATAAATTCAACATTTCTTTACTTTCAATAAATTCAACATTTCGTTACTTTCAATAAATTCAACATTTCGTTACTTTCAATAAATTCAACATTTCTTTACTTTCAATAAATTCAACATTTCGTTACTTTCAATAAATTCAATATTTCTTTACTTTACATAAATTCAACATTTCGTTACTTTCAATAAATTAAACATTTTTTTACTTTCAATAAATTCAACATTTCTTTACTGTCAATAAATTCAACATTTCGTTACTTTCAATAAATTTAACATTTTGTTCCTGTCAATAAATTCAATATTTCTTTACTTTCAATACATTGAACATTTCGTTACTTTCAATAAATTCAATATTTCTTTACTTTCAATAAATTCAACATTTCGTTACTTTCAATAAATTCAACATTTCTTTACTTTCAATAAATTAAACATTTTTTTACTTTCAATAAATTCAACATTTAATTACTTTCAATAAATTCAACATTTCTTTACTTTCAATAAATTCAACATTTCGTTACTTTCAATAAATTCAACATTTCGTTACTTTCAATAAATTCAATATTTCTTTACTTTACATAAATTCAACATTTCGTTACTTTCAATACATTCAACATTTCGTTACTTTCAATAAATTCAACATTTCTTTACTTTCGATAAATTCAACATTTCGTTACTTTCAATAAATTCAACATTTGTTTCTTTCAATAAATTCAACATTTCTTTACTTTCAATAAATACAACATTTTGTTACTTTCAATAAATTCAACATTTCTTTACTTTCAATAAATTCAACATTTCGTTATTTTAAATAAATTCAACATTTCGTTACTTTAAATAAATTCAACATTTCCTTACTTTAAATAAATTCAACATTTCGTTACTTTTAATAAATTCAACATTTCTTTACTTTCAATAAATTCAACATTTCGTTACTTTATATAAATTCAACATTGCGTTACTTTCAATAAATTCAATGTGTCTTTACTTTCAATAAATTAAACATTTCGTTACTTTCAATAGATTCAACATTTATTTACTTCCAATAAATTCAACATTTCGGTACTTTCAATAAATTCAACATTTCGGTACTTTCAATAAATTCAACATTTCGTTCCTTTCAATAAATTCAACATTTCGCTACTTTTAATAAATTCAACATTTCGTTACTTCCAATAAATTAAACATTTCTTTACTTTCAATAAATTCAACATTTAATTACTTTCAATAAATTCAACATTTCGTTACTTTCAATAAATTCAACATTTCGTTACTTTCAATAAATTCAACATTTCGTTACTTTCAATAAATTCAATATTTCTTTACTTTACATAAATTCAACATTTCGTTACTTTCAATACATTCAACATTTCGTTACTTTCAATAAATTCAACATTTCTTTACTTTCGATAAATTCAACATTTCGTTACTTTCAATAAATTCAACATTTCGTTTCTTTCAATAAATTCAACATTTCTTTACTTTCAATAAATTCAACATTTTGTTACTTTCAATAAATTCAACATTTCTTTACTTTCAATAAATTCAACATTTCGTTCTTTTAAATAAATTCAACATTTCGTTACTTTAAATAAATTCAATAATTCTTTACTTTCAATAAATTCAACATTTCGCTACTTTTAATAAATTACACATTTTGTTACTTCCAATAAATTCAACATGTCTTTACTTTCAATAAATTCAACATTTCGTTACTTTCAAAAAAATCAACATTTCGATACTTTCAATAAATTCAACATGTCTTTACTTTCAATAAATTCAACATTTCTTTACTTTCAATGAATTCAACATTGCTTTACTGTCAATAAATTCAAAATTTCGTTACTTTCAATAAATTCAACATTTCGTTACTTTCAATAAATTTAACATTTCGTTACTTTCAATAAATTCAACATGTCGGAACTTTCAATAAATTCAACATTTCGTTACTTTCAATAAATTCAACATATCGTTACTTTCAATAAATTCAACATTTCGTTACTTTCAATAAATTCAACATTTCTTTACTTTCGATAAATTCAACATTTCGTTACTTTCAATGAATTCAACATTTCGTTACTTTCAATTAATTCAACATTTCTTTACTTTAAATACATTAAACATTTTGTTACTTTCAATAAATTCATCATTTCTTTACTTTCAATAAATTCAACATTTCATTACTTTCAATAAATTCAACATTTCGTTACTTTCAATAAATT
Organism: Euprymna scolopes; assembly: GCF_053919585.1. Taxonomy (NCBI): domain Eukaryota; kingdom Metazoa; phylum Mollusca; class Cephalopoda; order Sepiida; family Sepiolidae; genus Euprymna; species Euprymna scolopes. The sequence continues at coordinate 57,471,897 of NC_136519.1, forward strand.
CAACATTTCGTTACTTTCAATAAATTCAACATTTCCTTACTTTCAATAAATTCAACATTTCGTTACTTTTAATAAATTCAACATTTCTTTACTTTCAATAAATTCAACATTTCGTTACTTTCAATAAATTCAACATTTCGTTACTTTCAATAAATTCAATATGTCTTTACTTTCAATAAATTCAACATTTCGTTACTTTCAATAAATTCAACATTTCTTTACTTTCAATTAATTCAACATTTCGTTACTTTCAATAAATTCAACATTTCGTTACTTTCAATAAATTCAACATTTCTTTACTGTCAATAAATTCAACATTTCGTTACTTTCAATAAATTTAACATTTTGTTCCTGTCAATAAATTCAATATTTCTTTACTTTCAATACATTGAACATTTCGTTACTTTCAATAAATTCAATATTTCTTTACTTTCAATAAATTCAACATTTCGTTACTTTCAATAAATTCAACATTTCTTTACTTTCAATAAAATAAACATTTCTTTACTTCAAATAAATTCAACATTTAATTACTTTCAATAAATTCAACATTTCGTTACTTTCAATAAATTCAACATTTCGTTTCTTTCAATAAATTCAACATTTCGTTACTTTCAATAAATTCAATATTTCTTTACTTTACATAAATTCAACATTTCGTTACTTTCAATACATTCAACATTTAGTTACTTTCAATAAATTCAACATTTCTTTACTTTCGATAAATTCAACATTTCGTTACTTTCAATAAATTCAACATTTCGTTTCTTTCAATAAATTAAACATTTCTTTACTTTCAATAAATTCAACATTTTGTTACTTTCAATAAATTCAACATTTCTTTACTTTCAATAAATTCAACATTTCGTTATTTTAAATAAATTCAACATTTCGTTACTTTAAATAAATTCAACATTTCCTTACTTTAAATAAATTAAACATTTCGTTACTTTTAATAAATTCAACATTTCTTTACTTTCAATAAATTCAACATTTCGTTACTTTCAATAAATTCAACATTGCGTTACTTTCAATAAATTCAATGTGTCTTTACTTTCAATAAATTCAACATTTCGTTACTTTTAATAAATTCAACATTTCTTTACTTTCAATAAATTCAACATTTCGGTACTTTCAATAAATTCAACATTTTGGTACTTTCAATAAATTCAACATTTCGTTCCTTTCAATAAATTCAACATTTCGCTACTTTTAATAAATTACACATTTTGTTACTTCCAATAAATTCAACATGTCTTTACTTTCAATAAATTCAACATTTCGTTACTTTCAAAAAATTCAACATTTCGATACTTTCAATAAATTCAACATGTCTTTACTTTCAATAAATTCAACATTTCTTTACTTTCAATGAATTCAACATTGCTTTACTTTCAATAAATTCAACATTTCGTTACTTTCAATAAATTCAACATTTCGTTACTTTCAATAAATTTAACATTTCGTTACTTTCAATAAATTCAACATTTCGTTACTTTCAATAAATTCAACATTTCGTTACTTTCAATAAATTCAACATTTCGTTACTTTCAATAAATTCAACATTTCGTTACTTTCAATAAATTCAATATTTCTTTACTTTCGATAAATTAAACATTTCGTTACTTTACATGAATTCAACATTTCGTTACTTTCAATAAATTCAACATTTCTTTACTTCAAATACATTAAACATTTTGTTACTTTCAATAAATTCAACATTTCTTTACTTTCAATAAATTCAACATTTCATTACTTTCAATAAATTCAACATTTCGTTACTTTCAATAAATTCAACATTTCGTTACTTTCAATAAATTCAACATTTCCTTACTTTCAATAAATTCAACATTTCGTTACTTTTAATAAATTCAACATTTCTTTACTTTCAATAAATTCAACATTTCGTTACTTTCAATAAATTCAACATTTCGTTACTTTCAATAAATTCAATATGTCTTTACTTTCAATAAATTAAACATTTCTTTACTTTCAATTAATTCAACACTTCGGTACTTTGAATAAATTCAACATTTCGGTACTTTAAATAAATTCAACATTTCGTTACTTTCAATAAATTCAACATTTCGTTACTTTCAATAAATTCAACATGTCTTTACTTTCAATAAATTCAACATTTCGTGACTTTCAATAAATTCAACATTTCGTTACTTTCAATAAATTACACATTTCGTTACTTCCAATAAATTCAACCTTTCTTTACTTTAAATAAATTCAACATTTCGTTACTTTCAATAAATTCAACATTTCGTTACTTTCAATAAATTCAACATGTCTTTACTTTCAATAAATTCAACATTTCGTTACTTTCAATAAATTAAACATTTCGTTACTTTCAATAAATTTAACATTTCGTTACTTTCAATAAATTCAACATTTCGATACTTTCCATAAATTCAACATTTCGTTACTTTCAATAAATTCAACATTTCGTTACTTTTTATAAATTTAACATTTCGTTACTTTCAATAAATTCAACATTTCGGTACTGTCAATAAATTCAATATTTCTTTACTTTTAATAAATTCAACATTTCGTTACTTTCAATAAATTCAACATTTCTTTACTTTCAATAAATTCAACATTTCTTTACTTTCAATAAATTCAACATTTCGTTACTTTCAATTAATTCAACATTCGTTACATTAAATAAATTCAACATTTCGTTACTTTCAATAAATTCAACATTTCGTTACTTTCAATAAATTCAACATTTCGTTACTTGCAATAAATTCAACATTTCGTTACTGTCGATAAATTCAACATTTCGTTACTTTCAATAAATTCAACATTTCGTTACTTTCAATACATTCAACATTTCGTTACTTTCAATAAATTCAACATTTCTTTACTTTCAATAAATTCAACATTTTGTTACTTTCAATAAATTCAACATTTCTTTACTTTCAATAATTTCAACATTTCGTTACTTTCAATAAATTCAACATTTAATTATTTTCAATAAATTTAACATGTCTTTTCTTTCAATAAATTCAACATTTCCTTACTTTAAATAAATTCAACATTTCGTTACTTTTGATTAATTCAACATTTCTTTACTTTCAATAAATTCAACATTTCGTAACTTTCAATACATTCAATATTTCGTTACTTTCAATAAATTCAATATGTCTTTACTTTCAATAAATTCAACATTTCGTTACTTTCAATAAATTAAACATTTCTTTTCTTTAAATAAATTCAACATTTCGTTACTTTCAATAAATTCAACATTTCTTTACTTTCAATAAATGCAACATTTTGTTACTTTCAATAAATTCGACATTTCGTTACTTTCAATAAATTCAACATTTCATTACTTTCAATAAATTCAACATTTCGTTATTTTTAATAAATTCAACATTTCGTTACTTTCCATAAATTCAACATTTCGTTACTTTTAATAAATTCAACATTTCTTTACTTTCAATAAATTCAACATTTCGTTACTTTCAATAAATTCAACATTTCGTTACTTTCAATAAATTCAATATTTATTTACTTTCAATAAATTCAACATTTCGTTACTTTCAATAAATTCCACATTTCGTTACTTTCAATAAATTCAACATTTCGTTACTTTCAATAAATTCAACATTTCCTTACTTTCAATAAATTCAACATTTCGTTACTTTTAATAAATTCAACATTTCTTTACTTTCAATAAATTCAACATTTCGTTACTTTCAATAAATTCAACATTTCTTTACTTTCAATAAATTCAATATGTCTTTACTTTCAATAAATTCAACATTTCGTTACTTTCAATAAATTCAACATTTCGTTACTTTCAATAAATTCAACATTTCCTTACTTTCAATAAATTCAACATTTCGTAACTTTTAATAAATTAAACATTTCTTTACTTTCAATAAATTCAACATTTCGTGACTTTAAATAAATTCAACATTTCGTTACTTTCAATAAATTACACATTTCGTTACTTCCAATAAATTCAACATTTCTTTACTTTAAATAAATTCAACATTTCGTTACTTTCAATAAATTCAACATTTCGTTACTTTCAATAAATTCAACATGTCTTTACTTTCAATAAATTCAACATTTCGTTACTTTCAATAAATTAAACATTTCGTTACTTTCAATAAATTTAACATTTCGTTACTTTCAATAAATTCAACATTTCGGTACTTTCAATAAATTCAACATTTCGTTACTTTCAATAAATTAAACATTTCGTTACTTTTTATAAATTTAACATTTCGTTACTTTCAATAAATTCAACATTTCGGTACTGTCAATAAATTCAATATTTCTTTATATTTAATAAATTCAACATTTCGTTACTTTCAATAAATTCAACATTTCTTTACTTTCAATAAATTCAACATTTCGTTACTTTCAATAAATTAAACATTTCGTTACTTTCAATAAATTTAACATTTCGTTACTTTCAATAAATTCAACATTTCGATACTTTCCATAAATTCAACATTTCGTTACTTTCAATAAATTCAACATTTCGTTACTTTTTATAAATTTAACATTTCGTTACTTTCAATAAATTCAACATTTCGGTACTGTCAATAAATTCAATATTTCTTTACTTTTAATAAATTCAACATTTCGTTACTTTCAATAAATTCAACATTTCTTTACTTTCAATAAATTCAACATTTCTTTACTTTCAATAAATTCAACATTTCGTTACTTTCAATTAATTCAACATTCGTTACATTAAATAAATTCAACATTTCGTTACTTTCAATAAATTCAACATTTCGTTACTTTCAATAAATTCAACATTTCGTTACTTGCAATAAATTCAACATTTCGTTACTGTCGATAAATTCAACATTTCGTTACTTTCAATAAATTCAACATTTCGTTACTTTCAATACATTCAACATTTCGTTACTTTCAATAAAATCCACATTTCTTTACTTTAAATAAATTCAACATTTCGTTCCTTTCAATAAATTCAACATTTCGTTACTTTCAATAAATTCAACATTTCTTTACTTTCAATAAATTCAACATTTTGTTACTTTCAATAAATTCAACATTTCGTTACTTTCAATAATTTCAACATTTCGTTACTTTCAATAAATTCAACATTTAATTATTTTCAATAAATTCAACATGTCTTTTCTTTCAATAAATTCAACATTTCCTTACTTTAAATAAATTCAACATTTCGTTACTTTTGATTAATTCAACATTTCTTTACGTTCAATAAATTCAACATTTCGTAACTTTCAATACATTCAATATTTCGTTACTTTCAATAAATTCAATATGTCTTTACTTTCAATAAATTCAACATTTCGTTACTTTCAATAAATTAAACATTTCTTTTCTTTAAATAAATTCAACATTTCGTTACTTTCAATAAATTCAACATTTCTTTACTTTCAATAAATGCAACATTTTGTTACTTTCAATAAATTCGACATTTCGTTACTTTCAATAAATTCAACATTTCATTACTTTCAATAAATTCAACATTTCGTTATTTTCAATAAATTCAACATTTCGTTACTTTCCATAAATTCAACATTTCGTTACTTTTAATAAATTCAACATTTCTTTACTTTCAATAAATTCAACATTTCGTTACTTTCAATAAATTCAACATTTCGTTACTTTCAATAAATTCAATATATCTTTACTTTCAATAAATTCAACATTTCGTTACTTTCAATAAATTCCACATTTCGTTACTTTCAATAAATTCAACATTTCGTTACTTTCAATAAATTCAACATTTCCTTACTTTCAATAAATTCAACATTTCGTTACTTTTAATAAATTCAACATTTCTTTACTTTCAATAAATTCAACATTTCGTTACTTTCAATAAATTCAACATTTCGTTACTTTCAATAAATTCAATATGTCTTTACTTTCAATAAATTCAACATTTCGTTACTTTCAATAAATTCAACATTTCGTTACTTTCAATAAATTCAACATTTCCTTACTTTCAATAAATTCAACATTTCGTAACTTTTAATAAATTCAACATTTCTTTACTTTCAATAAATTCAACATTTCGTGACTTTCAATAAATTCAACATTTCGTTACTTTCAATAAATTACACATTTCGTTACTTCCAATAAATTCAACATTTCTTTACTTTAAATAAATTCAACATTTCGTTACTTTCAATAAATTCAACATTTCGTTACTTTCAATAAATTCAACATGTCTTTACTTTCAATAAATTCAACATTTCGTTACTTTCAATAAATTAAACATTTCGTTACTTTCAATAAATTTTACATTTCGTTACTTTCAATAAATTCAACATTTCGGTACTTTCAATAAATTCAACATTTCGTTACTTTCAATAAATTCAACATTTCGTTACTTTTTATAAATTTAACATTTCGTTACTTTCAATAAATTCAACATTTCGGTACTGTCAATAAATTCAATATTTCTTTATATTTAATAAATTCAACATTTCGTTACTTTCAATAAATTCAACATTTCTTTACTTTCAATAAATTCAACATTTCGTTACTTTCAATAAATTCAACATTTCGTTACTTTCAATAAATTCAATATTTCTTTACTTTCAATAAATTCAACATTTCGTTACTTTCAATAAATTCCACATTTCGTTACTTTCAATAAATTCAACATTTCGTTACTTTCAATAAATTCAACATTTCCTTACTTTCAATAAATTCAACATTTCGTTACTTTTAATAAATTCAACATTTCTTTACTTTCAATAAATTCAACATTTCGTGACTTTCAATAAATTCAACATTTCGTTACTTTCAATAAATTACACATTTCGTTACTTTCAATAAATTCAACATGTCTTTACTTTCAATAAATTCAACATTTCGTTACTTTCAATAAATTAAACATTTCGTTACTTTCAATAAATTTAACATTTCGTTACTTTCAATAAATTCAACATTTCGGTACTTTCAATAAATTCAACATTTCGTTACTTTCAATAAATTCAACATTATATTACTTTTTATAAATTTAACATTTCGTTACTTTCAATAAATTCAACATTTCGGTACTGTCAATAAATTCAATATTTCTTTATATTTAATAAATTCAACATTTCGTTACTTTCAATAAATTCAACATTTCTTTACTTTCAATAAATTCAACATTTCTTTACTTTCAATAAATTCAACATTCCGTTACTTTCAATTAATTCAACATTCGTTACATTAAATAAATTCAACATTTCGTTACTTTCAATAAATTCAACATTTCGTTACTTTCAATAAATTCAACATTTCCTTACTTGCAATAAATTCAACATTTCGTTACTGTCGATAAATTCAACATTTCGTTACTTTCAATAAATTCAACATTTCGTTACTTTCAATACATTCAACATTTCGTTACTTTCAATAAATTCCACATTTCTTTACTTTCAATAAATTCAACATTTCGTTTCTTTCAATAAATTCAACATTTCGTTACTTTCAATAAATTCAACATTTCTTTACTTTCAATAAATTCAACATTTTGTTACTTTCAATAAATTCAACATTTCGTTACTTTCAATAATTTCAACATTTCGTTACTTTCAATAAATTCAACATTTAATTATTTTCAATAAATTCAACATGTCTTTTCTTTCAATAAATTAAACATTTCCTTACTTTAAATAAATTCAACATTTCGTTACTTTTGATTAATTCAACATTTCTTTACTTTCAATAAATTCAACATTTCGTAACTTTCAATACATTCAATATTTCGTTACTTTCAATAAATTCAATATGTATTTACTTTCAATAAATTCAACATATCGTTACTTTCAATAAATTAAACATTTCTTTTCTTTAAATAAATTCAACATTTCGTTACTTTCAATAAATTCAACATTTCTTTACTTTCAATAAATTCAACATTTTGTTACTTTCAATAAATTCAACATTTCATTACTTTCAATAAATTCAACATTTCATTACTTTCAATAAATTCAACATTTCGTTATTTTCAATAAATTCAACATTTCGTTACTTTCCATAAATTCAACATTTCGTTACTTTTAATAAATTCAACATTTCTTTACTTTCAATAAATTCAACATTTCGTTACTTTCAATAAATTCAACATTTCGTTATTTTCAATAAATTCAATATTTCTTTACTTTCAATAAATTCAACATTTCGTTACTTTCAATAAATTCAACATTTCGTTACTTTCAATAAATTCAGCATTTCGGTACTTTCAATAAATTCAACATTTCGGTACTTTCAATAAATTCAACATTTTGTTACTTTCAATAAATTAAACATTTCTTTACTTTCAATAAATTCAACATTTCGTTACTTTCAATAAATTCAACATTTCGTTACTTTCAATAAATTCAACATTCCGTTCCTTTCAATAAATTCAACATTTCGTTACTTTCAATAAATTCAACATGTCTTTACTTTACATAAATTCAACATTTCGTTACTTTCAATAAATTCAACATTTCGTTACTTTCAATAAATTACACATTTCGTTACTTTCAATAAATTCAACATTTCGTTACTTTCAATTAATTCAACATTTCGTTACTGTCAATAAATTCAACATTTCGTTACTTTCAATAAATTCAATATTTCTTTACTTTCAATAAATTCAACATTTCGTTACTTTCAATAAATTAAACATTTCTTTGCTTTCAATAAATTCAATATTTCGTTACTTTCAATAAATTCAACATTTCGTTACTTTCAATAAATTCAACATTTCTTTACTTTCAATAAATTCAACATTTCTTTACTTTCAATAAATTCAACATTTCGTTACTTTCAATAAATTCAACATTTCGTTACTTTCAATAAATTCAACATTTCTTTACTTTCAATAAATTCAACATTTCTTTACTTTCAATAAATTTAACATTTTGTTCCTGTCAATAAATTCAATATTTCTTTACTTTCTATAAATTCAACATTTCGTTACTGTCAATAAATTCAATATTTCTTTACTTTCAATAAATTCAACATTTCGTTACTTTCAATAAATTCAACATTTCGTTACTTTCAATAAATTCAACATTTCTTTACTTTCAATAAATTCAACATTTCGTTACTTTCAATAAATTCAATATTTCTTTACTTTACATAAATTCAACATTCCGTTACTTTCAATAAATTCAACATTTTTTTACTTTCAATGAATTCAACATTTCTTTACTTTCAATAAATTCAACATTTCGTTACTTTCAATAAATTTAACATTTTGTTCCTGTCAATAAATTCAATATTTCTTTACTTTCAATAAATTCAACATTTCGTTACTTTCAATAAATTCAATATGTCTTTACTTTCAATAAATTCAACATTTCGTTACTTTCAATAAATTAAACATTTCGTTACTTTCAATAAATTTTACATTTCGTTACTTTCAATAAATTCAACATTTCTTTACTTTCAATAAATTCAACATTTCGTTACTTTCAATAAATTCAATATTTCTTTACTTTACATAAATTCAAAATTTCGTTACTTTCAATACATTCAACATTTCGTTACTTTCAAAAAATTCAACATTTCTTTACTTTCGATAAATTCAACATTTCGTTACTTTCAATAAATTCAACATTTCGTTTCTTTCAATAAATTCAACATTTCTTTACTTTCAATAAATTCAACATTTCGTTACTTTCAATAAATTCAACATTTCTTTACTTTCAATAAATTCAACATTTCGTTACTTTTTATAAATTTAACATTTCGTTACTTTCAATAAATTCAACATTTCGGTACTGTCAATAATTTCAATATTTCTTTACTTTTAATAAATTCAACATTTCGTTACTTTCAATAAATTCAACATTTCTTTACTTTCAATAAATTCAACATTTCGTTACTTTCAATTAATTCAACATTCGTTACATTAAATAAATTCAACATTTCGTTACTTTCAATAAATTCAACATTTCGTTACTTTCAATAAATTCAACATTTCGTTACTTTCAATAAATTCAACATTTCGTTACTTTCAATATATTCAATATTTCGTTACATTCAATAAATTCAACATTCTTTACTTTCAATAAATTTAACATTTCTTTACTTTCAATAAATTCGACATTTCATTACTTTCAATAAATTCAACATTTCGTTACTTTCAATAAATTCAACATTTCGTTACTTTCATAAATTTAACATTTTGTTCCTTTCAATAAATTCAATATTTCTTTACTTTCAATAAATTCAACATTTCGTTACTTTCAATACATTCAATATTTCTTTACTTTCAATAAATTCAACATTTCGTTACTTTCAATAAATTCAACATTTCGTTACTTTCAATAAATTCAACATTTCGTTACTTTCAATAAATTCAACATTTCTTTACTTTCAATAAATTTAACATTTCGTTACTTTCAATAACTTCAACATGTTTTTACTTTCAAAAAATTCACCATTTCGTTACTTTCAATAAATTAAACATTTCGTCCCTTTCAATAAATTCAATATTTCTTTACTTTCAATAAATTCAACATTTCTTTACTTTCAATAAATTTAACATTACTTTACTTTCAATAAATTCAACATTTCGTTACTTTCAATAAATTCAACATTTCTTTACTTTCAATAAATTTAACATTTCTTTACTTTCAATAAATTCAACATTTCGTTACTTTCAATAAATTCAACATTTCGTTACTTTCAATAACTTCAACATGTTTTTACTTTCAATAAATTCACCATTTCTTTACTTTCAATAAATTCAACATTTCGTTACTTTCAATATATTCAATATTTCGTTACATTCAATAAATTCAACATTCTTTACTTTCAATAAATTTAACATTTCTTTACTTTCAATAAATTCAACATTTCGTTACTTTCAATACATTCAACATTTCTTTACTTTCAATAAATTTGACATTTCTTTACTTTCAATAAATTCAACATTTCGTTACTTTCAATAAATTCAACATTTCGTTACTTTCAATAAATTCAATATTTCTTTACTTTCAATAAATTCAACATTTCGTTTCTTTCAATAAATTCAATATTTCTTTACTTTCAATAAATTCAACATTTCGTTTCTTTCAATAAATTCAACATTTCTTTGCTTTCAATAAATTCAACATTTCGTTACTTTCAATAAATTCAACATTTCGTTACTTTCAAGAAATTCAACATTTCGTTACTTTCAATAAATTCAACATTTCTTTACTTTCAATAAATTCGACATTTCATTACTTTCAATAAATTCAACATTTCTTTACTTTCAATAAATTCAACATTTCGTTACTTTCATAAATTTAACATTTTGTTCCTTTCAATAAATTCAATATTTCTTTACTTTCAATAAATTCAACATTTCGTTACTTTCAATACATTCAATATTTCTTTACTTTCAATAAATTCAACATTTCGTTACTTTCAATAAATTCAACATTTCGTTACTTTCAATAAATTCAACATTTCGTTACTTTCAATAAATTCAACATTTCTTTACTTTCAATAAATTCAACATTTCTTTACTTTCAATAAATTCAACATGTCTTTACTTTCAATAAATTCAACATTTCGTTACTTTCAATAAATTCAACATTTCTTTACTTTCAATAAATTCCACATTTCTTTACCTTCAATAAATTCAACATTTCCTTACTTTCAATAAATTCAACATTTCGTTACTTTCAATAAATTCAACATTTCGTTTCTCTCAAAAAAATCAACATTACGTTACTTTCAATAAATTCAACATTTCGTTACTTTCAATAAATTCAACATTTCTTTACTTTCAATAAATTCAACATTTCGTTACTTTAAATAAATTCAACATTTCGTTACTTTCAATAAATTTAACATTACTTTACTTTCAATAAATTTAACATTTCGTTACTTTCAATAACTTCAACATGTTTTTACTTTCAAAAAATTCACCATTTTGTTACTTTCAATAAATTAAACATTTCGTCACTTTCAATAAATTCAATATTTCTTTACTTTATATAAATTCAACATTTCTTTACTTTCAATAAATTTAACATTACTTTACTTTCAATACATTCAACATTTCGTTACTTTCAATAAATTCAACATTTCTTTACTTTCAATAAATTTAACATTTCTTTACTTTCAATAAATTCAACATTTCGTTACTTTCAATAAATTCAACATTTCGTTACTTTCAATAACTTCAACATGTTTTTACTTTCAATTAATTCACCATTTCTTTACTATCAATAAATTCAACATTTCGTTACTTTCAATATATTCAATATTTCCTTACATTCAATAAATTCAACATTCTTTACTTTCAATAAATTTAACATTTCTTTACTTTCAATAAATTCAACATTTCGTTACTTTCAATACATTCAACATTTCTTTACTTTCAATAAATTTGACATTTCTTTACTTTCAATAAATTCAACATTTCGTTACTTTCAATAAATTCAACATTTCGTTACTTTCAATAAATTCAACATTTCGTTACTTTCAATAAATTCAACATTTCGTTACTTTCTATCAATTCAACATTTCTTTTCTTTCAAAAAATTCAACATTTCTTTACTTTCAATAAATTCAACATTTCGTTACTTTCAATAAATTCAACATTTCTTTACTTTCAATAAATTTAACATTTCGTTACTTTCAATAAATTCAACATTTCGTTACTTTCAATAAATGAAACATTTCGTTACTTTCAATAAATTCAACATTTCGTTACTTTCAATAAATTCAATATGTCTTTACTTTCAATAAATGTAACATTTCGTTACTTTCAATAAATTAAACATTTCTTTACTTTCAATAAATTCAACATTTCGTTACTTTCAATAAATTCAACATTTCTTTAATTAAATAAATTCAACATTTCTTTACTTTCAATAAATTCAAAATTTCGTTACTTTCAATAAATTCAACATTTCGTTACTTTCAATAAATTCAACATTTCGTTACTTTCAATAAATTCAACATTTCTTTACTTTCAATAAATTCAACATTTCGTTACTTTCAATAAATTCAACATTTCTTTACTTTCAATAAATTTAACATTTCGTTACTTTCAATAAATTCAACATTTCGTTATTTCAAAAAATTCACCATTTCGTTACTTTCAATAAATTAAACATTTCGTTACTTTCAATAAATTCAATATTTCTTTACTTTCAATAAATTCAACATTAGTTTACTTTCAATAGATACAACATTTCGTTACTTTCAATAAATTCAACATTTCTTTACTTTCAATAAATTCAACATTTCTTTACTTTCAATAAATTCATCATTTCTTAACTTTCAATAAATTCAACATTTCTTTACTTTCAGTAAATTTAACATTTCGTTAGTTTTAATAAATTAAACATTTCGTTACTTTCAATAAATTCAACATTTCGTTCCTTTCAATAAATTCAACATTTTTTTTCCTGTCAATAAATTCAACATTTCGTTACTTTCAATAAATTCAACATTTCGTTACTCTCAATAAATTCAACATTTCTTTACTTTCAATAAATTCAACATTTAGTTACTTCAATAAATTCAACATGTCTTTACTTTCAATAAATTCCACATTTCTTTACCTTCAATAAATTCAACATTTCCTTACTTTCAATAAATTCAACATTTCGTTACTTTCAATAAATTCAACATTTCGTTTCTCTCCAAAAAATCAACATTACGTTACTTTCAATAAATTCTACATTTCGTTACTTTCAATAAATTCAAAATTTCTTTACTTTCAATAAATTCAACATTTCGTTACTTTCAATAAATTCAACATTTCTTTACTTTCAATAAATTTAACATTTCGTTACTTTCAATAACTTCAACATGTTTTTACTTTCAAAAAATTCACCATTTTTTTACTTTCAATAAATTAAACATTTCGTCACTTTCAATAAATTCAACATTTCTTTACTTTCAATAAATTTAACATTTCGTTACTTTCAATAACTTCAACATTTCGTTACTTTCAAAAAATTCACCATTTCGTTACTTTCAATAAATTAAACATTTCGTTACTTTCAATAAATTCAATATTTCTTTACTTTCAATAAATTCAACATTAGTTTACTTTCAATAGATACAACATTTCGTTACTTTCAATAAATTCAACATTTCTTTACTTTCAATAAATTCAACATTTCTTTACTTTCAATAAATTCAACATTTCTTAACTTTCAATAAATTCAACATGTCTTTACTTTCAGTAAATTTAACATTTCGTTAGTTTTAATAAATTTAACATTTCGTTACTTTCAATAAATTCAACATTTCGTTCCTTTCAATAAATTCAACATTTTTTTTCCTGTCAATAAATTCAACATTTCTTTACTTTCAATAAATTCAACATTTCGTTACTCTCAATAAATTCAACATTTCTTTACTTTCAATAAATTCAACATTTCGTTACTTCAATAAATTCAACATTTCGTTACTTTCAATAAATTCAATATTTCTTTACTTTCAATAAATTCAACATTTCGTTTCTTTCAATAAATTCAATATTTCTTTACTTTCAATAAATTCAACATTTCGTTTCTTTCAATAAATTCAACATTTCTTTGCTTTCAATAAATTCAACATTTCGTTACTTTCAATAAATTCAACATTTCGTTACTTTCAATAAATTCAACATTTCGTTACTTTCAATAAATTCAACATTTCTTTACTTTCAATAAATGAAACATTTCTTTACTTTCAATAAATTCAACATTTCTTTACTTTCAATAAATTCAACATTTCTTTACTTTCAATAAATTCAACATTTCTTTACTTTCAATAAATTCAACATTTCGTTACTTTCATAAATTTAACATTTTGTTCCTTTCAATAAATTCAATATTTCTTTACTTTCAATAAATTCAACATTTCGTTACTTTCAAAAAATTCACCATTTCGTTACTTTCAATAAATTAAACATTTCGTTACTTTCAATAAATTCAATATTTCTTTACTTTCAATAAATTCAACATTAGTTTACTTTCAATAGATACAACATTTCGTTACTTTCAATAAATTCAACATTTCTTTACTTTCAATAAATTCAACATTTCTTTACTTTCAATAAATTCATCATTTCTTAACTTTCAATAAATTCAACATCTCTTTACTTTCAGTAAATTTAACATTTCGTTAGTTTTAATAAATTTAACATTTCGTTACTTTCAATAAATTCAACATTTCGTTCCTTTCAATAAATTCAACATTTTTTTTCCTGTCAATAAATTCAACATTTCTTTACTTTCAATAAATTCAACATTTCGTTACTCTCAATAAATTCAACATTTCTTTACTTTCAATAAATTCAACATTTCGTTACTTCAATAAATTCAACATTTCGTTACTTTCAATAAATTCAATATTTCTTTACTTTCAATAAATTCAACATTTCGTTTCTTTCAATAAATTCAATATTTCTTTACTTTCAATAAATTCAACATTTCGTTTCTTTCAATAAATTCAACATATCGTTACTTTCAATAAATTCAACATTTCGTTACTTTCAATAAATTCAACATTTCTTTACTTTCAATAAATTCAACATTTCTTTACTTTCAATAAATTCATCATTTCTTAACTTTCAATAAATTCAACATTTCTTTACTTTCAGTAAATTTAACATTTCGTTAGTTTTAATAAATTAAACATTTCGTTACTTTCAATAAATTCAACATTTCGTTCCTTTCAATAAATTCAACATTTTTTTTCCTGTCAATAAATTCAACATTTTTTTACTTTCAATAAATTCAACATTTCGTTACTCTCAATAAATTCAACATTTCTTTACTTTCAATAAATTCAACATTTAGTTACTTCAATAAATTCAACATGTCTTTACTTTCAATAAATTCCACATTTCTTTACCTTCAATAAATTCAACATTTCCTTACTTTCAATAAATTCAACATTTCGTTACTTTCAATAAATTCAACATTTCGTTTCTCTCCAAAAAATCAACATTACGTTACTTTCAATAAATTCAACATTTCGTTACTTTCAATAAATTCAAAATTTCTTTACTTTCAATAAATTCAACATTTCGTTACTTTCAATAAATTCAACATTTCTTTACTTTCAATAAATTTAACATTTCGTTACTTTCAATAACTTCAACATGTTTTTACTTTCAAAAAATTCACCATTTTGTTACTTTCAATAAATTAAACATTTCGTCACTTTCAATAAATTCAACATTTCTTTACTTTCAATAAATTTAACATTTCGTTACTTTCAATAACTTCAACATTTCGTTACTTTCAAAAAATTCACCATTTCGTTACTTTCAATAAATTAAACATTTCGTTACTTTCAATAAATTCAATATTTCTTTACTTTCAATAAATTCAACATTAGTTTACTTTCAATAGATACAACATTTCGTTACTTTCAATAAATTCAACATTTCTTTACTTTCAATAAATTCAACATTTCTTTACTTTCAATAAATTCATCATTTCTTAACTTTCAATAAATTCAACATGTCTTTACTTTCAGTAAATTTAACATTTCGTTAGTTTTAATAAATTTAACATTTCGTTACTTTCAATAAATTCAACATTTCGTTCCTTTCAATAAATTCAACATTTTTTTTCCTGTCAATAAATTCAACATTTCTTTACTTTCAATAAATTCAACATTTCGTTACTCTCAATAAATTCAACATTTCTTTACTTTCAATAAATTCAACATTTCGTTACTTCAATAAATTCAACATTTCGTTACTTTCAATAAATTCAATATTTCTTTACTTTCAATAAATTCAACATTTCGTTTCTTTCAATAAATTCAATATTTCTTTACTTTCAATAAATTCAACATTTCGTTTCTTTCAATAAATTCAACATTTCTTTGCTTTCAATAAATTCAACATTTCGTTACTTTCAATAAATTCAACATTTCGTTACTTTCAATAAATTCAACATTTCGTTACTTTCAATAAATTCAACATTTCTTTACTTTCAATAAATGAAACATTTCTTTACTTTCAATAAATTCAACATTTCTTTACTTTCAATAAATTCAACATTTCTTTACTTTCAATAAATTCAACATTTCTTTACTTTCAATAAATTCAACATTTCGTTACTTTCATAAATTTAACATTTTGTTCCTTTCAATAAATTCAATATTTCTTTACTTTCAATAAATTCAACATTTCGTTACTTTCAAAAAATTCACCATTTCGTTACTTTCAATAAATTAAACATTTCGTTACTTTCAATAAATTCAATATTTCTTTACTTTCAATAAATTCAACATTAGTTTACTTTCAATAGATACAACATTTCGTTACTTTCAATAAATTCAACATTTCTTTACTTTCAATAAATTCAACATTTCTTTACTTTCAATAAATTAAACATTTCTTAACTTTCAATAAATTCAACATCTCTTTACTTTCAGTAAATTTAACATTTCGTTAGTTTTAATAAATTTAACATTTCGTTACTTTCAATAAATTCAACATTTCGTTCCTTTCAATAAATTCAACATTTTTTTTCCTGTCAATAAATTCAACATTTCTTTACTTTCAATAAATTCAACATTTCGTTACTCTCAATAAATTCAACATTTCTTTACTTTCAATAAATTCAACATTTCGTTACTTCAATAAATTCAACATTTCGTTACTTTCAATAAATTCAATATTTCTTTACTTTCAATAAATTCAACATTTCGTTTCTTTCAATAAATTCAATATTTCTTTACTTTCAATAAATTCAACATTTCGTTTCTTTCAATAAATTCAACATATCGTTACTTTCAATAAATTCAACATTTCGTTACTTTCAATAAATTCAACATTTCGTTACTTTCAATAAATTCAACATTTCGTTACTTTCAATAAATTCAACATTTCTTTACTTTCAATAAATGAAACATTTCTTTACTTTCAATAAATTCAACATTTCTTTACTTTCAATAAATTCAACATTTCTTTACTTTCAATAAATTCAACATTTCGTTACTTTCAATAAATTCAACATTTCGTTACTTTCAATAAATTCAACATTTCGTTACTTTCAATAAATTAAACATTTCTTTACTTTCAATAAATTTAACATTTCGTTACTTTCAATAAATTCAACATGTCTTTACTTTCAATAAATTCAACATTTCGTTACTTTCAATAAATTCAACATTTCGTTTCTCTCAAAAAAATCAACATTACGTTACTTTCAATAAATTCAACATTTCTTTCATTAAATAAATTCAACATTTCTTTACTTTCAATAAATTCAACATTTCGTTACTTTCAATAAATTCAACATTTTGTTACTTTCAATAAATTCAACATTTCGTTACTTTCAATAAATTCAACATTTCGTTACTTTCAATGAATTCAACATTTCTTTACTTTCAATAAATTTAACATTTCGTTACTTTCAATAACTTCAACATGTTTTTACTTTAAAAAAATTCACCATTTCGTTACTTTCAATAAATTTAACATTACTTTACTTTCAATAAATTCAACATTTCGTTACTTTCAATAAATTCAACATTTCTTTACTTTCAATAAATTTAACATTTCTTTACTTTCAATAAATTCAACATTTCGTTACTTTCAATAAATTCAACATTTCGTTACTTTCAATAACTTCAACATGTTTTTACTTTCAATAAATTCACCATTTCTTTACTTTCAATAAATTCAACATTTCGTTACTTTCAATATATTCAATATTTCGTTACATTCAATAAATTCAACATTCTTTACTTTCAATAAATTTAACATTTCTTTACTTTCAATAAATTCAACATTTCGTTACTTTCAATACATTCAACATTTCTTTACTTTCAATAAATTTGACATTTCTTTACTTTCAATAAATTCAACATTTCGTTACTTTCAATAAATTCAACATTTCGTTACTTTCAATAAATTCAATATTTCTTTACTTTCAATAAATTCAACATTTCGTTTCTTTCAATAAATTCAATATTTCTTTACTTTCAATAAATTCAACATTTCGTTTCTTTCAATAAATTCAACATTTCTTTGCTTTCAATAAATTCAACATTTCGTTACTTTCAATAAATTCAACATTTCGTTACTTTCAAGAAATTCAACATTTCGTTACTTTCAATAAATTCAACATTTCTTTACTTTCAATAAATTCGACATTTCATTACTTTCAATAAATTCAACATTTCTTTACTTTCAATAAATTCAACATTTCGTTACTTTCATAAATTTAACATTTTGTTCCTTTCAATAAATTCAATATTTCTTTACTTTCAATAAATTCAACATTTCGTTACTTTCAATACATTCAATATTTCTTTACTTTCAATCAATTCAACATTTCGTTACTTTCAATAAATTCAACATTTCGTTACTTTCAATAAATTCAACATTTCGTTACTTTCAATAAATTCAACATTTCTTTACTTTCAATAAATTCAACATTTCTTTACTTTCAATAAATTCAACATTTCGTTACTTTCAATAAATTCAACATTTCTTTACTTTCAATAAATTCAACATTTCGTTACTTTCAATAAATTCAACATTTCGTTTTTTTCAATAAATTCAACATTTCTTTACTTTCAATAAATTCAACATTTCGTTACTTTCAATAAATTCAACATGTCTTTACTTTCAATAAATTCAACATTTCGTTACTTTCAATAAATTCAACATTTCTTTACTTTCAATAAATTCCACATTTCTTTACCTTCAATAAATTCAACATTTCCTTACTTTCAATAAATTCAACATTTCGTTACTTTCAATAAATTCAACATTTCGTTTCTCTCAAAAAAATCAACATTACGTTACTTTCAATAAATTCAACATTTCGTTACTTTCAATAAATTCAACATTTCTTTACTTTCAATAAATTCAACATTTCGTTACTTTCAATAAATTCAACATTTCTTTACTTTCAATAAATTTAACATTTCGTTACTTTCAATAACTTCAACATGTTTTTACTTTCAAAAAATTCACCATTTTGTTACTTTCAATAAATTAAACATTTCGTCACTTTCAATAAATTACATATTTCTTTACTTTATATAAATTCAACATTTCTTTACTTTCAATAAATTTAACATTACTTTACTTTCAATACATTCAACATTTCGTTACTTTCAATAAATTCAACATTTCTTTACTTTCAATAAATTTAACATTTCTTTACTTTCAATAAATTCAACATTTCGTTACTTTCAATAACTTCAACATGTTTTTACTTTCAATTAATTCACCATTTCTTTACTTTCAATAAATTAAACATTTCGTTACTTTCAATATATTCAATATTTCCTTACATTCAATAAATTCAACATTCTTTACTTTCAATAAATTTAACATTTCTTTACTTTCAATAAATTCAACATTTCGTTACTTTCAATACATTCAACATTTCTTTACTTTCAATAAATTTGACATTTCTTTACTTTCAATAAATTCAACATTTCGTTATTTCAAAAAATTCAACATTTCGTTACTTTCAATAAATTCAACATTTCGTTACTTTCAATAAATTCAACATTTCGTTACTTTCTATCAATTCAACATTTCTTTTCTTTCAAAAAATTCAACATTTCTTTACTTTCAATAAATTCAACATTTCGTTACTTTCAATAAATTCAACATTTCTTTACTTTCAATAAATTTAACATTTCGTTACTTTCAATAAATTCAACATTTCGTTACTTTCAATAAATGAAACATTTCGTTACTTTCAATAAATTCAACATTTCGTTACTTTCAATAAATTCAATATGTCTTTACTTTCAATAAATGTAACATTTCGTTACTTTCAATAAATTAAACATTTCTTTACTTTAAATAAATTCAACATTTCGTTACTTTCAATAAATTCAACATTTCTTTAATTAAATAAATTCAACATTTCTTTACTTTCAATAAATTCAAAATTTCGTTACTTTCAATAAATTCAACATTTCGTTACTTTCAATAAATTCAACATTTCGTTACTTTCAATAAATTCAACATTTCTTTACTTTCAATAAATTCAACATTTCGTTACTTTCAATAAATTCAACATTTCTTTACTTTCAATAAATTTAACATTTCGTTACTTTCAATAAATTCAACATTTCGTTACTTTCAAAAAATTCACCATTTCGTTACTTTCAATAAATTAAACATTTCGTTACTTTACATAAATTCAATATTTCTTTACTTTCAATAAATTCAACATTAGTTTACTTTCAATAGATACAACATTTCGTTACTTTCAATAAATTCAACATTTCTTTACTTTCAATAAATTCAACATTTCTTTACTTTCAATAAATTCATCATTTCTTAACTTTCAATAAATTCAACATTTCTTTACTTTCAGTAAATTTAACATTTCGTTAGTTTTAATAAATTAAACATTTCGTTACTTTCAATAAATTCAACATTTCGTTCCTTTCAATAAATTCAACATTTTTTTTCCTGTCAATAAATTCAACATTTTTTTACTTTCAATAAATTCAACATTTCGTTACTCTCAATAAATTCAACATTTCTTTACTTTCAATAAATTCAACATTTAGTTACTTCAATAAATTCAACATGTCTTTACTTTCAATAAATTCAACATTTCGTTACTTTCAATAAATTCAACATTTCTTTACTTTCAATAAATTCCACATTTCTTTACCTTCAATAAATTCAACATTTCCTTACTTTCAATAAATTCAACATTTCGTTACTTTCAATAAATTCAACATTTCGTTTCTCTCAAAAAAATCAACATTACGTTACTTTCAATAAATTCAACATTTCGTTACTTTCAATAAATTCAACATTTCTTTACTTTCAATAAATTCAACATTTCGTTACTTTCAATAAATTCAACATTTCTTTACTTTCAATAAATTTAACATTTCGTTACTTTCAATAACTTAAACATGTTTTTACTTTCAAAAAATTCACCATTTTGTTACTTTCAATAAATTAAACATTTCGTCACTTTCAATAAATTCAATATTTCTTTCCTTTATATAAATTCAACATTTCTTTACTTTCAATAAATTTAACATTACTTTACTTTCAATAAATTCAACATTTCGTTACTTTCAATAAATTCAACATTTCTTTACTTTCAATAAATTTAACATTTCTTTACTTTCAATAAATTCAACATTTCGTTACTTTCAATAAATTCAACATTTCGTTACTTTCAATAACTTCAACATGTTTTTACTTTCAATTAATTCACCATTTCTTTACTTTCAATAAATTCAACATTTCGTTACTTTCAATATATTCAATATTTCCTTACATTCAATAAATTCAACATTCTTTACTTTCAATAAATTTAACATTTCTTTACTTTCAATAAATTCAACATTTCGTTACTTTCAATACATTCAACATTTCTTTACTTTCAATAAATTTGACATTTCTTTACTTTCAATAAATTCAACATTTCGTTACTTTCAATAAATTCAACATTTCGTTACTTTCAATAAATTCAACATTTCGTTACTTTCTATAAATTCAACATTTCTTTTCTTTCAAAAAATTCAACATTTCTTTACTTTCAATAAATTCAACATTTCGTTACTTTCAATAAATTCAACATTTCTTTACTTTCAATAAATTTAACATTTCGTTACTTTCAATAAATTCAACATTTCGTTACTTTCAATAAATTAAACATTTCGTTACTTTCAATAAATTCAACATTTCGTTACTTTCAATAAATTCAATATGTCTTTACTTTCAATAAATGTAACATTTCGTTACTTTCAATAAATTAAACATTTCTTTACTTTCAATAAATTCAACATGTCGTTACTTTCAATAAATTCAACATTTCTTTAATTAAATAAATTCAACATTTCTTTACTTTCAATAAATTCAACATTTCGTTACTTTCAATAAATTCAACATTTCGTTACTTTCAATAAATTCAACATTTCGTTACTTTCAATAAATTCAACATTTCGTTACTTTCAATAAATTCAACATTTCGTTACTTTCAATAAATTCAACATTTCTTTTCTTTCAATAAATTTAACATTTCGTTACTTTCAATAAATTCAACATTTCGTTACTTTCAATAAATTCACCATTTCGTTACTTTCAATAAATTAAACATTTCGTTACTTTCAATAAATTCAATATTTCTTTACTTTCAATAAATTCAACATTAGTTTACTTTCAATAGATACAACATTTCGTTACTTTCAATAAATTCAACATTTCTTTACTTTCAATAAATTCAACATTTCTTTACTTTCAATAAATTCATCATTTCTTTACTTTCAATAAATTCAACATTTCTTTACTTTCAGTAAATTTAACATTTCGTTAGTTTTAATAAATTAAACATTTCGTTACTTTCAATAAATTCAACATTTCGTTCCTTTCAATAAATTCAACATTTTTTTTCCTGTCAATAAATTCAACATTTCTTTACTTTCAATAAATTCAACATTTCGTTACTCTCAATAAATTCAACATTTCTTTACTTTCAATAAATTCAACATTTCGTTACTTCAATAAATTCAACATTTCGTTACTTTCAATAAATTCAATATTTCTTTACTTTCAATAAATTCAACATTTCGTTTCTTTCAATAAATTCAATATTTCTTTACTTTCAATAAATTCAACATTTCGTTTCTTTCAATAAATTCAACATTTCTTTGCTGTAAATAAATTCAACATTTCGTTACTTTCAATAAATTCAACATTTCGTTACTTTCAATAAATTCAACATTTCGTTACTTTCAATAAATTCAACATTTCTTTACTTTCAATAAATTCAACATTTCTTTACTTTCAAAAAAATCAACATTTTGTTACTTTAAATAAATTCAACATTTCTTTACTTTCAATAAATTCAACATTTCTTTACTTTCAATAAATTAAACATTTCGTTACTGTCATAAATTTAACATTTTGTTCCTTTCAATAAATTCAATATTTCTTTACTTTCAATAAATTCAACATTTCGTTACTTTCAATACATTCAATATTTCTTTACTTTCAATAAATTTAACATTTCGTTACTTTCAATAAATTCAACATTTCGTTACTTTCAATAAATTCAACATTTCGTTACTTTCAATAAATTCAACATTTCTTTACTTTCAATAAATTAAACATTTCGTTACTTTCAATAAATTCAACATTTCGTTACTTTCAATAAATTCAACATTTCTTTACTTTCAATAAATTCAACATTTCGTTACTTTCAATAAATTCAACATTTCGTTTTTTTCAATAAATTCAACATTTCTTTACTTTCAATAAATTTAACATTTCTTTACTTTCAATAAATTCAACATGTCTTTACTTTCAATAAATTCAACATTTCGTTACTTTCAATAAATTCAACATTTCTTTACTTTCAATAAATTCCACATTTCTTTACCTTCAATAAATTCAACATTTCTTTACTTTCAATAAATTCAACATATCGTTACTTTCAATAAATTTAACATTTTGTTTCTCTCAAAAAAATCAACATTACGTTACTTTCAATAAATTCAACATTTCTTTAATTAAATAAATTCAACATTTCTTTACTTTCAATAAATTCAACATTTCGTTACTTTCAATAAATTCAACATTTCGTTACTTTCAATAAATTCAACATTTCGTTACTTTCAATAAATTTAACATTTCGTTACTTTCAATAACTTCAACATGTTTTTACTTTCAAAAAATTCACCATTTCGTTACTTTCAATAAATTAAACATTTCGTCCCTTTCAATAAATTCAATATTTCTTTACTTTCAATAAATTCAACATTTCTTTACTTTCAATAAATTTAACATTACTTTACTTTCAATAAATTCAACATTTCGTTACTTTCAATAAATTCAACATTTCTTTACTTTCAATAAATTTAACATTTCTTTACTTTCAATAAATTCAACATTTCGTTACTTTCAATAAATTCAACATTTCGTTACTTTCAATAAATTCAACATGTTTTTACTTTCAATAAATTCACCATTTCTTTACTTTCAATAAATTCAACATTTCGTTACTTTCAATATATTCAATATTTCGTTACATTCAATAAATTCAACATTCTTTACTTTCAATAAATTTAGATTTCTTTACTTTCAATAAATTCAACATTTCGTTACTTTCAATACATTCAACATTTCTTTACTTTCAATAAATTTGACATTTCTTTACTTTCAATAAATTCAACATTTCGTTACTTTCAATAAATTCAACATTTCGTTACTTTCAATAAATTCAATATTTCTTTACTTTCAATAAATTCAACATTTCGTTACTTTCAATAAATTCAATATTTCTTTACTTTCAATAAATTCAACATTTCATTTCTTTCAATAAATTCAATATTTCTTTACTTTCAATAAATTCAACATTTCGTTTCTTTCAATAAATTCAACATTTCTTTGCTTTCAATAAATTCAACATTTCGTTACTTTCAATAAATTCAACATTTCGTTACTTTCAATAAATTCAACATTTCGTTACTTTCAATAAATTCAACATTTCTTTACTTTCAATAAATTCAACATTTCTTTACTTTCAATAAATTCAACATTTCTTTACTTTCAATAAATTCGACATTTCATTACTTTCAATAAATTCAACATTTCTTTACTTTCAATAAATTCAACATGTCGTTACTTTCATAAATTTAACATTTTGTTCCTTTCAATAAATTCAATATTTCTTTACTTTCAATAAATTCAACATTTCGTTACTTTCAATACATTCAATATTTCTTTACTTTCAATAAATTCAACATTTCGTTACTTTCAATAAATTCAACATTTCTTTACTTTCAATAAATTCAACATTTCGTTACTTTCAATAAATTCAACATTTCTTTACTTTCAATAAATTCAACATTTCTTTACTTTCAATAAATTCAACATTTCGTTACTTTCAATAAATTCAACATTTCTTTACTTTCAATAAATTCAACATTTCGTTACTTTCAATAAATTCAACATTTCGTTTTTTTCAATAAATTCAACATTTCTTTACTTTCAATAAATTCAACATTTCGTTACTTTCAATAAATTCAACATGTCTTTACTTTCAATAAATTCAACATTTCGTTACTTTCAATAAATTCAACATGTCTTTACTTTCAATAAATTCCACATTTCTTTACCTTCAATAAATTCAACATTTCCTTACTTTCAATAAATTCAACATTTCGTTACTTTCAATAAATTCAACATTTCGTTTCTCTCAAAAAAATCAACATTACGTTACTTTCAATAAATTCAACATTTCGTTACTTTCAATAAATTCAACATTTCTTTACTTTCAATAAATTCAACATTTCGTTACTTTCAATAAATTCAACATTTCTTTACTTTCAATAAATTTAACATTTCGTTACTTTCAATAACTTCAACATGTTTTTACTTTAAAAAAATTCACCATTTTGTTACTTTCAATAAATTAAACATTTCGTCACTTTCAATAAATTCAATATTTCTTTACTTTCAATAAATTCAACATTTCTTTACTTTCAATAAATTTAACATTACTTTACTTTCAATAAATTCAACATTTCGTTACTTTCAATAAATTCAACATTTCTTTACTTTCAATAAATTTAACATTTCTTTACTTTCAATAAATTCAACATTTCGTTACTTTCAATAAATTCAACATTTCGTTACTTTCAATAACTTCAACATGTTTTTACTTTCAATAAATTCACCATTTCTTTACTTTCAATAAATTCAACATTTCGTTACTTTCAATATATTCAATATTTCCTTACATTCAATAAATTCAACATTACGTTACTTTCAATACATTCAACATTTCTTTACTTTCAATAAATTCAACATTTCTTTACTTTCAATAAATTCAACATTTCGTTACTTTCAATAAATTCAACATTTCGTTACTTTCAATAAATTCAACATTTCGTTACTTTCTATAAATTCAACATTTCTTTTCTTTCAATAAATTCAACATTTCTTTACTTTCAATAAATTCAACATTTCGTTACTTTCAATAAATTCAACATTTCTTTACTTTCAATAAATTTAACATTTCGTTACTTTCAATAAATTCAACATTTCGTTACTTTCAATAAATGAAACATTTCGTTACTTTCAATAAATTCCACATTTCGTTACTTTCAATAAATTCAACATTTCTTTACTTTCAATAAATTCAACATTTCTTTACTTTCAATAAATTCAACATTTCGTTACTTTCAATAAATTCAACATTTCGTTACTTTCAATAAATTCAACATTTCGTTACTTTCAATAAATTCAACATTTCTTAACTTTCAATAAATTCAACATTTTTTTACTTTCAATAAATTCACCATTGCGTTACTTTCAATAAATTCACCATTTCTTTACTTTCAATAAATTCAACATTTCGTTAGTTTTTATAAATTCAACATTTCGTTACTTTCAATAAATTCAACATTTCGTTACTTTCAATAAATTCAACATTTCGTTACTTTCAATAAATTTAACATTTCGTTCCTTTCAAAAAATTCAACATGTCGTTACTTCAATAAATTCAACATTTCGTTACTTTCAATAAATTCAACATTTCGTTACTATCAATAAATTCAACATTTCATTACTTTCAATAAATTCAACATTGCGTTATTTTCAATAAATTCAACATTTCTTTACTTTCAATAAATTCAACATATCGCTACTTTCAATAAATTCAACATTTCGTTACTTTCAATAAATTCAACATTTCGTTACTTTCAATAAATTCAACATTTCGCTACTTTTAATAAATTCAACATTTCGTTACTTTTAATAAACTGCTATAAACAATTGAACTTTTTACCCCGTGTTCTTATTTACAGATTGAAGAATAAAACACTCAAGAAATATACGTTATGTTTTGTGAATATAAGGCATATGTTTGTGAAAAAAGTAAATAAAATAATTTTAGAGTTATTATGACCTTTTGAGTAAGAGGTTACACTTATTGAATGATAATTTAAATCCAGTGATAAAATTGTGTTCATTTTTTTTAATATAATATTTTTTATTAAGAACTCATTTACTTAAAAACAAGTAGCAAACCTCGAAAAATTATTAGTGTCAATTGCAAAATCATATTTGTCTGTAATTTATTTAAAAAACAAACATTTAATCGTATTTGGACTTTACATGCAAGCAATTAGGAAATAATAGATCAACATTATACTTTACTAAGTACAGGGTTTTCACATAAGTCATTATCGCTGATTATTTTTTGACATTAACAAGTAATTTTCTTCTGAAATTTTACTGATAACATGTCAATGTTGCAAATGATTTGCCTTGTCGCAACAGGTGCCTAAAATCGACTCCTGGTTGGCATTGATCTATTCTGGAATGTGAGCGTTAATAAGGCTCACAAATTTCCCAGCATGCTCAGCACCGTTTCATTAGATGCTCTCCCTTCTCGACCTTTCCATCCTTCTTGATCATGATTATTTTCTGTGGCATAAATACAGGATATTGCATCAATTAGCGTGTGTGCGTGATTTCAATTTCATTGCTTTTATTTCTTTCCTCAATGAGAACTGCTATCTCATTGTTTTCTGGTAGTTTCACTACTCTTAGGCTCGTGTGATGTTTTTTTCTATTTTTATCTACACGTCGCTAGTTTTCGTTAGTGTGTTATGCAATTTGTTTTTTTTATTCAAAAATTCTCCTCGGGATTTCGGCCGTTTTCACAATTGATGCGTGTTAGTTCGTCTAGATATTTCATTGGATACATTTTTTTCTATTTTTTCAACTTATTTTGACATAAATCCTAGTGTGATTACATGTCTTGTTATTGAAGTGTTTTTTATTAATATTTTATATTCTTCGTTTTTCTGTCCCCTTCATGTTCACTTGTGAAATGTTAGAACCGTGAAATGTACGATATTTTTCCCCTCTTGCTGATTTGACAATTTTTTTCTTTATTACTGACGATTGTCACGACGAATTCTTATGCTTGGATTGGTTTGTATGCGTGTCCTTCCATGTTAAAAAATATGTCCTGCTTACCATTTTCAGTATAGTCTCCACATCGAATTCCTACCATTTGTGTGCATATTCAAAGTGTTGTGACCCGACGAAAAATGAGAAAAAAAGACGGAATACATAAAGCACGAGAGTTGTAATACTTCAAGGCCATATGGTGTACTACGAGCAGCACTATAGAACAGTAACTCACGCTATATTTATTAGGAAAGTTCTTATATTAAGTGTATAAGTGAATCTTCACAATACAAAGTTAACATCTTCGCATTGTTCCCGTTTTCATGCAGTCGTGCATGTGTTTGTATTTTTAGCTACTTTGCTGCATTCACTTATGATGTGATTAGCTGTTTTCTCTCACTGTTCACAAAATCTACTTTCATAGTTTTCCCAGGTTTTACCAATCTTAGATTCCTGATTACGTTTGTACGTGTTCTCTCAATAAAGTTACCGTTTCGGTGTTCTTGTGTGTGTGTGTGTGTTTTTTTTTTTTTTCGTAATTATTTTTCGGTGTTTTTGGTAGTTTCAACTCTTGCCTTTTTATGAATCATCCAAGTAGTTGTGTTTCTTCCAATTTTACTTTTTCTTGTCTTTGTTTTTTGTTTCCTCTTTAGCTGGTTTCTGTAGTGTTCAGTTTAGCAGCGTTTCTATCATGGTCATCAGTTCGGTGTTTTGTATTTTTGAGAATGCATGTTAAGTTTTAGATTGTTTAAAGTAAATCAATCACATTTTTTAAATTTTTTTTGATAAAAATTGTATTAGTATTACGTTCTGGGATCCCCCTCTCTCTCTCTCTCTCTCTCTCTTACATACATATACATACACGGACACAAAGACAAGTCCATAAACGCATTGTGTACAAATATATTACTTTATCACGCGTGACATCCTTTAGGAAATGTCCCAATTGCTTCGTATTTTCACGTTCACCCATGAGAGTAAAGAAAGAAACGTTGAAGCAGAAATAGAATATTTAGAGTTTATTATTAAAATTCTTCATAGTTTCCCTGTTTTCTAATGAAAAATAAATTACTTATAGCGCGCGTATCAATAAGCAAAAAAAGCGATTACTTTTTCCATTTCCCTTGGTGCCATAGCATAATTGACAACAGCTAGAAATTAACGATTGCACGACATATTGGCTGGATGGAACGCTAAACATCTAAACGAGACAGATCTATTCTTGAAATACATTCATTCAATGTACGCGGTTAAGGATGGGGATGCTAGTTGACACTTTAGTATGACAGATAGACCGATTGGCAAATGAATATTTTTGTTATTAATGTGTCACCAGTTATCCATCTAAAAGCCACTCTAGACGTATAATAATATACGTAATGTCATAAAGGTCATAAATTGAAAAGGATTAATGGAAAGTATACAATTTGATGACATATGCCAATATTTATGTACATGAAATAGAAGTTCTTGGAAATAAACTGTGTTCATGCAATTTTTTTGATGTTAGGCACACGTTAAAAGAAATGTAAGTTCGTTGCACTTATGGCAAGAAGATGAGGTCTTTCTGCGAATATCTTACGAGTATGAAGAAGATCATTTGAGTACTTTCTAGGGAAGTAATAATACACCAGATGGAAACTAATCGCGTGTTATCGCCGAGAAGAGGATGGAATGGAACAGAAGAGTTCACTCAATTTGATTTGGAAGAGGGTTCGAACTATAAATGCGACATAAGTAATCCATGTTACCGTTATACAAGATTGATTCAAGTTGAAACATGATTTTTTGAGGCAACTGTTATATTAATTCTCGCATATAAAAGTACCACAGAAACTTTTCTATTCTGGAAAATAAACTTGATATACCAGAATGCTGAGAGCTACAATTAATGTCTATGAGAGGCGACACATATAAAGAGAGTAACTTTACGGACGCCCTCCTTAGATTTGAACTATGACTAGAGAGCTTAAACCAGGTTTCATATTCACTGCTAAAGAATAAAGTATGTCAAAACATGGGTGTAGTTCACTGAGGAGACTGCACGCTAAATAACTGAGGACTCACAATGTGAAATCTGTTTGGTGTGATGGCGAATAGAACTTAATGGCGTAAGAAAACTAAACAAAAATGTAACACTACCACGATTCATGATGATGAATGATCAGCACGATGATTATGATGCTGATGATTAACATAATTGGATACAAACTCTGTTCATGGATCTTCCGATGATAAAATTACACGTATTTTTATTATGCCTATTGAGAGATTTTCTATTTTTAACTGTTAAAATAGTTTGTCTTTTAGACTGAATATTTACACATTAATTAGTCAATTAATATACAGATAGTATTCTGTTCAAAATTTGATTGCATGGTTTTTTAAAATGTTCGATTATTTTGATTAGCATTATGAATCCATCTAATTCCATTTAAAAATTATCTACGCTGTTGCAGTTTTTAATCTTATCTCGTAACTTTTCCGAAAACATCTATTATGAAGGCAATTTTAATATCGAAAATGTATCTATTTAAACAAGTTCCAAGTACAGTAAAATATTTTCCGATAGAAATCACACGATCAGATTTTTTTTAATTCATCTAGGGGGGAAACCTTCCATATAAGAATTATTTTTAAAATGTCAATCCCTGTTTACATTAAAATATAACTACTTTCACGAAGGCGAGAACATTAGTACAAATCTTCCATCGATTGACAAAGTATCTTGTAAGAATTTTTGTAAGGATCTAAATTGGTAGAATTTGTCGGGTTTTACCACAGTGCAATGACTGTTATGTTTTAGATACGCTTGGTTTGTAGATTATTTTTTATAAAAGAATATTCTTTAAACAAATTATGACCCATCGTTTCTATTTCATCCATACATCAGGCAGGATTGGTTCTACTGTTAGTTTATCAATAGATGTCGAATATTGCGCTAGTACATATTTTAGGACATGCAGATAAATGCGGGTTAACATAAAACAAAAGCCTGGGAAGCAAACCAGTTCCCAGGAAAAATAGGGACAAATTTAACCTGCAAAGTAAAATTTGAAACATAGGCTCAAAAGAGTCCAGACACAAAGAATATGAGAGGCGAATGCAGAGATGGCTTAACGGATGTTAAATTTATTTTTTACCAGTGTGGAAGTTAAAAATGGTGGACTTAGATAAACCTCTGTAATACTTTGAAAACATTTGAAATTGCCAAAGAGAAAAACATCTCACCTGTCTGTTTAAATGTATGTCTGCATACATGTATATGTGTCTGCTTTAAACTTTCGACAGAGGCAACAGATTATCACGAAATTGGTATCGTTTTGGAGCTCGACCCTTCGGACGACAAATGTCGAAAAATTGGCCAAACGCATTTATTCATTCATCCTCCACTATGCGCTTTTCTACAGGGAGGGGTCGCTTTTTTC
The DNA here is from genome assembly GCF_053919585.1 of Euprymna scolopes. Classification (NCBI taxonomy): domain Eukaryota; kingdom Metazoa; phylum Mollusca; class Cephalopoda; order Sepiida; family Sepiolidae; genus Euprymna; species Euprymna scolopes. The sequence goes on from NC_136519.1 coordinate 57,504,171, forward strand.
GCCGACATTTTCGACATTCATGCCCTCTTGGCGATTGACTAGCCTTAATAAAAACCTTCACCACTTCCGGTTTAGCAATATACTTTTTTTTACACTCTTTTCTTCTTTCGCGGTACAGGTTCGAGCCTGTCTCCTTACTACCGCTTTTGTTTTTTTTTGTTTTTTCATTATACACCTTCAAACATCCGGGCAACGCCTGGCACCCAGGCTAGTTACGTAATAAAGTATAAAATATGACGTATCCCCAATAGTTTGACGTATCCCCAATAAACTTGGTAAAACGAAACATGAATATTTCTCATCAAAATAAATTCGGAGACCTTTTAGAGCCACGACGTTTTATTCATACTTTCTGTAACTAAATAAGGAGTTAACTTTTTTCAGTGTCCAAAAATTAGAGAAAGTGAAGTACGGGCATGGCGAAGTACCGGGAACGAAAAAAGAACGCAATACACGAGCGACATTGAAAAGAAATAAGGAAATAAGATAACGAAAACAGTATTTCACACTGAAAGCGTCTAAATTAAGTATCACTAATAGATGATTCTTATTGTAATAGGACGATTCAGAAGAAAAGCTTGAGTAGTTATAGGGTCCAGAAATAGGGTAACTAGAAGCAATGAAAAATGGCTGAAAAGGAAGCTTTAGTAATAAGGTGCGAGAGATATGAGTGAACAATAGATAAATTGGGGGTGGGGGATCCGATTAAGTGGTGGAGGTATAAGTAAACAGCTGGCCCAAGGGTGTCGTGCTTGAGAGAAATTTTTATTTCATCGATAGATGGCACCCTAACATGTACCAACAATCTGGAGAAAAGTAGAAAAAATGTTACATAACGGATTTTTCCCAGCCCCCAGAGTTTCCTAAATCTAGGACTTATCACCGCATGCAGATAATAGGTAATATCGATGAAAGAATAAAAACCATGTTTTCTTAAAAGTATATAAATACTAAGTTATGCATAACCGTTTTAGTTTTACACAATTTTGAAACAACTAATCAAAACAGGCCCTTCATGAAAATTGTCACTTACTAACAAAATAGAAAAGTTTATTTTTACCTTGGGATGATCGATATTGCATATATTTATATATGTATTTATAAAATCGATTTATATTCGAGATATAAAACGTGTGTGCTCGCATAAACTGAGTTAATCGGTAAATGAGCGCAATGTCATGTAAACAGCACAATGCAATGTCATGTAAACAGCACAATGCAATGGCCGCACAAGCGAATTATGATCTGCAGTTGCCGGGCTCCGGTGCTCTCGGAGCTACTGCAAACTGTCAGTTTATTTCAAATAAGCTTGATACAAAAAAGCTATTCAAACAAATGTAAACAAGAGATTTATGACAATTTTATTTCAAATTTTAAGCGATATAACACACAATACTATTTAGAAAGTTATAGATAAGAAAAGCATTTTAAACATAGCTTCAAACTCATGAGTCAACTCAACATAAATTTGAGGTCTCGTTCAGAACCTTTGTTACAATCGATAATTCAATATCAATAATGCTAAATCTACTAGAATTTCCACAACTGAATATCACACTACACTTTAACATAAAAATGATGGCGCATACATGAAAAAAAGAAGGCATCAAATGTTCATAAATTTCTTTAACCTTGTAGCATTATGTCGAACTGATCGAATTTCCTTGTAGCATTATGTCGAACTGATCGAATTTCCTTGTAGCATTATGTCGAACTGATCGAATTTCCTTGTAGCATTATGTCGAACTGATCGAAGAATTAACCGATAAAAGCCGATTACGGTATTTTACATGCTAGATCGACCAGATCTGCAAAATTAGCAAATTAGAAGGATTGTGCATCCAGGAAAGCGTACAAAGATATTCTGAGGATTATGCAAGTTTTATATTGATTTTAACTAACGATTCATTTGATAATTACGCAGGTATTATACAAAGCAATCTCCCACAATGTGATATTCCAAAAATATAGAATACCTGTGGAATCATATCCGGAAATGGCATCATTTCTCTTACTATTATGTTGTCGGTGGTAGGAAGGGAAGAACTACATTAATATTGAAATTCATGATAAATTAAAAGTTGCCTAATCACACTTCGTGCCAATCCATTTATGTAATTATTTGGAAAACTTGCTAAGTTATGTTCAAGAAATGATATTTCATTAAAAATGACGGTGTCAATAGCCGGGAGGCACAAAACTCAGTAATGTGGAATGAGTGAAGCAAGGGTTTCCTAATCATTATGCTTCTCAACGGATTTTTGCATTTATTTGTAAACCCTGCTGAGTAATCTTCCGAAAATGACGTCTTTTTCCCCAAAAAATTTAGTGTCTCCAGTGGGGAAAGAAAATGAAACACAGTAATGTAGAATTTCATAATGAAGCAAGGGTTGTCTAATCACTTTGTCAATGTATTTATGCATTAATTTGAAAATCCTACTGAGACATCTTCCAAAAATGACATCATTTTTCTTATAAACATAGTGCCTATAGTGAGGAAGGAAAGGAACCCAGTAATGTTGAAATTTATGGTGAAGCAAGGGTTTCCTAATCATTAAACAAGACAATGCATTTATGTATTAATTTAGAAATCCTAATGATCCATCTTCTAAAAATCATTTCATTTTTCCTAAAATTATGGTGGCCTTGGTAGAAAAAGAAATTATCTCACATATGTTGCACAATACCTGCTGAAAGCATGTTAAATTGTTTCATATGTGTATTTACATTACCCGTCTTAGGGTAGGTAAAATTATTTTGAAAAAGTGTTGTACATTACCTGCTATAGCTAAGGTAAAATTCTTTTATATACGTGATGTAAATTATCTATCCTAGGGAAGTACAATTATTTCATACATGTGTAATACCCGTCCGAGGTAAAGTGTTCTTTTGCTTGGAATAGCAAATGATATATAGGCATAAAGATTCTTCAGTTCTAAGAATAATCGGTATGTTCAAAAGTGACTTCGTATTTATCATTATTTTATATGGTCCCGAGCAATGCCGGGTAGCACTGCTAGTCTGTAAAAGGTAAAATGTGTGTGTTCGTATGACTCGCAAATACTTCCGACAGACGCGTAGAAACGTGACGAAATAAGTATCGTTTTTAAGCTGAATGTCTCGGATAACAAATATCGAAAGATACGCCGAAAACATCAATTCTTTCACCAACTTGGCCGTTTTTTTACAAGGAAGTGCCAATTTTCGTCGACATTTTTGCAAGTCATTCAAACCTCGCATCAACGACATCGCATAAAATACGTTATTTCAACAGCCCATGACGTCACAGTTGCTGTGGCCGCATCGATAAGACCGACCTCTCATTTTCCTCCTGCGAGTTACCGGTTCGAGTCTTCGTACTACTCCTATTATTTTTTTTTGCGCTCCTAACTTTCTTTTTTTTTCTCAATCAACACCCTTACACACATCTACACATACCCGGGCAACACCGGGCACCCAGCATCGTCTATTATAGAATTCTTAAAACGTCAGTTTTTTGGTGTGTTTGCGTGTGCGTGTGTTTGTATGTTACTATGTTTACTAAAGACCTTCGTCATTTGCGCTAGTTTCGCACGCACATCAAACGGAAACAGGGTTATAACGTCATTAGTAATCGTGGTCCGATGGGTAAAAGCGTTTGCCAGTAACGATTTTCCTTTTTTCCCTCTTTCAATCGCTGCTATTTTGATTGAACAAAAAAGTTGTTTTGATTCACTTTTTTTTTAGTGGGGTACCAGTGCACAGGCTGCCGAAATATCTCCTGGGGAAGTTATCCCGCAAATCTTTCGTTCTTTTCAGGGGGTTTCTCAATATCCTTAGTATAAGAGCTCTGTCCAAACCGAGCTTCATGTCCATCCGGACAACGCTGGGTATACATGCTAGTCTATTATATAAAGGAAAGATGTGTGTATTAGTGTGTGTGTTTAAATGTGTGCTTAAATGTGTATAAAAACTTTCATAAGTCGCATCGCACTATCTGAAAAAGCAATCCCTCGGGCGCATAATATGTGAGAATTAGAAAAAAGTTTAATTCTGTGGTGATTAACTGGACTATATTTTGAAAAGGAGTCTGTTTTTGCGTCACTATTTTCGCAAGTCACGCACGCATAATTTACTAAAACTATGTTTATAAACCTTATTTTTAATAATGTAAAGTCATAAGTAATCTTGGTCCTGAGGACAAAAAGATTTGCCAGTAATTGTTTCCCCTCTTTCGCGTTTCAGGTTCGAGCCTACCTACCGCGGCTAATTTTATTTATTTATTTTGCGGTTGCACGGTCACTCGCTGTTATTTTGATTGAAAGACGGGTTGTTTGATCTATTAATTTTTTTTAGGTTTAGCTCCTATTTTTACATCATTAACGCTCTGATCCCCATCTGGCATCAATTAAAAGGGATGGCTCTCGACTAGGGGAAGCTCAATGTTTTAAGAAGCTTCTGGGATTGACCTTTACTCCTGACCTGAAATTGAACACGTACATCAAGTCAGTGGCCAAGGTCGCTGGGAAAATGGTAGGATCCTTCTACCGCTCCAGGAGATATCTCACTGCTGATGCAATTCTCTATCTATATAAAAGCCAAGTACGTCCAAGGATGGAGTACTGTTGCCACATCTGGACAGGCGCTGCTAAAAAAAGCCTATCCTGCCTTGACAGAGTACAAAATAGGCTTCGTGGCTTAGTGGAGGATGCCCTTTTCTCTTCCCTGCAACCTCTCTCTCTCTCACACAGAAGAGACGTTGCGAGCCTGTCTTTGTTCTATCGTTACTTCCATGGCAAGTGCTTGTCTGAGCTCCAATCCCTTGTTCCCCTCCTCAATCTTTCACGAAAAACACCCGTCTAGCTGAAACCACTATTAAAAATTGTCCCCACTCTTTATCTGTGCCAAAGCCAAAACGTAGATTCCATGAGCAAAGCTTCTTTCTTAGAAGTCCACGCCTGTGGAACTCTGTTTCGTTTGCCTGTTTCCCACCTGACTACAAGCGAGATGTCTTCAAGTCCAATACAAACAAATTCCTGATGATCCGCCCCCTTAAGTAAGACACTTTATTAAAACTCAACACTAACGTACTGTACATGCAATAACCCTTATCCCCGAGTGACTTCCGGGCATTGATACGTTGTGCCCAACTTGTAAAAAAATAAGATATTTTGATTTATACAGCCTATCATTGATCTTTTAAGTAAATTTAGATAAAATTTATATTTGCTTGAATAACACCAAGATTACGTATAACAGATTTTTATAACCATCTTTCAATTTCTTTTCAGATGCGAAACATTGAAATTGATTTACTTATTTTGTTTTTTTCTATTTCGTATTTTGAAATCACAACCTCTTCTGCGACTAAGAATGTACATTTATTTACATATCGGAGATAACTGAAGCATGCTTTACATTAAGACAAATGTATTTTTCAGGTCTGTTCATTGATAATTTATGGTAATGGTTTAGTGTCCGTATGCTTTTGTTTGCAAATCCTGTTTCATGACGACGGATGTATTAATAAGAACATTAGCGAGCCTTTCAACATTTAGACTGACAACTAGTAAATACATTTCGGCTTTTCACTTATACAAAACACGCACTAAATTCGTTTTCCAACACCTTTTTACGGCGAATTTTTATCCGCGAATTTTTCCGTGTGTTCAATACTATTTAAAAGTAAACTTAACCTTGATCTTTTTATACACAAATGTGCATACATTTAGTATTGTAATAAATGGCTAAATCCTCGTAGTTCCAATTTCACCTAAGTAATTACGATTTATTTTATAAACGATATATTTGGAAAATATCCGACTACATTTTTATTTCTCACAAAAGCACATTACTTTGTTTGTAAAATGTGATAAAATATCTATAGTTTTTATATCGTCTACACTATTTCATAATTAAGATTTACATAGTTTTTATAATATCTACACTATTTCATAATTAAGATTTACATAGTTTTTATATTGTCTACAGTATTTCATAATTAAGATTTACATAGTTTTTATATTGTCTACAGTATTTCATAATTAAGATTTACATAGTTTTTATATTGTCTACAGTATTTCATAATTAAGATTTACATAGTTTTTATATTGTCTACAGTATTTCATAATTAAGATTTACATAGTTTTTATATTGTCTACAGTATTTCATAATTTAGATTTACATAGTTTTTATATCGTTTACACTATTTCATAATTAAGATTTACATAGTTTTCATATTGTCTACAGTATTTCATAATTAAGATTTACATAGTTTTTATATCGTCTATACTATTTCATAATTAAGATTTACATAGTTTTTATATCGTCTACACTATTTCATAATTAAGATTTACATAGTTTTTATATTGTCAACACTATTTCATTATTAAGATTTACATAGTTTTTATATCGTCTATACTATTTCATAATTAAGATTTACATAGTTTTTATATCGTCTATACTATTTCATAATTAAGATTTACATAGTTTTTATATCGTCTACACTATTTCATAATTAAGATTTACATAGTTTCTATATCGTCTACACTATTTCATAATTAAGATTTACATAGTTTCTATATCGTCTATACTATTTCATAATTAAGATTTACATAGTTTTTATATCGTCAATACTATTTCATAATTAAGATTTACATAGTTTTTATATTGTCAACACTATTTCATTAGTAAGATTTACATAGTTCTTATATCGTTTACACTATTTCATAATTAAGATTTACATAGTTTTTATATCGTCTACACTATTTCATAATTAAGATTTACATAGTTTTTATATCGTCTATACTATTTCATAATTAAGATTTACATAGTTTTTATATCGTCTACACTATTTCATAATTAAGATTTACATAGTTTTTATATTGTCTACACGATTTCATAATTAAGATTTACATAGTTTTTATATTGTCTACACTATTTTATAATTAAGATTTACATAGTTTTTATATCGTCTACACTATTTCATAATTAAGATTTACATAGTTTTTATATCGTCTATACTATTTCATAATTAAGATTTACATAGTTTACTTATCGTCTATACTATTTCATAATTAAGATTTACATAGTTTTTATATTGTCTATACTATTTCATAATTAAGATTTACATAGTTTTTATCTTGTCTACACTATTTCATAATTAAGATTTACATAGTTTTTATATCGTCTATACTATTTCATAATTAAGATTTACATAGTTTTTATATTGTCTATACTATTTCATAATCAGGATTTACATAGTTTTTATATTGTCTATACTATTACATAATTAAGATTTACATAGTTTTTTTATCGTCTATACTATTTCATAATTAAGATTTACATAGTTTTTATATTGTCTATACTATTTCATAATAAAGATTTACAGAGTTTTTATATCGTCTATACTATTTCATAATTAAGATTTACATAGTTTTTATATTGTCTATACTATTTCATAATTAAGATTTACATAGTTTTTATATCGTCTACACTATTTCATAATTAAGATTTACATAGTTTTTATAATATCTACTCTATTTCATAATAAACATTTACATAGTTTTTATATTGTCTACAGTATTTCATGATTAAGATTTACATAGTTTTTATATCGTTTACACGATTTCATAATAAAGATTTACATAGTTTTTATATTGTCTACAGTATTTCATAATTAAGATTTACATAGTTTTTATATCGTCTATACTATTTCATAATTAAGATTTACATAGTTTTTATATCGTCTACACTATTTCATAATTAAGATTTACATAGTTTTTATATTGTCTATACTATTTCATAATTAAGATTTATCTAGTTTTTATATTGTCAACACTATTTCATAATTAAGATTTACATAGTTTTTATATTGTCAATACTATTTCATAATTAAGATGTACATAGTTTTTATATTGTTTATACTATTTCATAATTAAGATTTACATAGTTTTTATATCGTCTATACTATTTCATAATTAAGATTTACATAGTTTTTATATCATCTACACTATTTCATAATTAAGATTTACATAGTTTTTATATCGTCTACACTATTTCATTAATAAGATTTACATAGTTTTTATATCGTCTACACTATTTCATAATTAAGATTTACATAGTTTTTATATCGTCTACACTATTTCATTAATAAGATTTACATAGTTTTTATATCGTTTACACTATTTCATAATTAAGATTTACATAGTTTTTATATTGTCTACACTATTTCATTAATAAGATTTACATAGTTTTTATATCGTCTACACTATTTCATAATTAAGATTTACATAGTTTTTATATCGTCTACACTATTTCATAATAAAGATTTACATAGTTTTTATATCATCTACCCTATTTCATAATTAAGATTTACATAGTTTTTATATCATCTACACTATTTCATAATTAAGATTTACATAGTTTTTATATCATCTACACTATTTCATTAATAAGATTTACATAGTTTTTATATCGTCTACACTATTTCATAATTAAGATTTACATAGTTTTTATATCGTCTACACTATTTAATAATAAAGATTTACATAGTTTTTATATCATCTACACTATTTCATAATTAAGATTTACATAGTTTTTATATGGTCTACACTGATTCATAATTAAGATTTACATAGTTTTTATATCATCTACACTATTTCATAATTAAGATTTACATAGTTTTTATATCATCTACACTATTTCATTAATAAGATTTACATAGATTTTATATCGTCTACACAATTTCATAATTAAGATTTACATAGTTTTTATATCGTCTACACTATTTCATTAATAAGATTTACATAGTTTTTATATCGTCTACACTATTTTATAATTAAGATTTACATAGTTTCTATATCGTCTACACTATTTCATTAATAAGATTTACATAGTTTTTATATCGCCTACACTATTTCATTAATAAGATTTACATAGTTTTTATATCGTCTACACTATTTCATAATTAAGATTTACATAGTTTTTGTATTGTCTACACTATTTCATAATTAAGATTTACATAGTTTTTATATCGTCTACACTATTTCATAATTAAGATTTACATAGTTTTTATATTGTCTACACTATTTCATAATTAAGATTTACATAGTTTTTATATTGTCTACACTATTTCATAATTAAGATTTAAATAATTTTTATATCGTCTATACTATTTCATAACTAAGATTTACATAGTTTTTATATCGTCTATACTATTTCATAATTAAGATTTACATAGTTTTTATATCGTCTACACTATTTCATAATTAAGATTTACATAGTTTTTATATCGTCTATACTATTTCATAATTAAGATTTACATAGTTTTTATATCGTCTATACTATTTCATAATTAAGATTTACATAGTTTTTATATCGTCTACACTATTTCATAATTAAGATTTACATAGATTTTATATCGTTTACACTATTTCATAATTAAGATTTACATAGTTTCTATATCGTCTATACTATTTCATAATTAAGATTTACATAGTTTTTATATCGTCTATACTATTTCATAATCAAGATTTACATAGTTTTTATATTGTCAACACTATTTCATAATTAAGATTTACATAGTTTTTATATCGTCTACACTATTTCATAATTAAGATTTACATAGTTTTTATATTGTCTACACTATTTCATAATTAAGATTTACATAGTTTTTATATTGTCTACACTATTTCATAATTAAGATTTAAATAATTTTTATATCGTCTATACTATTTCATAACTAAGATTTACATAGTTTTTATATCGTCTATACTATTTCATAATTAAGATTTACATAGTTTTTATATCGTCTACACTATTTCATAATTAAGATTTACATAGTTTTTATATCGTCTATACTATTTCATAATTAAGATTTACATAGTTTTTATATCGTCTATACTATTTCATAATTAAGATTTACATAGTTTTTATATCGTCTACACTATTTCATAATTAAGATTTACATAGATTTTATATCGTTTACACTATTTCATAATTAAGATTTACATAGTTTCTATATCGTCTATACTATTTCATAATTAAGATTTACATAGTTTTTATATCGTCTATACTATTTCATAATTAAGATTTACATAGTTTTTATATCGTCTACACTATTTCATAATTAAGATTTACATAGTTTTTATATCGTCCATACTATTTCATAATTAAGATTTACATAGTTTTTATATCGTCTATACTATTTCATAATTAAGATTTACATAGTTTTTATATCGTCTACACTATTTCATAATTAAGATTTACATAGATTTTATATCGTTTACACTATTTCATAATTAAGATTTACATAGTTTCTATATCGTCTATACTATTTCATAATTAAGATTTACATAGTTTTTATATCGTCTATACTATTTCATAATTAAGATTTACATAGTTTTTATATCGTCTACACTATTTCATAATTAAGATTTACATAGTTTTTATATCGTCTATACTATTTCATAATAAAGATTTACATAGTTTTTATATCGTCTATACTATTTCATAATTTAGATTTACATAGTTTTTATATCGTCTACACTATTTCATAATTAAGATTTACATAGATTTTATATCGTTTACACTATTTCATAATGAGGATTTACATAGTTTCTATATCGTCTATACTATTTCATAATTAAGATTTACATAGTTTTTATATCGTCTATACTATTTCATAATCAAGATTTACATAGTTTTTATATTGTCAACACTATTTCATAATTAAGATTTACATAGTTTTTATATCGTCTACACTATTTCATTATTAAGATTTACATAGTTTTTATATCGTTTACACTATTTTATAATTAAGATTTACATAGTTTCTGTATCGTCTATACTATTTCATAATTAAGATTGACATAGTTTTTATATCGTTCATACTATTTCATAATTAAGATTTACATAGTTTTTATATCGTCTACACTATTTCATAATTAAGATTTACATAGTTTTTATAATATCTACACTATTTCATAATTAAGATTTACATAGTTTTTATATCGTCTATACTATTTCATAATTAAGATTTACATAGTTTTTATATTGTCTACACTATTTCATAATTAAGATTTACATAGTTTTTATATCGTTTACACGATTTCATAATTAAGATTTACATAGTTTTTATATCGTCTATACTATTTCATAATTAAAATTTACATAGTTTTTGTATTGTCAACACTATTTCATAATTAAGATTTACATAGTTTTTAGATCGTCTATACTATTTCATAATTAAGATTTACATAGTTTTTATATTGTCTATACTATTTCATAATTAAGATTTACATAGTTTTTATATTGTCCATACTATTTCATAATTAAGATTTACATAGTTTTTATATCGTCTACACTATTTCATAATTAAGATTTACATAGTTTTTATATCGTCTATACTATTTCATAATTAAAATTTACATAGTTTTTGTATTGTCAACACTATTTCATAATTAAGATTTACATAGTTTTTATATCGTCTATACTATTTCATAATTAAGATTTACATAGTTTTTATATCGTCTGTACTATTTCATAATTAAGATTTACATAGTTTTTATATTGTCTATACTATTTCATAATTAAGATTTACATAGTTTTTATATTGTCCATACTATTTCATAATTAAGATTTACATAGTTTTTATATCGTCTATACTATTTCATAATTAAGATTTAAATAGTTTTTATATCGTCAACACTATTTCATAATTAAGATTTACATAGTTTTTATATCGTCTACACTATTTCATAATTAAGATTTACATAGTTTTTATATCGTCTATACTATTTCATAATTAAGATTTACATAGTTTTTATATCGTCTACACTATTTCATAATTAAGATTTACATAGTTTTTATATCGTCTACTCTATTTCATAATTAATATTTACATAGTTTTTATATTGTCTATACTATTTCATAATTAAGATTTACATAGTTTTTATATCGTCTATACTGTTTCATAATTAAGATTTACATAGTTTTTATATTGTCTACACTATTTCATAATTAAGATTTACATAGTTTTTATATCGTCTACACTATTTCATAATTAAGATTTACATAGTTTTCTTATCGTCTATGCTATTTCATAATTAAGATTTACATAGTTTTTATATCGTCTATACTATTTCATTATTAAGATTTACATAGTTTTTATATCGTCTACACTATTTCATAATTAAGATTTACATAGTTTTTATATCGTCTATACTATTTCATAATTAAGATTTACATAGTTTTTATATTGTCTACACTATTTCATAATTAAGATTTACATAGTTTTTATATTGTCTACACTATTTCATAATTAAGATTTACATAGTTTTTATATCGTCGATCCTATTTCATAATTAAGATTTACATAGTTTTTATATTGTCTATACTATTTCATAATAAGGATTTACATAGTTTTTATATTGTCTACACTATTTCATAATTAAGATTTACATAGTTTTTATATTGTCTATACTATTTCATAATAAGGATTTACATAGTTTTTATATTGTCTACACCATTTCATAATTAAGATTTATCTAGTTTTTATATTGTCTACACCATTTCATAATTAAGATTTACATAGTTTCTATATTGTCTACACTATTTCATAATTAAGATTTACATAGTTTTTATATTGTCTACACTATTTCATAATTAAGATTTACATAGTTTTTATATCGTCTACACTATTTCATAATTAAGATTTACATAGTTTTTATATCGTCTATACTATTTCATAATACAGATTTACATAGTTTTTATATCGTCTACACTATTTCATAATTAAGATTTACATAGTTTTTATATCGTCTATACTATTTCATAATTAAGATTTACATAGTTTTTATATCGTCTACACTATTTCATAATTAAGATTTACATAGTTTTTATATCGTCTACACTATTTCATAATTAAGATTTACATAGTTTTTATATTGTCTATACTATTTCATAATTAAGATTTACATAGTTTTTATATCGTCTATACTATTTCATAATTAAGATTTACATAGTTTTTATATTGTCTACACTATTTCATAATTAAGATTTACATAGTTTTTATATCGTCTACACTATTTCATAATTAAGATTTACATAGTTTTCTTATCGTCTATACTATTTCATAATTAAGATTTACATAGTTTTTATATTGTCTATACTATTTCATAATTAAGATTTACATAGTTTTTATATCGTCTATACTATTTCATAATTAAGATTTACATAGTTTTTATATCGTCTATACTATTCCATAATTAAGATTTACATAGTTTTTATATTGTCTACACTATTTCATAATTAAGATTTACATAGTTTTTATATTGTCTATACTATTTCATAATTAAGATTTACATAGTTTTTATATCGTCTATACTATTTCATAATTAAGATTTACATAGTTTTTATATTGTCTACACTATTTCATAATTAAGATTTACATAGTTTTTATATTGTCTACACTATTTCATAATTAAGATTTACATAGTTTTTATATTGTCTACACTATTTCATAATTAAGATTTACATAGTTTTTATATCGTCTATACTATTTCATAATTAAGATTTACATAGTTTTTATATTGTCTATACTATTTCATAATTAAGATTTACATAGTTTTTATATTGTCTATACTATTTCATAATTAAGATTTATCTAGTTTTTATATCGTCTATACTATTTCATAATTAAGATTTACATAGTTTTTATATTGTCTACACTATTTCATAATTAAGATTTACATAGTTTTTATATTGTCTACACTATTTCATAATTAAGATTTACATAGTTTTTATATTGTCTATACTATTTCATAATTAAGATTTACATAGTTTTTATATTGTCTATACTATTTCATAATTAAGATTTACATAGTTTTTATATTGTCTATACTATTTCATAATTAAGATTTACATAGTTTTTATATTGTCTATACTATTTCATAATTAAGATTTATCTAGTTTTTATATCGTCTATACTATTTCATAATTAAGATTTACATAGTTTTTATATCGTCTATACTATTCCATAATTAAGATTTACATAGTTTTTATATTGTCTACACTATTTCATAATTAAGATTTACATAGTTTTTATATCGTCTATACTATTCCATAATTAAGATTTACATAGTTTTTATATCGTCTATACTATTTCATAATTAAAATTTACATAGTTTTTGTATTGTCAACACTATTTCATAATTAAGATTTACATAGTTTTTAGATCGTCTATACTATTTCATAATTAAGATTTACATAGTTTTTATATTGTCTATACTATTTCATAATTAAGATTTACATAGTTTTTATATTGTCCATACTATTTCATAATTAAGATTTACATAGTTTTTATATCGTCTACACTATTTCATAATTAAGATTTACATAGTTTTTATATCGTCTATACTATTTCATAATTAAAATTTACATAGTTTTTGTATTGTCAACACTATTTCATAATTAAGATTTACATAGTTTTTATATCGTCTATACTATTTCATAATTAAGATTTACATAGTTTTTATATCGTCTGTACTATTTCATAATTAAGATTTACATAGTTTTTATATTGTCTATACTATTTCATAATTAAGATTTACATAGTTTTTATATTGTCCATACTATTTCATAATTAAGATTTACATAGTTTTTATATCGTCTATACTATTTCATAATTAAGATTTAAATAGTTTTTATATCGTCAACACTATTTCATAATTAAGATTTACATAGTTTTTATATCGTCTACACTATTTCATAATTAAGATTTACATAGTTTTTATATCGTCTATACTATTTCATAATTAAGATTTACATAGTTTTTATATCGTCTACACTATTTCATAATTAAGATTTACATAGTTTTTATATCGTCTACTCTATTTCATAATTAATATTTACATAGTTTTTATATTGTCTATACTATTTCATAATTAAGATTTACATAGTTTTTATATCGTCTATACTGTTTCATAATTAAGATTTACATAGTTTTTATATTGTCTACACTATTTCATAATTAAGATTTACATAGTTTTTATATCGTCTACACTATTTCATAATTAAGATTTACATAGTTTTCTTATCGTCTATGCTATTTCATAATTAAGATTTACATAGTTTTTATATCGTCTATACTATTTCATTATTAAGATTTACATAGTTTTTATATCGTCTACACTATTTCATAATTAAGATTTACATAGTTTTTATATCGTCTATACTATTTCATAATTAAGATTTACATAGTTTTTATATTGTCTACACTATTTCATAATTAAGATTTACATAGTTTTTATATTGTCTACACTATTTCATAATTAAGATTTACATAGTTTTTATATCGTCGATCCTATTTCATAATTAAGATTTACATAGTTTTTATATTGTCTATACTATTTCATAATAAGGATTTACATAGTTTTTATATTGTCTACACTATTTCATAATTAAGATTTACATAGTTTTTATATTGTCTATACTATTTCATAATAAGGATTTACATAGTTTTTATATTGTCTACACCATTTCATAATTAAGATTTATCTAGTTTTTATATTGTCTACACCATTTCATAATTAAGATTTACATAGTTTCTATATTGTCTACACTATTTCATAATTAAGATTTACATAGTTTTTATATTGTCTACACTATTTCATAATTAAGATTTACATAGTTTTTATATCGTCTACACTATTTCATAATTAAGATTTACATAGTTTTTATATCGTCTATACTATTTCATAATACAGATTTACATAGTTTTTATATCGTCTACACTATTTCATAATTAAGATTTACATAGTTTTTATATCGTCTATACTATTTCATAATTAAGATTTACATAGTTTTTATATCGTCTACACTATTTCATAATTAAGATTTACATAGTTTTTATATCGTCTACACTATTTCATAATTAAGATTTACATAGTTTTTATATTGTCTATACTATTTCATAATTAAGATTTACATAGTTTTTATATCGTCTATACTATTTCATAATTAAGATTTACATAGTTTTTATATTGTCTACACTATTTCATAATTAAGATTTACATAGTTTTTATATCGTCTACACTATTTCATAATTAAGATTTACATAGTTTTCTTATCGTCTATACTATTTCATAATTAAGATTTACATAGTTTTTATATTGTCTATACTATTTCATAATTAAGATTTACATAGTTTTTATATCGTCTATACTATTTCATAATTAAGATTTACATAGTTTTTATATCGTCTATACTATTCCATAATTAAGATTTACATAGTTTTTATATTGTCTACACTATTTCATAATTAAGATTTACATAGTTTTTATATTGTCTATACTATTTCATAATTAAGATTTACATAGTTTTTATATCGTCTATACTATTTCATAATTAAGATTTACATAGTTTTTATATTGTCTACACTATTTCATAATTAAGATTTACATAGTTTTTATATTGTCTACACTATTTCATAATTAAGATTTACATAGTTTTTATATTGTCTACACTATTTCATAATTAAGATTTACATAGTTTTTATATCGTCTATACTATTTCATAATTAAGATTTACATAGTTTTTATATTGTCTATACTATTTCATAATTAAGATTTACATAGTTTTTATATTGTCTATACTATTTCATAATTAAGATTTATCTAGTTTTTATATCGTCTATACTATTTCATAATTAAGATTTACATAGTTTTTATATTGTCTACACTATTTCATAATTAAGATTTACATAGTTTTTATATTGTCTACACTATTTCATAATTAAGATTTACATAGTTTTTATATTGTCTATACTATTTCATAATTAAGATTTACATAGTTTTTATATTGTCTATACTATTTCATAATTAAGATTTACATAGTTTTTATATTGTCTATACTATTTCATAATTAAGATTTACATAGTTTTTATATTGTCTATACTATTTCATAATTAAGATTTATCTAGTTTTTATATCGTCTATACTATTTCATAATTAAGATTTACATAGTTTTTATATCGTCTATACTATTCCATAATTAAGATTTACATAGTTTTTATATTGTCTACACTATTTCATAATTAAGATTTACATAGTTTTTATATCGTCTATACTATTCCATAATTAAGATTTACATAGTTTTTATATTGTCTATACTATTTCATAATTAAGATTTACATAGTTTTTATATTGTCTATACTATTTCATAATTAAGATTTACATAGTTTTTATATCGTCTATACTATTTCATAATTAAGATTTACATAGTTTTTATATCGTCTATACTATTCCATAATTAAGATTTACATAGTTTTTATATTGTCTACACTATTTCATAATTAAGATTTACATAGTTTTTATATCGTCTATCCTATTTCATAATTAAGATTTACATAGTTTTTATATTGTCTATACTATTTCATAATTAAGATTTACATAGTTTTTATATTGTCTACACTATTTCATAATTAAGATTTACATAGTTTTTGTATTGTCTACACTATTTCATAATTAAGATTTACATAGTTTTTATATTGTCTACACCATTTCATAATTAAGATTTATCTAGTTTTTATATTGTATACACTATTTCATAATTAAGATTTACATAGTTTTTATATCGTCTATCCTATTTCATAATTAAGATTTACATAGTTTTTATATTGTCTACACTATTTCATAATTAAGATTTACATAGTTTTTATATTGTCTGTACTATTTCATAATTAAGATTTACATAGTTTTTATATTGTCTACACTATTTCATAATTAAGATTTACATAGTTTTTGTATTGTCTACACTATTTCATAATTAAGATTTACATAGTTTTTATATTGTCTACACCATTTCATAATTAAGATTTATCTAGTTTTTATATTGTCTACACTATTTCATAATTAAGATTTACATAGTTTTTATATCGTCTATCCTATTTCATAATTAAGATTTACATAGTTTTTATATTGTCTACACTATTTCATAATTAAGATTTACATAGTTTTTATATTGTCTGTACTATTTCATAATTAAGATTTATCTAGTTTTTATATTGTCTACACTATTTCATAATTAAGATTTACATAGTTTTTATATCGTCTGTACTATTTCATAATTAAGATTTACATAGTTTTTATATTGTCTACACTATTTCATAATTAAGATTTACATAGTTTTTATATTGTCTACACTATTTCATAATTAAGATTTACATAGTTTTTATCTTGTCTATACTATTTCATAATTAAGATTTACATAGTTTTTATATTGTCTATACTATTTCATAATTAAGATTTACATAGTTTTTATATTGTCTATACTATTTCATAATTAAGATTTACATAGTTTTTATATTGTCTACACTATTTCATAATTAAGATTTACATAGTTTTTATATTGTCTACACTATTTCATAATAATGATTTACATAGTTTTTATATCGTCTTCTCTATTTCATAATTAAGATTTACATAGTTTTTATATTGTCTATACTATTTCATAATTAAGATTTACATAGTTTTTATATCGTCTATACTATTTCATAATTAAGATTTACATAGTTTTTATATTGTCTACACTATTTCATAATAAGGATTTACATAGTTTTTATATCGTCTACACTATTTCATAATCAAGATTTACATAGTTTTCTTATCGTCTATACTATTTCATAATTAAGATTTACATAGTTTATATATTGTCTATACTATTTCATTATTAAGATTTACATAGTTTTTATATCGTCTATACTATTTCATAATTAAGATTTACATAGTTTTTATATCGTCTATACTATTTCATAATTAAGATTTACATAGTTTTTATATTGTCTACACTATTTCATAATTAAGATTTACATAGTTTTTATATTGTCTACACTATTTCATAATTAAGATTTACATAGTTTTTATATCGTCTATACTATTTCATAATTAAGATTTACATAGTTTTTATATCGTCTACACTATTTCATAATTAAGATTTACATAGTTTTTATATTGTCTACACTATTTCATAATTAAGATTTACATAGTTTTTATATCGTCTATCCTATTTCATAATTAAGATTTACATAGTTTTTATATTGTCTACACTATTTCATAATTAAGATTTACATAGTTTTTATATTGTCTACACTATTTCATAATTTAGATTTACATAGTTTTTATATTGTCTACACTATTTCATAATTAAGATTTACATAGTTTTTATATCGTCTATCCTATTTCATAATTAAGATTTACATAGTTTTTATATTGTCTATTCTATTTCATAATTAAGATTTACATAGTTTTTATATCGTCTATCCTATTTCATAATTAGGATTTACACAGTTTTTATATTGTCTACACTATTTCATAATTAAGATTTACATAGTTTTTATATTGTCTACACTATTTCATAATTTAGATTTACATAGTTTTTATATTGTCTACACTATTTCATAATTAAGATTTACATAGTTTTTATATCGTCTATCCTATTTCATAATTAAGATTTACATATTTTTTATATTGTCTATTCTATTTCATAATTAATATTTACATAGTTTTTATATTGTCTACACTATTTCATAATTAAGATTTACATAGTTCTTATATCGTCTACACTATTTCATAATTAAGATTTACATAGTTTTTATATCGTCTACACTATTTCATAATTAAGATTTACATAGTTTTTATATCGTCTACAATATTTCATAATAAAGATTTACATAGTTTTTATATTGTCTATACTATTTCATAATTAAGATTTACATAGTTTTTATATCGTCTATACTATTTCATAATTAAGATTTACATAGTTTTTATATTGTCTACACTATTTCATAATTAAGATTTACATAGTTTTTATATCGTCTACACTATTTCATAATTAAGATTTACATAGTTTTCTTATCGTCTATACTATTTCATAATTAAGATTTACATAGTTTTTATATCGTCTATACTATTTCATAATTAAGATTTACTTAGTTTTTATATCGTCTATACTATTTCATAATTAAGATTTACATAGTTTTTATATTGTCTACACTATTTCATAATTAAGATTTACATAGTTTTTATATTGTCTACACTATTTCATAATTAAGATTTACATAGTTTTTATATCGTCTATCCTATTTCATAATTAAGATTTACATAGTTTTTATATTGTCTATACTATTTCATAATTAAGATTTACATAGTTTTTTTATTGTCTACACTATTTCATAATTAAGATTTACATAGTTTTTGTATTGTCTACACTATTTCATAATTAAGATTTACATAGTTTTTATATTGTCTACACCATTTCATAATTAAGATTTATCTAGTTTTTATATTGTCTACACTATTTCATAATTTAGATTTACATAGTTTTTATATCGTCTATCCTATTTCATAATAAAGATTTACATAGTTTTTATATTGTCTACACTATTTCATAATTAAGATTTACATAGTTTTTATATTGTCTACACTATTTCATAATTAAGATTTACATAGTTTTTATATTGTCTATACTATTTCATAATTAAGATTTACATAGTTTTGTATCGTCTACACTATTTCATAATTAAGATTTACATAGTTTTTATATCGTCTATACTATTTCATAATTAAGATTTACATAGTTTTTATATTGTCTACACTATTTCATAATTAAGATTTACATAGTTTTTATATCGTCTATACTATTTCATAATTAAGATTTACATAGTTTTTATATTGTATACACTATTTCATAATTAAGATTTACATAGTTTTTATATTGTCTATACTATTTCATAATTAAGATTTACATAGTTTTTATATTGTCTACACTATTTCATAATTAAGATTTACATAGTTTTTATATTGTCTACACTATTTCATAATTAAGATTTACATAGTTTTTATATCATCTATACTATTTCATAATAAAGATTTATATAGTTTTTATATTGTCTACACTATTTACTAATTAAGATTTACATAGTTTTTATATCGTCTACACTATTTCATAATTAAGATTTACATAGTTTTTATATCGTCTACACTATTTCATAATTAAGATTTACATAGTTTTTATATCGTCTACACTATTTCATAATTAAGATTTACATAGTTTTTATATCGTCTATTCTATTTCATAATTAAGATTTACATAGTTTTTATATCGTCTATACTATTTCATAATTAAGATTTACATAGTTTTTATATTGTCTACACTATTTCATAATTAAGATTTACATAGATTTATATCGTCTATACTATTTCATAATTAAGATTTACATAGTTTTTATATTGTCTACACTATTTCATAATTAAGATTTACATAGTTTTTATCTTGTCTATACTATTTCATAATTAAGATTTACATAGTTTTTATATTGTCTATACTATTTCATAATTAAGATTTACATAGTTTTTATATCGTCTACACTATTTCATAATAAGATTTACATAGTGTTTATATCGTCTACACTATTTCATAATAAAGATTTACATAGTTTTTATATCGTCTATACTATTTCATAATTAAGATTTACATAGTTTTTATATTGTCTATACTATTTCATAATTAAGATTTACATAGTTTTTATATTGTCCATACTATTTCATAATTAAGATTTACATAGTTTTTATATCGTCTACACTATTTCATAATTAAGATTTACATAGTTTTTATATCGTCTATACTATTTCATAATTAAGATTTACATAGTTTTTATATCGTCTATACTATTTCATAATTAAAATTTACATAGTTTTTATATTGTCAACACTATTTCATAATTAAGATTTACATAGTTTTTATATCGTCTACACTATTTCATAATTAAGATTTACATAGTTTTTATATCGTCTACACTATTTCATAATTTAGATTTACATAGTTTTTATATCGTCTATACTATTTCATAATTAAGATTTACATAGTTTTTATATTGTCAACACTATTTCATAATTAAGATTTACATAGTTTTTATATCGTCTATACTATTTCATAATTAAGATTTACATAGTTTTTATATCGTCTGTACTATTTCATAATTAAGATTTACATAGTTTTTATATTGTCTATACTATTTCATAATTAAGATTTACATAGTTTTTATATTGTCCATACTATTTCATAATTAAGATTTACATAGTTTTTATATCGTCTATACTATTTCATAATTAAGATTTAAATAGTTTTTATATCGTCAACACTATTTCATAATTAAGATTTACATAGTTTTTATATCGTCTACACTATTTCATAATTAAGATTTACATAGTTTTTATATCGTCTATACTATTTCATAATTAAGATTTACATAGTTTTTATATCGTCTACACTATTTCATAATTAAGATTTACATAGTTTTTATATCGTCTACTCTATTTCATAATTAAGATTTACATAGTTTTTATATTGTCTATACTATTTCATAATTAAGATTTACATAGTTTTTATATCGTCTATACTATTTCATAATTAAGATTTACATAGTTTTTATATTGTCTACACTATTTCATAATTAAGATTTACATAGTTTTTATATCGTCTACACTATTTCATAATTAAGATTTACATAGTTTTCTTATCGTCTATACTATTTCATAATTAAGATTTACATAGTTTTTATATTGTCTATACTATTTCATTATTAAGATTTACATAGTTTTTATATCGTCTATACTATTTCATAATTAAGATTTACATGGTTTTTATATCGTCTATACTATTTCATAATTAAGATTTACATAGTTTTTATATTGTCTACACTATTTCATAATTAAGATTTACATAGTTTTTATATTGTCTACACTATTTCATAATTAGGATTTACATAGTTTTTATATCGTCTATCCTGTTTCATAATTAAGATTTACATAGTTTTTATATTGTCTATAGTATTTCATAATTAAGATTTACATAGTTTTTATATTGTCTACACTATTTCATAATTAAGATTTACATAGTTTTTGTATTGTCTACACTATTTCATAATTAAGATTTACATAGTTTTTATATTGTCTACACCATTTCATAATTAAGATTTATCTAGTTTTTATATTGTCTACACTATTTCATAATTAAGATTTACATAGTTTTTATATCGTCTATCCTATTTCATAATTAGGATTTACATAGTTTTTATATCGTCTATCCTATTTCATAATAAGGATTTACATAGTTTTTATATCGTCTTTACTATTTCATAATTAAGATTTACATAGTTTTTATAGCGTCTATACTATTTCATAATTAAGATTTACATAGTTTTTATATTGTCTATACTATTTCATAATTAAGATTTACATAGTTTTTATATTGTCCATACTATTTCATAATTAAGATTTACATAGTTTTTATATCGTCTACACTATTTCATAATTAAGATTTACATAGTTTTTATATCGTCTATACTATTTCATAATAAAAATTTACATAGTTTTTATATTGTCAACACTATTTCATAATTAAGATTTACATAGTTTTTATATCGTCTATACTATTTAATAATTAAGATTTACATAGTTTTTATATCGTCTGTACTATTTCATAATTAAGATTTACATAGTTTTTATATTGTCTATACTATTTCATAATTAAGATTTACATAGTTTTTATATTGTCCATACTATTTCATAATTAAGATTTACATAGTTTTTATATCGTCTATACTATTTCATAAGTAAGATTTAAATAGTTTTTATATCGTCAACACTATTTCATAATTAAGATTTACATAATTTTATATCGTCTACACTATTTCATAATTAAGATTTACATAGTTTTTATATCGTCTATACTATTTCATAATTAAGATTTACATAGTTTTTATATCGTCTACACTATTTCATAATTAAGATTTACATAGTTTTTATATCGTCTACTCTATTTCATAATTAAGAGTTACATAGTTTTTATATTGTCTATACTATTTCATAATTAAGATTTACATAGTTTTTATATTGTCTACACTATTTCATAATTAAGATTTACATAGTTTTTATATCGTCTACACTATTTCATAATTAAGATTTACATAGTGTTCTTATCGTCTATACTATTTCATAATTAAGATTTACATAGTTTTTATATTGTCTATACTATTTCATTATTAAGATTTACATAGTTTTTATATCGTCTATACTATTTCATAATTAAGATTTACATAGTTTTTATATCGTCTATACTATTTATAATTAAGATTTACATAGTTTTTATATTGTCTACACTATTTCATAATTAAGATTTACATAGTTTTTATATTGTCTACACTATTTCATAATATAGATTTACATAGTTTTTATATCGTCTATCCTATTTCATAATTAAGATTTACATAGTTTTTATATTGTCTATACTATTTCATAATTAAGATTTACATAGTTTTTATATTGTCTACACTATTTCATAATTAAGATTTACATAGTTTTTGTGTTGTCTACACTATTTCATAATTAAGATTTACATAGTTTTTATATTGTCTACACCATTTCATAATTAAGATTTATCTAGTTTTTATATTGTCTACACTATTTCATAATTAAGATTTACATAGTTTTTATATCGTCTATCCTATTTCATAATTAGGATTTACATAGTTTTTATATCGTCTATCCTATTTCATAATTAAGATTTACATAGTTTTTATATCGTCTATACTATTTCATAATTAAGATTTACATAGTTTTTATAGCGTCTATACTATTTCATAATAAGGATTTACATAGTTTTTATATTGTCTATACTATTTCATAATTAAGATGTACATAGTTTTTATATTGTCCATACTATTTCATAATTAAGATTTACATAGTTTTTATATCGTCTACACTATTTCATGATTAAGATTTACATAGTTTTTATATATTCTATACTTTTTCATAATTAAAATTTACATAGTTTTTATATTGTCAACACTATTTCATAATTAAGATTTACATAGTTTTTATATCGTCTATACTATTTCATAATTAAGATTTACATAGTTTTTATATCGTCTGTACTATTTCATTATTAAGATTTACATAGTTTTTATATTGTCTATACTATTTCATAATTAAGATTTACATAGTTTTTATATTGTCCATACTATTTCATAATTAAGATTTACATAGTTTTTATATCGTCTATACTATTTCATAAGTAAGATTTAAATAGTTTTTATATCGTCAACACTATTTCATAATTAAGATTTACATAGTTTTTATATCGTCTACACTATTTCATAATTAAGATTTACATAGTTTTTATATCGTCTATACTATTTCATAATTAAGATTTACATAGTTTTTATATCGTCTACACTATTTTATAATTAAGATTTACATAGTTTTTATATCGTCTACTCTATTTCATAATTAAGAGTTACATAGTTTTTATATTGTCTATACTATTTCATAATTAAGATTTACATAGTTTTTATATCGTCTATACTATTTCATAATTAAGATTTACATAGTTTTTATATTGTCTACACTATTTCATAATTAAGATTTACATAGTTTTTATATCGTCTACACTATTTCATAATTAAGATTTACATAGTTTTCTTATCGTCTATACTATTTCATAATTAAGATTTACATAGTTTTTATATTGTCTATACTATTTCATTATTAAGATTTACATAGTTTTTATATCGTCTATACTATTTCATAATTAAGATTTACATAGTTTTTATATCGTCTATACTATTTCATAATTAAGATTTACATAGTTTTTATATTGTCTACACTATTTCATTATTAAGATTTACATAGTTTTTATATTGTCTACACTATTTCATAATTAAGATTTACATAGTTTTTATATCGTCTATCCTATTTCATAATAAGGATTTACATAGTTTTTATATTGTCTACACTATTTCATAATTAAGATTTACATAGTTTTTATATTGTCTATTCTATTTCATAATTAAGATTTACATAGTTTTTATATCGTCTATCCTATTTCATAATTAAGATTTACATAGTTTTTATATTGTCTATTCTATTTCATAATTAAGATTTACATAGTTTTTATATTGTCTACTCTATTTCATAATTAAGAGTTACATAGTTTTTATATCGTCTATCCTATTTCATAATTAAGATTTACATAGTTTTTATATCGTCTATCCTATTTCATAATTAAGATTTACATAGTTTTTATATTGTCTATTCTATTTCATAATTAAGATTTACATAGTTTTTATATCGTCTACACTATTTCATAATTAAGATTTACATAGTTTTTATATCGTCTATACTATTTCATAATTAAGATTTTCATAGTTTTTATATCGTCTACACTATTTTATAATTAAGATTTACATAGTTTTTATATCGTCTACTCTATTTCATAATTAAGAGTTACATAGTTTTTATATTGTCTATACTATTTCATAATTAAGATTTACATAGTTTTTATATCGTCTATACTATTTCATAATTAAGATTTACATAGTTTTTATATTGTCTACACTATTTCATAATTAAGATTTACATAGTTTTTATATTGTCTACACTATTTCATAATTAAGATTTACATAGTTTTTATATCGTCTACACTATTTCATAATTAAGATTTACATAGTTTTTATATTGTCTATTTTATTTCATAATTAAGATTTACATAGTTTTTATATCGTCTATCCTATTTCATAATTAAGATTTACATAGTTTTTATATTGTCTATTCTATTTCATAATTAAGATTTACATAGTTTTTATATTGTCTACACTATTTCATAATTAAGATTTACATAGTTTTTATATTGTCTACACTATTTTATAATTAAGATTTACATAGTTTTTATATTGTCTACACTATTTCATAATTAAGATTTACATAGTTTTTATATCGTCTACACTATTTCATAATTAAGATTTACATAGTTTTTATATCGTCTATACTATTTCATAATTAAGATTTACATAGTTTTTATATCGTCTACACTATTTCATAATTAAGATTTACATAGTTTTTATATCGTCTACACTATTTCATAATTAAGATTTACATAGTTTTTATATTGTCTATACTATTTCATTATTAAGATTTACATAGTTTTTATATCGTCTATACTATTTCATAATTAAGATTTACATAGTTTTTATATCGTCTATACTATTTCATAATTAAGATTTACATAGTTTTTATATTGTCTACACTATTTCATAATTAAGATTTACATAGTTTTTATATTGTCTACACTATTTCATAATTAGGATTTACATAGTTTTTATATCGTCTATCCTGTTTCATAATTAAGATTTACATAGTTTTTATATTGTCTATAGTATTTCATAATTAAGATTTACATAGTTTTTATATTGTCTACACTATTTCATAATTAAGATTTACATAGTTTTTGTATTGTCTACACCATTTCATAATTAAGATTTACATAGTTTTTATATTGTCTACACTATTTCATAATTAAGATTTACATAGTTTTTATATTGTCTACACTATTTCATAATTAAGATTTACATAGTTTTTATATTGTCTACACTATTTCATAATTAAGATTTACATAGTTTTTATATCGTCTACACTATTTCATAATTAAGATTTACATAGTTTTTATATTGTCTACACCATTTCATAATTAAGATTTATCTAGTTTTTATATTGTCTACACTATTTCATAATTAAGATTTACATAGTTTTTATATCGTCTACACTATTTCATAATTAAGATTTACATAGTTTTTATATTGTCTATACTATTTCATTATTAAGATTTACATAGTTTTTATATTGTCTACACTATTTCATAATTAAGATTTACATAGTTTTTATATCGTCTATACTATTTCATAATTAAGATTTACATAGTTTTTATATTGTCTACACTATTTCATAATTAAGATTTACATAGTTTTTATATTGTCTACACTATTTCATAATTAAGATTTACATAGTTTTTATATTGTCTACACTATTTCATAATTAAGATTTACATAGTTTTTGTATTGTCTACACTGTTTCATAATTAAGATTTACATAGTTTTTATATTGTCTACACCATTTCATAATTAAGAGTTATCTAGTTTTTATATTGTCTACACTATTTCATAATTAAGATTTACATAGTTTTTATATCGTCTACACTATTTCATAATTAAGATTTACATAGTTTTTATATTGTCTATACTATTTCATTATTAAGATTTACATAGTTTTTATATCGTCTATACTATTTCATAATTAAGATTTACATAGTTTTTATATCGTCTATACTATTTCATAATTAAGATTTACATAGTTTTTATATTGTCTACACTATTTCATAATTAAGATTTACATAGTTTTTATATTGTCTACACTATTTCATAATTAGGATTTACATAGTTTTTATATCGTCTATCCTGTTTCATAATTAAGATTTACATAGTTTTTATATTGTCTATAGTATTTCATAATTAAGATTTACATAGTTTTTATATTGTCTACACTATTTCATAATTAAGATTTACATAGTTTTTGTATTGTCTACACCATTTCATAATTAAGATTTACATAGTTTTTCTATTGTCTACACTATTTCATAATTAAGATTTACATAGTTTTTATATTGTCTACACTATTTCATAATTAAGATTTACATAGTTTTTATATTGTCTACACCATTTCATAATTAAGATTTATCTAGTTTTTATATTGTCTACACTATTTCATAATTAAGATTTACATAGTTTTTATATCGTCTACACTATTTCATAAT
Source organism: Euprymna scolopes (assembly GCF_053919585.1). Lineage (NCBI taxonomy): Eukaryota > Metazoa > Mollusca > Cephalopoda > Sepiida > Sepiolidae > Euprymna > Euprymna scolopes. The sequence goes on from NC_136519.1 coordinate 57,532,851, forward strand.
TAAGATTTACATAGTTTTTATATTGTCTATACTATTTCATTATTAAGATTTACATAGTTTTTATATCGTCTATACTATTTCATAATTAAGATTTACATAGTTTTTATATCGTCTATACTATTTCATAATTAAGATTTACATAGTTTTTATATTGTCTACACTATTTCATAATTAAGATTTACATAGTTTTTATATTGTCTACACTATTTCATAATTAGGATTTACATAGTTTTTATATCGTCTATCCTGTTTCATAATTAAGATTTACATAGTTTTTATATTGTCTATAGTATTTCATAATTAAGATTTACATAGTTTTTATATTGTCTACACTATTTCATAATTAAGATTTACATAGTTTTTGTATTGTCTACACTATTTCATAATTAAGATTTACATAGTTTTTATATTGTCTACACCATTTCATAATTAAGATTTATCTAGTTTTTATATTGTCTACACTATTTCATAATTAAGATTTACATAGTTTTTATATCGTCTATCCTATTTCATAATTAGGATTTACATAGTTTTTATATCGTCTATACTATTTCATAATTAAGATTTACATAGTTTTTATAGCGTCTATACTATTTCATAATTAAGATTTACATAGTTTTTATATTGTCTATACTATTTCATAATTAAGATTTACATAGTTTTTATATTGTCCATACTATTTCATAATTAAGATTTACATAGTTTTTATATCGTCTACACTATTTCATAATTAAGATTTACATAGTTTTTATATCGTCTATACTATTTCATAATTAAAATTTACATAGTTTTTATATTGTCAACACTATTTCATAATTAAGATTTACATAGTTTTTATATCGTCTATACTATTTAATAATTAAGATTTACATAGTTTTTATATCGTCTGTACTATTTCATAATTAAGATTTACATAGTTTTTATATTGTCTATACTATTTCATAATTAAGATTTACATAGTTTTTATATTGTCCATACTATTTCATAATTAAGATTTACATAGTTTTTATATCGTCTATACTATTTCATAAGTAAGATTTAAATAGTTTTTATATCGTCAACACTATTTCATAATTAAGATTTACATAATTTTATATCGTCTACACTATTTCATAATTAAGATTTACATAGTTTTTATATCGTCTATACTATTTCATAATTAAGATTTACATAGTTTTTATATCGTCTACACTATTTCATAATTAAGATTTACATAGTTTTTATATCGTCTACTCTATTTCATAATTAAGAGTTACATAGTTTTTATATTGTCTATACTATTTCATAATTAAGATTTACATAGTTTTTATATCGTCTATACTATTTCATAATTAAGATTTACATAGTTTTTATATTGTCTACACTATTTCATAATTAAGATTTACATAGTTTTTATATCGTCTACACTATTTCAAAATTAAGATTTACATAGTTTTCTTATCGTCTATACTATTTCATAATTAAGATTTACATAGTTTTTATATTGTCTATACTATTTCATTATTAAGATTTACATAGTTTTTATATCGTCTATACTATTTCATAATTAAGATTTACATAGTTTTTATATCGTCTATCCTATTTCATAATTAAGATTTACATAGTTTTTATATTGTCTATACTATTTCATAATTAAGATTTACATAGTTTTTATATTGTCTACACTATTTCATAATTAAGATTTACATAGTTTTTATATTGTCTATACTATTTCATAATTAAGATTTACATAGTTTTTATATTGTCTACACCATTTCATAATTAAGATTTATCTAGTTTTTATATTGTCTACACTATTTCATAATTAAGATTTACATAGTTTTTATATCGTCTATCCTATTTCATAATTAGGATTTACATAGTTTTTATATCGTCTATCCTATTTCATAATTAAGATTTACATAGTTTTTATATCGTCTATACTATTTCATAATTAAGATTTACATAGTTTTTATAGCGTCTATACTATTTCATAATTAAGATTTACATAGTTTTTATATTGTCTATACTATTTCATAATTAAGATGTACATAGTTTTTATATTGTCCATACTATTTCATAATTAAGATTTACATAGTTTTTATATCGTCTACACTATTTCATGATTAAGATTTACATAGTTTTTATATCGTCTATACTATTTCATAATTAAAATTTACATAGTTTTTATATTGTCAACACTATTTCATAATTAAGATTTACATAGTTTTTATATCGTCTATACTATTTCATAATTAAGATTTACATAGTTTTTATATCGTCTGTACTATTTCATTATTAAGATTTACATAGTTTTTATATTGTCTATACTATTTCATAATTAAGATTTACATAGTTTTTATATTGTCCATACTATTTCATAATTAAGATTTACATAGTTTTTATATCGTCTATACTATTTCATAAGTAAGATTTAAATAGTTTTTATATCGTCAACACTATTTCATAATTAAGATTTACATAGTTTTTATATCGTCTACACTATTTCATAATTAAGATTTACATAGTTTTTATATCGTCTATACTATTTCATAATTAAGATTTACATAGTTTTTATATCGTCTACACTATTTTATAATTAAGATTTACATAGTTTTTATATCGTCTACTCTATTTCATAATTAAGAGTTACATAGTTTTTATATTGTCTATACTATTTCATAATTAAGATTTACATAGTTTTTATATCGTCTATACTATTTCATAATTAAGATTTACATAGTTTTTATATTGTCTACACTATTTCATAATTAAGATTTACATAGTTTTTATATCGTCTACACTATTTCATAATTAAGATTTACATAGTTTTCTTATCGTCTATACTATTTCATAATTAAGATTTACATAGTTTTTATATTGTCTATACTATTTCATTATTAAGATTTACATAGTTTTTATATCGTCTATACTATTTCATAATTAAGATTTACATAGTTTTTATATCGTCTATACTATTTCATAATTAAGATTTACATAGTTTTTATATTGTCTACACTATTTCATAATTAAGATTTACATAGTTTTTATATTGTCTACACTATTTCATAATTAAGATTTACATAGTTTTTATATCGTCTATCCTATTTCATAATTAGGATTTACATAGTTTTTATATTGTCTACACTATTTCATAATTTAGATTTACATAGTTTTTATATTGTCTACACTATTTCATAATTAAGATTTACATAGTTTTTATATTGTCTACACTATTTCATAATTAAGATTTACATAGTTTTTATATCGTCTATCCTATTTCATAATTAAGATTTACATAGTTTTTATATTGTCTATTCTATTTCATAATTAAGATTTACATAGTTTTTATATTGTCTACACTATTTCATAATTAAGATTTACATAGTTTTTATATTGTCTATCCTATTTCATAATTAAGATTTACATAGTTTTTATATTGTCTATTCTATTTCATAATTAAGATTTACATAGTTTTTATATTGTCTATTCTATTTCATAATTAAGATTTACATAGTTTTTATATCGTCTATCCTATTTCATAATTAGGATTTACATAGTTTTTATATTGTCTACACTATTTCATAATTAAGATTTACATAGTTTTTATATTGTCTACACTATTTTATAATTAAGATTTACATAGTTTTTATATTGTCTACACTATTTCATAATTAAGATTTACATAGTTTTTATATCGTCTACACTATTTCATAATTAAGATTTACATAGTTTTTATATCGTCTATACTATTTCATAATTAAGATTTACATAGTTTTTATATCGTCTACACTATTTCATAATTAAGATTTACATAGTTTTTATATCGTCTACACTATTTCATAATTAAGATTTACATAGTTTTTATATTGTCTATACTATTTCATAATTAAGATTTACATAGTTTTTATATCGTCTATACTATTTCATAATTAAGATTTACATAGTTTTTATATTGTCTACACTATTTCATAATTAAGATTTACATAGTTTTTATATCGTCTACACTATTTCATAATTAAGATTAACATAGTTTTCTTATCGTCTATACTATTTCATAATTAAGATTTACATAGTTTTTATATTGTCTATACTATTTCATAATTAAGATTTACATAGTTTTTATATCGTCTCTACTATTTCATAATTAAGATTTACATAGTTTTTATATCGTCTATACTATTTCATAATTAAGATTTACATAGTTTTTATATTGTCTACACTATTTCATAATTAAGATTTACATAGTTTTTATATTGTCTACACTATTTCATAATTAAGATTTACATAGTTTTTATATCGTCTATCCTATTTCATAATTAAGATTTACATAGTTTTTATATTGTCTATACTATTTCATAATTAAGATTTACATAGTTTTTATATTGTCTACACTATTTCATGATTAAGATTTACATAGTTTTTGTATTGTCTACACTATTTCATAATTAAGATTTACATAGTTTTTATATTGTCTACACCATTTCATAATTAAGATTTATCTAGTTTTTATATTGTCTACACTATTCATAATTAAGATTTACATAGTTTTTATATCGTCTATCCTATTTCATAATTAAGATTTACATAGTTTTTATATTGTCTACACTATTTCATAATTAAGATTTACATAGTTTTTATATTGTCTACACTATTTCATAATTAAGATTTACATAGTTTTTATATTGTCTACACTATTTCATAATTAAGATTTACATAGTTTTTATATTGTCTACACCATTTCATAATAAGGATTTATCTAGTGTTTATATTGTCTACACTATTTCATAATTAAGATTTACATAGTTTTTATATTGTCTACACTATTTCATAATTAAGATTTACATAGTTTTTATATTGTCTACACTATTTCATAATTAAGATTTACATAGTTTTTATATTGTCTATACTATTTCATAATTAAGATTTACATAGTTTTTATATCGTCTACACTATTTCATAATTAAGATTTACATAGTTTTTATATCGTCTATACTATTTCATAATAAAGATTTACATAGTTTTTATATTGTCTACACTATTTCATAATTAAGATTTACATAGTTTTTATATCGTCTATACTATTTCATAATTAAGATTTACATAGTTTTTATATTGTCTACACTATTTCATAATTAAGATTTACATAGTTTTTATATTGTCTACACTATTTCATAATTAAGATTTACATAGTTTTTATATCGTCTATACTATTTCATAATAAAGATTTATATAGTTTTTATATTGTCTACACTATTTACTAATTAAGATTTACATAGTTTTTATATTGTCTACACTATTTCATAATTAAGATTTACATAGTTTTTATACTGTCTATACTATTTCATAATTAAGATTTACATAGTTTTTATATCGTCTACACTATTTCATAATTAAGATTTACATAGTTTTTATATCGTCTATACTATTTCATAATTAAGATTTACATAGTTTTTATATTGTCTACACTATTTCATAATTAAGATTTACATAGTTTTTATATTGTCTATACTATTTCATAATTAAGATTTACATAGTTTTTATATTGTCTACACTATTTCATAATTAAGATTTACATAGTTTTTATATTGTCTATACTATTTCATAATTAAGATTTACATAGTTTTTATATTGTCTACACTATTTCATAATTAAGATTTACATAGTTTTTATATTGTCTACACTATTTCATAATTAAGATTTACATAGTTTTTATATCGTCTATACTATTTCATAATAAAGATTTACATAGTTTTTATATTGTCTACACTATTTCATAATTAAGATTTACATAGTTTTTATATCGTCTACACTATTTCATAATTTAGATTTACATAGTTTTTATATCGTCTACACTATTTCATAATTAAGATTTACATAGTTTTTATATCGTCTACACTATTTCATAATTTAGATTTACATAGTTTTTATATCGTCTATACTATTTCATAATTAAGATTTACATAGTTTTTATATTGTCAACACTATTTCATAATTAAGATTTACATAGTTTTTATATCGTCTATACTATTTCATAATTAAGATTTACATAGTTTTTATATCGTCTGTACTATTTTATAATTAAGATTTACATAGTTTTTATATTGTCTTTACTATTTCATAATTAAGATTTACATAGTTTTTATATTGTCCATACTATTTCATAATTAAGATTTACATAGTTTTTATATCGTCTATACTATTTCATAATTAAGATTTAAATAGTTTTTATATCGTCTACACTATTTCATAATTAAGATTTACATAGTTTTTATATTGTCTATACTATTTCATAATTAAGATTTACATAGTTTTTATATTGTCTACACTATTTCAGAATTAAGATTTACATAGTTTTTGTATTGTCTACACTATTTCATAATTAAGATTTACATAGTTTTTATATTGTCTACACCATTTCATAATTAAGATTTATCTAGTTTTTATATTGTCTACACTATTTCATAATTAAGATTTACATAGTTTTTATATCGTCTATCCTATTTCATAATTAAGATTTACACAGTTTTTATATTGTCTACACTATTTCATAATTAAGATTTACATAGTTTTTATATTGTCTACACTATTTCATAATTAAGATTTACATAGTTTTTATATTGTCTACACTATTTCATAATTAAGATTTACATAGTTTTTATATTGTCTACACCATTTCATAATTAAGATTTATCTAGTGTTCATATTGTCTACACTATTTCATAATTAAGATTTACATAGTTTTTATATTGTCTACACTATTTCATAATTAAGATTTACATAGTTTTTATATTGTCTACACTATTTCATAATTAAGATTTACATAGTTTTTATATTGTCTATACTATTTCATAATTAAGATTTACATAGTTTTTATATCGTCTACACTATTTCATAATTAAGATTTACATAGTTTTTATATCGTCTATACTATTTCATAATTAAGATTTACATAGTTTTTATATTGTCTACACTATTTCATAATTAAGATTTACATAGTTTTTATATCGTCTATACTATTTCATAATTAAGATTTACATAGTTTTTATATTGTCTACACTATTTCATAATTAAGATTTACATAGTTTTTATATTGTCTATACTATTTCATAATTAAGATTTACATAGTTTTTATATTGTCTACACTATTTCATAATTAAGATTTACATAGTTTTTATATTGTCTACACTATTTCATAATTAAGATTTACATAGTTTTTATATTGTCTACACTATTTCATAATTAAGATTTACATAGTTTTTATATTGTCTACACTATTTCATAATTAAGATTTACATAGTTTTTATATTGTCTACACTATTTCATAATTAAGATTTACATAGTTTTTATATCGTCTATACTATTTCATAATTAAGATTTACATAGTTTTTATATTGTCTACACTATTTCATAATTAAGATTTACATAGTTTTTATATTGTCTACACTATTTCATAATTAAGATTTACATAGTTTTTATATCGTCTATCCTATTTCATAATTAAGATTTACATAGTTTTTATATTGTCTATACTATTTCATAATTAAGATTTACATAGTTTTTATATTGTCTACACTATTTCATAATTAAGATTTACATAGTTTTTGTATTGTCTACACTATTTCATAATTAAGATTTACATAGTTTTTATATTGTCTACACCATTTCATAATTAAGATTTATCTAGTTTTTATATTGTCTACACGATTTCATAATTAAGATTTACATAGTTTTTATATCGTCTATCCTATTTCATAATTAAGATTTACATAGTTTTTATATTGTCTACACTATTTCATAATTAAGATTTACATAGTTTTTATATTGTCTACACTATTTCATAATTAAGATTTACATAGTTTTTATATTGTCTACACTATTTCATAATTAAGATTTACATAGTTTTTATATTGTCTACACCATTTCATAATTAAGATTTATCTAGTGTTTATATTGTCTACACTATTTCATAATTAAGATTTACATAGTTTTTATATTGTCTACACTATTTCATAATTAAGATTTACATAGTTTTTATATTGTCTACACTATTTCATAATTAAGATTTACATAGTTTTTATATTGTCTATACTATTTCATAATTAAGATTTACATAGTTTTTATATCGTCTACACTATTTCATAATTAAGATTTACATAGTTTTTATATCGTCTATACTATTTCATAATTAAGATTTACATAGTTTTTATATTGTCTACACTATTTCATAATTAAGATTTACATAGTTTTTATATCGTCTATACTATTTCATAATTAAGATTTACATAGTTTTTATTTTGTCTACACTATTTCATAATTAAGATTTACATAGTTTTTATATTGTCTATACTATTTAATAATTAAGATTTACATAGTTTTTATATTGTCTACACTATTTCATAATTAAGATTTACATAGTTTTTATATTGTCTACACTATTTCATAATTAAGATTTACATAGTTTTTATATCGTCTATACTATTTCATAATAAAGATTTATATAGTTTTTATATTGTCTACACTATTTACTAATTAAGATTTACATAGTTTTTATATTGTCTACACTATTTCATAATTAAGATTTACATAGTTTTTATACTGTCTATACTATTTCATAATTAAGATTTACATAGTTTTTATATCGTCTACACTATTTCATAATTAAGATTTACATAGTTTTTATATCGTCTATACTATTTCATAATTAAGATTTACATAGTTTTTATATTGTCTACACTATTTCATAATTAAGATTTACATAGTTTTTATATCGTCTATACTATTTCATAATTAAGATTTACATAGTTTTTATATTGTCTACACTATTTCATAATTAAGATTTACATAGTTTTTATATTGTCTATACTATTTCATAATTAAGATTTACATAGTTTTTATATTGTCTACACTATTTCATAATTAAGATTTACATAGTTTTTATATCGTCTACACTATTTCATAATTAAGATTTACATAGTTTTTATATCGTCTATACTATTTCATAATAAAGATTTACATAGTTTTTATATTGTCTACACTATTTCATAATTAAGATTTACATAGTTTTTATATCGTCTACACTATTTCATAATTTAGATTTACATAGTTTTTATATCGTCTACACTATTTCATAATTAAGATTTACATAGTTTTTATATCGTCTACACTATTTCATAATTTAGATTTACATAGTTTTTATATCGTCTATACTATTTCATAATTAAGATTTACATAGTTTTTATATTGTCAACACTATTTCATAATTAAGATTTACATAGTTTGTATATCGTCTATACTATTTCATAATTAAGATTTACATAGTTTTTATATCGTCTGTACTATTTCATAATTAAGATTTACATAGTTTTTATATTGTCTATACTATTTCATAATTAAGATTTACATAGTTTTTATATTGTCCATACTATTTCATAATTAAGATTTACATAGTTTTTATATCGTCTATACTATTTCATAATTAAGATTTAAATAGTTTTTATATCGTCAACACTATTTCATAATTAAGATTTACATAGTTTTTATATCGTCTACACTATTTCATAATTAAGATTTACATAGTTTTTATATCGTCTATACCATTTCATAATTAAGATTTACATAGTTTTTATATCGTCTACACTATTTCATAATTAAGATTTACATAGTTTTTATATCGTCTATACTATTTCATAATTAAGATTTACATAGTTTTTATATTGTCTACACTATTTCATAATTAAGATTTACATAGTTTTTATATTGTCTATACTATTTCATAATTAAGATTTACATAGTTTTTATATTGTCTACACTATTTCATAATTAAGATTTACATAGTTTTTATATTGTCTACACTATTTCATAATTAAGATTTACATAGTTTTTATATCGTCTCTACTATTTCATAATTAAGATTTACATAGTTTTTATATCGTCTATACTATTTCATAATTAAGATTTACATAGTTTTTATATTGTCTACACTATTTCATAATTAAGATTTACATAGTTTTTATATTGTCTACACTATTTCATAATTAAGATTTACATAGTTTTTATATCGTCTATCCTATTTCATAATTAAGATTTACATAGTTTTTATATTGTCTATACTATTTCATAATTAAGATTTACATAGTTTTTATATTGTCTACACTATTTCATAATTAAGATTTACATAGTTTTTGTATTGTCTACACTATTTCATAATTAAGATTTACATAGTTTTTATATTGTCTACACCATTTCATAATTAAGATTTATCTAGTTTTTATATTGTCTACACTATTTCATAATTAAGATTTACATAGTTTTTATATCGTCTATCCTATTTCATAATTAAGATTTACATAGTTTTTATATTGTCTACACTATTTCATAATTAAGATTTACATAGTTTTTATATTGTCTATACTATTTCATAATCAAGATTTACATAGTTTTTATATTGTCTATACTATTTCATAATTAAGATTTACATAGTTTTTATATTGTCTACACTATTTCATAATTAAGATTTACATAGTTTTTATATTGTCTACACTATTTCATAATTAAGATTTACATAGTTTTTATATTGTCTACACCATTTCATAATTAAGATTTATCTAGTGTTTATATTGTCTACACTATTTCATAATTAAGATTTACATAGTTTTTATATTGTCTACACTATTTCATAATTAAGATTTACATAGTTTTTATATTGTCTACACTATTTCATAATTAAGATTTACATAGTTTTTATATTGTCTACACCATTTCATAATTAAGATTTATCTAGTGTTTATATTGTCTACACTATTTCATAATTAAGATTTACATAGTTTTTATATTGTCTACACTATTTCATAATTAAGATTTACATAGTTTTTATATTGTCTACACTATTTCATAATTAAGATTTACATAGTTTTTATATTGTCTATACTATTTCATAATTAAGATTTACATAGTTTTTATATCGTCTACACTATTTCATAATTAAGATTTACATAGTTTTTATATCGTCTATACTATTTCATAATTAAGATTTACATAGTTTTTATATTGTCTACACTATTTCATAATTAAGATTTACATAGTTTTTATATCGTCTATACTATTTCATAATTAAGATTTACATAGTTTTTATATTGTCTACACTATTTCATAATTAAGATTTACATAGTTTTTATATTGTCTATACTATTTAATAATTAAGATTTACATAGTTTTTATATTGTCTACACTATTTCATAATTAAGATTTACATAGTTTTTATATTGTCTACACTATTTCATAATTAAGATTTACATAGTTTTTATATCGTCTATACTATTTCATAATAAAGATTTATATAGTTTTTATATTGTCTACACTATTTACTAATTAAGATTTACATAGTTTTTATATTGTCTACACTATTTCATAATTAAGATTTACATAGTTTTTATACTGTCTATACTATTTCATAATTAAGATTTACATAGTTTTTATATCGTCTACACTATTTCATAATTAAGATTTACATAGTTTTTATATCGTCTATACTATTTCATAATTAAGATTTACATAGTTTTTATATTGTCTACACTATTTCATAATTAAGATTTACATAGTTTTTATATCGTCTATACTATTTCATAATTAAGATTTACATAGTTTTTATATTGTCTACACTATTTCATAATTAAGATTTACATAGTTTTTATATTGTCTATACTATTTCATAATTAAGATTTACATAGTTTTTATATTGTCTACACTATTTAATAATTAAGATTTACATAGTTTTTATATTGTCTACACTATTTCATAATTAAGATTTACATAGTTTTTATATCGTCTATACTATTTCATAATAAAGATTTACATAGTTTTTATATTGTCTACACTATTTCATAATTAAGATTTACATAGTTTTTATATCGTCTACACTATTTCATAATTTAGATTTACATAGTTTTTATATCGTCTACACTATTTCATAATTAAGATTTACATAGTTTTTATATCGTCTACACTATTTCATAATTTAGATTTACATAGTTTTTATATCGTCTATACTATTTCATAATTAAGATTTACATAGTTTTTATATTGTCAACACTATTTCATAATTAAGATTTACATAGTTTGTATATCGTCTATACTATTTCATAATTAAGATTTACATAGTTTTTATATCGTCTGTACTATTTCATAATTAAGATTTACATAGTTTTTATATTGTCTATACTATTTCATAATTAAGATTTACATAGTTTTTATATTGTCCATACTATTTCATAATTAAGATTTACATAGTTTTTATATCGTCTATACTATTTCATAATTAAGATTTACATAGTTTTTATATCGTCAACACTATTTCATAATTAAGATTTACATAGTTTTTATATCGTCTACACTATTTCATAATTAAGATTTACATAGTTTTTATATCGTCTATACCATTTCATAATTAAGATTTACATAGTTTTTATATCGTCTACACTATTTCATAATTAAGATTTACATAGTTTTTATATCGTCTACTCTATTTCATAATTAAGATTTACATAGTTTTTATATTGTCTATACTATTTCATAATTAAGATTTACATAGTTTTTATATCGTCTATACTATTTCATAATTAAGATTTACATAGTTTTAATATTGTCTACACTATTTCATAATTAAGATTTACATAGTTTTTATATCGTCTACACTATTTCATAATTAAGATTTACATAGTTTTCTTATCGTCTATACTATTTCATAATTAAGATTTACATAGTTTTTATATTGTCTATATTATTTCATTATTAAGATTTACATAGTTTTTATATCGTCTATACTATTTCATAATTAAGATTTACATAGTTTTTATATCGTCTATACTATTTCATAATTAAGATTTACATAGTTTTTGTATTGTCTACACTATTTCATAATTAAGATTTACATAGTTTTTATATTGTCTACACCATTTCATAATTAAGATTTATCCAGTTTTTATATTGTCTACACTATTTCATAATTAAGATTTACATAGTTTTTATATCGTCTATCCTATTTCATAATTAGGATTTACATAGTTTTTATATCGTCTATCCTATTTCATAATTAAGATTTACATAGTTTTTATATCGTCTATACTATTTCATAATTAAGATTTACATAGTTTTTATATCGTCTATACTATTTAATAATTCAGATTTACATAGTTTTTATATTGTCTATACTATTTCATATTTAAGATTTACATAGTTGTTATATTGTCCATACTATTTCATAATTAAGATTTACATAGTTTTTATATCGTCTACACTATTTCATAATTAAGATTTACATAGTTTTTATATCGTCTATACTATTTCATAATTAAAATTTACATAGTTTTTATATTGTCAACACTATTTCATAATTAAGATTTACATAGTTTTTATATCGTCTATACTATTTCATAATTAAGATTTACATAGTTTTTATATCGTCTGTACTATTTCATAATTAAGATTTACATAGTTTTTATATTGTCTATACTATTTCATAATTAAGATTTACATAGTTTTTATATTGTCCATACTATTTCATAATTAAGATTTACATAGTTTTTATATCGTCTATACTATTTCATAAGTAAGATTTAAATAGTTTTTATATCGTCAACACTATTTCATAATTAAGATTTACATAGTTTTTATATCGTCTACACTATTTCATAATTAAGATTTACATAGTTTTTATATCGTCTATACTATTTCATAATTAAGATTTACATAGTTTTTATATCGTCTACACTATTTCATAATTAAGATTTACATAGTTTTTATATCGTCTACTCTATTTCATAATTAAGAGTTACATAGTTTTTATATTGTCTATACTATTTCATAATTAAGATTTACATAGTTTTTATATCGTCTATACTATTTCATAATTAAGATTTACATAGTTTTTATATTGTCTACACTATTTCATAATTAAGATTTACATAGTTTTTATATCGTCTACACTATTTCATAATTAAGATTTACATAGTTTTCTTATCGTCTGTACTATTTCATAATTAAGATTTACATAGTTTTTATATTGTCTATACTATTTCATTATTAAGATTTACATAGTTTTTATATCGTCTATACTATTTCATAATTAAGATTTACATAGTTTTTATATCGTCTATACTATTTCATAATTAAGATTTACATAGTTTTTATATTGTCTACACTATTTCATAATTAAGATTTACATAGTTTTTATATTGTCTACACTATTTCATAATATAGATTTACATAGTTTTTATATCGTCTATCCTATTTCATAATTAAGATTTACATATTTTTTTATTGTCTATACTATTTCATAATTAAGATTTACATAGTTTTTATATTGTCTACACTATTTCATAATTAAGATTTACATAGTTTTTGTGTTGTCTACACTATTTCATAATTAAGATTTACATAGTTTTTATATTGTCTATCCTATTTCATAATTAGGATTTACATAGTTTTTATATTGTCTACACTATTTCATAATTAAGATTTACATAGTTTTTGTGTTGTCTACACTATTTCATAATTAAGATTTACATAGTTTTTATATTGTCTATCCTATTTCATAATTAGGATTTACATAGTTTTTATATCGTCTACACTATTTCATAATTAAGATTTACATAGTTTTTATATTGTCTATACTATTTCATAATTAAGATTTACATAGTTTTTATATTGTCTACACTATTTCATAATTAAGATTTACATAGTTTTTGTGTTGTCTACACTATTTCATAATTAAGATTTACATAGTTTTTATATTGTCTATCCTATTTCATAATTAGGATTTACATAGTTTTTATATTGTCTACACTATTTCATAATTAAGATTTACATAGTTTTTATATTGTCTACACTATTTCATAATTAAGATTTACATAGTTTGTATATTGTCTACACCATTTCATAATTAAGATTTATCTAGTTTTTATATTGTCTACACTATTTCATAATTAAGATTTACATAGTTTTTATATTGTCAACACTATTTCATAATTAAGATTTACATAGTTTTTCTATTGTCTACACTATTTCATAATAAGGATTTACATAGTTTTTATATTGTCTACACTATTTCATAATTAAGATTTACATAGTTTTTATATTGTCTACACTATTTCATAATTAAGATTTACATAGTTTTTATATTGTCTATACTATTTCATAATTAAGATTTACATAGTTTTTATATTGTCTACACTATTTCATAATTAAGATTTACATAGTTTTTCTATTGTCTACACTATTTCATAATTAAGATTTACATAGTTTTTATATTGTCTACACTATTTCATAATTAAGATTTACATAGTTTTTATATTGTCTACACCATTTCATAATTAAGATTTATCTAGTTTTTATATTGTCTACACTATTTCATAATTAAGATTTACATAGTTTTTATATCGTCTATACTATTTCATAATTAAGATTTACATAGTTTTTATATTGTCTACACTATTTCATAATTAACATTTACATAGCTTTTGTATTGTCTACACTATTTCATAATTAAGATTTACATAGTTTTTCTATTGTCTACACTATTTCATAATTAAGATTTACATAGTTTTTATATTGTCTACACTATTTCATAATTAATATTTACATAGTTTTTATATTGTCAACACTATTTCATAATTAAGATTTACATAGTTTTTATATTGTCTATACTATTTTATAATTAAGATTTACATAGTTTTTATATTGTCTACACTATTTCATAATTAAGATTTACATAGTTTTTATATTGTCTACACCATTTCATAATTAAGATTTATCTAGTTTTTATATTGTCTACACTATTTCATAATTAAGATTTACATAGTTTTTATATCGTCTATACTATTTCATAATAAAGATTTACATAGTTTTTATATTGTCTACACTATTTCATAATTTAGATTTACATAGTTTTTATATCGTCTACACTATTTCATAATTTAGATTTACATAGTTTTTATATCGTCTACACTATTTCATAATTAAGATTTACATAGTTTTTATATCGTCTACACTATTTCATAATTAAGATTTACATAGTTTTTATATCGTCTATACTATTTCATAATTAAGATTTACATAGTTTTTGTATTGTCTACACTATTTCATAATTAAGATTTAAATAGTTTTTATATCGTCTATACTATTTCATAATTAAGATTTACATAGTTTTTATATTGTCTATACTATTTCATAATTAAGATTTACATAGTTTTTATATTGTCTACACTATTTCATAATTAAGATTTACATAGTTTTTATATCGTCTATACTATTTCATAATTAAGATTTACATAGTTTTTATATTGTCTACACTATTTCATAATTAGGATTTACATAGTTTTTATATTGTCTACACTATTTCATAATTAAGATTTACATAGTTTTTATATTGTCTATACTATTTCATAATTAAGATTTACATAGTTTTTATATCGTCTACACTATTTCATAATTAAGATTTACATAGTTTTTATATCGTCTATACTATTTCATAATTAAGATTTACATAGTTTTTATATTGTCTACACTATTTCATAATTAAGATTTACATAGTTTTTATATCGTCTATACTATTTCATAATTAAGATTTACATAGTTTTTATATTGTCTACACTATTTCATAATTAAGATTTACATAGTTTTTATATTGTCTATACTATTTCATAATTAAGATTTACATAGTTTTTATATTGTCTACACTATTTCATAATTAAGATTTACATAGTTTTTCTATTGTCTACACTATTTCATAATTAAGATTTACATAGTTTTTATATTGTCTACACTATTTCATAATTAAGATTTACATAGTTTTTATATTGTCTACACCATTTCATAATTAAGATTTATCTAGTTTTTATATTGTCTACACTATTTCATAATTAAGATTTACATAGTTTTTATATCGTCTATACTATTTCATAATTAAGATTTACATAGTTTTTATATTGTCTACACTATTTCATAATTAACATTTACATAGCTTTTGTATTGTCTACACTATTTCATAATTAAGATTTACATAGTTTTTCTATTGTCTACACTATTTCATAATTAAGATTTACATAGTTTTTATATTGTCTACACTATTTCATAATTAATATTTACATAGTTTTTATATTGTCAACACTATTTCATAATTAAGATTTACATAGTTTTTATATTGTCTATACTATTTTATAATTAAGATTTACATAGTTTTTATATTGTCTACACTATTTCATAATTAAGATTTACATAGTTTTTATATTGTCTACACCATTTCATAATTAAGATTTATCTAGTTTTTATATTGTCTACACTATTTCATAATTAAGATTTACATAGTTTTTATATCGTCTATACTATTTCATAATAAAGATTTACATAGTTTTTATATTGTCTACACTATTTCATAATTTAGATTTACATAGTTTTTATATCGTCTACACTATTTCATAATTTAGATTTACATAGTTTTTATATCGTCTACACTATTTCATAATTAAGATTTACATAGTTTTTATATCGTCTACACTATTTCATAATTAAGATTTACATAGTTTTTATATCGTCTATACTATTTCATAATTAAGATTTACATAGTTTTTGTATTGTCTACACTATTTCATAATTAAGATTTAAATAGTTTTTATATCGTCTATACTATTTCATAATTAAGATTTACATAGTTTTTATATTGTCTATACTATTTCATAATTAAGATTTACATAGTTTTTATATTGTCTACACTATTTCATAATTAAGATTTACATAGTTTTTATATCGTCTATACTATTTCATAATTAAGATTTACATAGTTTTTATATTGTCTACACTATTTCATAATTAGGATTTACATAGTTTTTATATTGTCTACACTATTTCATAATTAAGATTTACATAGTTTTTATATTGTCTATACTATTTCATAATTAAGATTTACATAGTTTTTATATCGTCTACACTATTTCATAATTAAGATTTACATAGTTTTTATATCGTCTATACTATTTCATAATTAAGATTTACATAGTTTTTATATTGTCTACACTATTTCATAATTAAGATTTACATAGTTTTTATATCGTCTATACTATTTCATAATTAAGATTTACATAGTTTTTATATTGTCTACACTATTTCATAATTAAGATTTACATAGTTTTTATATTGTCTATACTATTTCATAATTAAGATTTACATAGTTTTTATATTGTCTACACTATTTCATAATTAAGATTTACATAGTTTTTATATTGTCTACACTATTTCATAATTAAGATTTAAATAGTTTTTATATTGTCTATACTATTTCATAATAAGTATTTACATAGTTTTTATATTGTCTATACTATTTCATAATTAAGATTTACATAGTTTTTATATTGTCTACACTATTTCATAATTAAGATTTACATAGTTTTTATATTGTCTACACTATTTCATAATTAAGATTTACATAGTTTTTATATCGTCTATACTATTTCATAATTAAGATTTACATAGTTTTTATATTGTCTACACTATTTCATAATTAAGATTTACATAGTTTTTATATTGTCTACACTATTTCATAATTAAGATTAACATAGTTTTTATATTGTCTACACCATTTCATAATTAAGATTTATCTTGTTTTTATATTGTCTACACTATTTCATAATTAAGATTTACATAGTTTTTATATTGTCTACACTATTTCATAATTAAGATTTACATAGTTTTTATATTGTCTACACTATTTCATAATTAAGATTTACATAGTTTTTATATTGTCTATACTATTTCATAATTAAGATTTACATAGTTTTTATATCGTCTACACTATTTCATAATTAAGATTTACATAGTTTTTATATCGTCTATACTATTTCATAATTAAGATTTACATAGTTTTTATATTGTCTACACTATTTCATAATTAAGATTTACATAGTTTTTATATCGTCTATACTATTTCATAATTAAGATTTACATAGTTTTTATATTGTCTACACTATTTCATAATTAAGATTTACATAGTTTTTATATTGTCTATACTATTTCATAATTAAGATTTACATAGTTTTTATATTGTCTACACTATTTCATAATTAAGATTTACATAGTTTTTATATTGTCTACACTATTTCATAATTAAGATTTAAATAGTTTTTATATTGTCTATACTATTTCATAATAAGTATTTACATAGTTTTTATATTGTCTATACTATTTCATAATTAAGATTTACATAGTTTTTATATTGTCTACACTATTTCATAATTAAGATTTACATAGTTTTTATATTGTCTACACTATTTCATAATTAAGATTTACATAGTTTTTATATTGTCTACACTATTTCATAATTTAGATTTACATAGTTTTTATATTGTCTACACAATTTCATAATTAAGATTTACATAGTTTTTATATCGTCTATACTATTTCATAATTAAGATTTACATAGTTTTTATATTGTCTACACTATTTCATAATTAAGATTAACATAGTTTTTATATTGTCAACACTATTTCATAATTAAGATTTACATAGTTTTTCTATTGTCTACACTATTTCATAATTAAGATTTACATATTTTTTATATTGTCTACACTATTTCATAATTAAGATTTACATAGTTTTTATATTGTCTACACTATTTCATAATTAAGATTTACATAGTTTTTATATTGTCTATACTATTTCATAATTAAGATTTACATAGTTTTTATATTGTCTACACTATTTCATAATTAAGATTTACATAGTTTTTATATCGTCTACACTATTTCATAATTAAGATTTACATAGTTTTTATATTGTCTACACTATTTCATAATTAAGATTTACATAGTTTTTATATTGTCTATACTATTTCATAATTAAGATTTACATAGTTTTTATATTGTCTACACTATTTCATAATTAAGATTTACATAGTTTTTATATTGTCTATACTATTTCATAATTAAGATTTACATAGTTTTTATATTGTCTACACTATTTCATAATTAAGATTTACATAGTTTTTATATTGTCTACACTATTTCATAATTAAGATTTACATAGTTTTTATATTGTCTACACTATTTCATAATTTAGATTTACATAGTTTTTATATTGTCTACACAATTTCATAATTAAGATTTACATAGTTTTTATATCGTCTATACTATTTCATAATTAAGATTTACATAGTTTTTATATTGTCTACACTATTTCATAATTAAGATTAACATAGTTTTTATATTGTCAACACTATTTCATAATTAAGATTTACATAGTTTTTCTATTGTCTACACTATTTCATAATTAAGATTTACATATTTTTTATATTGTCTACACTATTTCATAATTAAGATTTACATAGTTTTTATATTGTCTACACTATTTCATAATTAAGATTTACATAGTTTTTATATTGTCTACACCATTTCATAATTAAGATTTATCTAGTTTTTATATTGTCTACACTATTTCATAATAAAGATTTACATAGTTTTTATATCGTCTATACTATTTCATAATTAAGATTTACATAGTTTTTATATTGTCTACACTATTTCATAATTAACATTTACATAGCTTTTGTATTGTCTACACTATTTCATAATTAAGATTTACATAGGTTTTCTATTGTCTACACTATTTCATAATTAAGATTTACATAGTTTTTATATTGTCTACACTATTTCATAATTAAGATTTACATAGTTTTTATATTGTCTACACTATTTCATAATTAAGATTTACATAGTTTTTATATTGTCTATACTATTTCATAATTAAGATTTACATAGTTTTTATATTGTCTACACTATTTCATAATTAAGATTTACATAGTTTTTATATTGTCAACACCATTTCATAATTAAGATTTATCTAGTTTTTATATTGTCTACACTATTTCATAATTAAGATTTACATAGTTTTTATATTGTCTACACTATTTCATAATTAAGATTTACATAGTTTTTATATTGTCTATACTATTTCATAATTAAGATTTACATAGTTTTTATATTGTCTACACTATTTCATAATTAAGATTTACATAGTTTTTATATCGTCTACACTCTTTCATAATTAAGATTTACATAGTTTTTATATCGTCTACACTATTTCATAATTAAGATTTACATAGTTTTTATATCGTCTACACTATTTCATAATTAAGATTTACATAGTTTTTATATCGTCGACATTATTTCATAATTAAGATTTACATAGTTTTTATATTGTCTATACTATTTCATAATTAAGATTTACATAGTTTTTATATTGTCTACACTATTTCATAATTAAGATTTACATAGTTTTTATATCGTCTATACTATTTCATAATTAAGATTTACATAGTTTTTATATCGTCTATACTATTTCATAATTAAGATTTACATAGTTTTTATATTGTCTATACTATTTCATAATTAAGATTTACATAGTTTTTATATTGTCTACACCATTTCATAATTAAGATTTATCTAGTTTTTATATTGTCTACACTATTTCATAATTAAGATTTACATAGTTTTTATATCGTCTATACTATTTCATAATTAAGATTTACATAGTTTTTATATTGTCTACACTATTTCATAATTAACATTTACATAGCTTTTGTATTGTCTACACTATTTCATAATTAAGATTTACATAGGTTTTCTATTGTCTACACTATTTCATAATTAAGATTTACATAGTTTTTATATTGTCTACACTATTTCATAATTAAGATTTACATAGTTTTTATATTGTCTACACTATTTCATAATTAAGATTTACATAGTTTTTATATTGTCTATACTATTTCATAATTAAGATTTACATAGTTTTTATATTGTCTACACTATTTCATAATTAAGATTTACATAGTTTTTATATTGTCTATACTATTTCATAATTAAGATTTACATAGTTTTTATATTGTCTACACTATTTCATAATTAAGATTTACATAGTTTTTATATTGTCTACACTATTTCATAATTAAGATTTACATAGTTTTTATATTGTCTACACTATTTCATAATTAAGATTTACATAGTTTTTATATTGTCTACACTATTTCATAATTAAGATTTACATAGATTTATATTGTCTACACTATTTCATAATTAAGATTTACATAGTTTTTATATTGTCTACACCATTTCATAATTAAGATTTATCTAGTTTTTATATTGTCTACACTATTTCATAATTAAGATTTACATAGTTTTTATATTGTCTACACTATTTCATAATTAAGATTTACATAGTTTTTATATTGTCTATACTATTTCATAATTAAGATTTACATAGTTTTTATATTGTCTACACTATTTCATAATTAAGATTTACATAGTTTTTATATCGTCTACACTCTTTCATAATTAAGATTTACATAGTTTTTATATCGTCTACACTATTTCATAATTAAGATTTACATAGTTTTTATATCGTCTACACTATTTCATAATTAAGATTTACATAGTTTTTATATCGTCGACATTATTTCATAATTAAGATTTACATAGTTTTTATATTGTCTATACTATTTCATAATTAAGATTTACATAGTTTTTATATTGTCTACACTATTTCATAATTAAGATTTACATAGTTTTTATATCGTCTATACTATTTCATAATTAAGATTTACATAGTTTTTATATCGTCTATACTATTTCATAATTAAGATTTACATAGTTTTTATATTGTCTATACTATTTCATAATTAAGATTTACATAGTTTTTATATCGTCTATACTATTTCATAATTAAGATTTACATAGTTTTTATATTGTCTATACTATTTCATAATTAAGATTTACATAGTTTTTATATTGTCTATACTATTTCATAATTAAGATTTACATAGTTTTTATATCGTCTATACTATTTCATAATTAAGATTTACATAGTTTTTATATTGTCTATACTATTTCATAATTAAGATTTACATAGTTTTTATATCGTCTACACGATTTCATAATTAAGATTTACATAGTTTTTATATCATCTACACTATTTCATAATTAAGATTTACATAGTTTTTATAATATGTACACTATTTCATAATTAAGATTTACATAGTTTTTATATTGTCTACAGTATTTCATGATTAAGATTTACATAGTTTTTATATCGTTTACACGATTTCATAATTAAGATTTACATAGTTTTTATATTGTCTACAGTATTTCATAATTAAGATTTACATAGTTTTTATATCGTCTGTACTATTTCATAATTAAGATTTACATAGTTTTTATATCGTATACACTATTTCATAATTAAGATTTACATAGTTTTTATATTGTCTATACTATTTCATAATTAAGATTTATCTAGTTTTTATATTGTCAACACTATTTCATAATTAAGATTTACATAGTTTTTATATTGTCTATACTATTTCATAATTAAGATTTACATAGTTTTTTTATTGTCTATACTATTTCATAATTAAGATTTACATAGTTTTTATATCGTCTACACTATTTCATAATTTAGATTTACATAGTTTTTATATCGTCTACACTATTTCATAATTAAGATTTACATAGTTTTTATATCGTCTATACTATTTCATAATTTAGATTTACATAGTTTTTATATTGTCTACACTATTTCATAATTAAGATTTAAATAGTTTTTATATTGTCTATACTATTTCATAATTAAGATTTACATAATTCTTATATTGTCTATACTATTTCATAATTAAGATTTACATAGTTTTTATATTGTCTACACTATTTCATAATTAAGATTTACATAGTTTTTATATTGTCTACACTATTTCATAATTAAGATTTACATAGTTTTTATATTGTCTACACCATTTCATAATTAAGATTTATCTAGTTTTTATATTGTCTACACTATTTCATAATTAAGATTTACATAGTTTTTATATTGTCTACACTATTTCATAATTAAGATTTACATAGTTTTTATATTGTCTACACTATTTAATAATTTAGATTTACATAGTTTTTATATTGTCTACACAATTTCATAATTAAGATTTACATAGTTTTTATATCGTCTATACTATTTCATAATTAAGATTTACATAGTTTTTATATTGTCTACACTATTTCATAATTAAGATTTACATAGTTTTTATATTGTCAACACTATTTCATAATTAAGATTTACATAGTTTTTCTATTGTCTACACTATTTCATAATTAAGATTTACATATTTTTTATATTGTCTACACTATTTCATAATTAAGATTTACATAGTTTTTATATTGTCTACACTATTTCATAATTAAGATTTACATAGTTTTTATATTGTCTATACTATTTCATAATTAAGATTTACATAGTTTTTATATTGTCTACACTATTTCATAATTAAGATTTACATAGTTTTTATATTGTCTACACCATTTCATAATTAAGATTTATCTAGTTTTTATATTGTCTACACTATTTCATAATTAAGATTTACATAGTTTTAGTATCGTCTATACTATTTCATAATTAAGATTTACATAGTTTTTATATTGTCTACACTATTTCATAATTAACATTTACATAGCTTTTGTATTGTCTACACTATTTCATAATTAAGATTTACATAGGTTTTCTATTGTCTACACTATTTCATAATTAAGATTTACATAGTTTTTATATTGTCTACACTATTTCATAATTAAGATTTACATAGTTTTTATATTGTCTACACTATTTCATAATTAAGATTTACATTGTTTTTATATTGTCTATACTATTTCATAATTAAGATTTACATAGTTTTTATATTGTCTACACTATTTCATAATTAAGATTTACATAGTTTTTATATTGTCTACACTATTTCATAATTAAGATTTACATTGTTTTTATATTGTCTATACTATTTCATAATTAAGATTTACATAGTTTTTATATTGTCTATACTATTTCATAATTAAGATTTACATAGTTTTTATATTGTCTACACTATTTCATAATTAAGATTTACATAGTTTTTATATCGTCTACACTCTTTCATAATTAAGATTTACATAGTTTTTATATCGTCTACACTATTTCATAATTAAGATTTACATAGTTTTTATATCGTCTACACTATTTCATAATTAAGATTTACATAGTTTTTATATGGTCGACATTATTTCATAATTAAGATTTACATAGTTTTTATATTGTCTATACTATTTCATAATTAAGATTTACATAGTTTTTATATTGTCTACACTATTTCATAATTAAGATTTACATAGTTTTTATATCGTCTATACTATTTCATAATTAAGATTTACATAGTTTTTATATCGTCTATACTATTTCATAATTAAGATTTACATAGTTTTTATATTGTCTATACTATTTCATAATTAAGATTTACATAGTTTTTATATCGTCTATACTATTTCATAATTAAGATTTACATAGTTTTTATATTGTCTATACTATTTCATAATTAAGATTTAAATAGTTTTTATATTGTCTACACCATTTCATAATTAAGATTTACATAGTTTTTATATTGTCTACACTATTTCATAATTAAGATTTACATAGTTTTTATATTGTCTACACTATTTCATAATTAAGATTTACATAGTTTTTATATCGTCTACACTATTTCATAATTAAGATTTACATAGTTTTTATATCGTCTATACTATTTCATAATTAAGATTTACATAGTTTTTATATTGTCTATACTATTTCATAATTAAGATTTACATAGTTTTTATATCGTCTACACGATTTCATAATTAAGATTTACATAGTTTTTATATCGTCTACACTATTTCATAATTAAGATTTACATAGTTTTTATAATATGTACACTATTTCATAATTAAGATTTACATAGTTTTTATATTGTCTACAGTATTTCATGATTAAGATTTACATAGTTTTTATATCGTCTATACTATTTCATAATTAAGATTTACATAGTTTTTATATTGTCTATACTATTTCATAATTAAGATTTAAATAGTTTTTATATCGTCTACACGATTTCATAATTAAGATTTACATAGTTTTTATATCGTCTATACTATTTCATAATTAAGATTTACATAGTTTTTATATTGTCTATACTATTTCATAATTAAGATTTACATAGTTTTTATATCGTCTACACGATTTCATAATTAAGATTTACATAGTTTTTATAATATGTACACTATTTCATAATAAGGATTTACATAGTTTTTATATTGTCTACAGTATTTCATAATAAGGATTTACATAGTTTTTATATCGTCTATACTATTTCATAATTAAGATTTACATAGTTTTTATATTGTCTATACTATTTCATAATTAAGATTTAAATAGTTTTTATATTGTCTACACCATTTCATAATTAAGATTTACATAGTTTTTATATTGTCTACACTATTTCATAATTAAGATTTACATAGTTTTTATATTGTCTACACTATTTCATAATTAAGATTTACATAGTTTTTATATTGTCTACACTATTTCATAATTAAGATTTACATAGTTTTTATATTGTCTACACTATTTCATAATTAAGATTTACATAGTTTTTATATCGTCTACACTATTTCATAATTAAGATTTACATAGTTTTTATATCGTCTATACTATTTCATAATTAAGATTTACATAGTTTTTATATTGTCTATACTATTTCATAATTAAGATTTACATAGTTTTTATATCGTCTACACGATTTCATAATTAAGATTTACATAGTTTTTATATCGTCTACACTATTTCATAATTAAGATTTACATAGTTTTTATAATATGTACACTATTTCATAATTAAGATTTACATAGTTTTTATATCGTCTACACTATTTTATAATTAAGATTTACATAGTTTCTATATCGTCTACACTATTTCATTAATAAGATTTACATAGTTTTTATATCGCCTACACTATTTCATTAATAAGATTTACATAGTTTTTATATCGTCTACACTATTTCATAATTAAGATTTACATAGTTTTTGTATTGTCTACACTATTTCATAATTAAGATTTACATAGTTTTTCTATTGTCTACACTATTTCATAATTAAGATTTACATAGTTTTTATATTGTCTACACTATTTCATAATTAATATTTACATAGTTTTTATATTGTCAACACTATTTCATAATTAAGATTTACATAGTTTTTATATTGTCTATACTATTTTATAATTAAGATTTACATAGTTTTTATATTGTCTACACTATTTCATAATTAAGATTTACATAGTTTTTATATTGTCTACACCATTTCATAATTAAGATTTATCTAGTTTTTATATTGTCTACACTATTTCATAATTAAGATTTACATAGTTTTTATATCGTCTATACTATTTCATAATAAAGATTTACATAGTTTTTATATTGTCTACACTATTTCATAATTTAGATTTACATAGTTTTTATATCGTCTACACTATTTCATAATTTAGATTTACATAGTTTTTATATCGTCTACACTATTTCATAATTAAGATTTACATAGTTTTTATATCGTCTACACTATTTCATAATTAAGATTTACATAGTTTTTATATCGTCTATACTATTTCATAATTAAGATTTACATAGTTTTTGTATTGTCTACACTATTTCATAATTAAGATTTAAATAGTTTTTATATCGTCTATACTATTTCATAATTAAGATTTACATAGTTTTTATATTGTCTATACTATTTCATAATTAAGATTTACATAGTTTTTATATTGTCTACACTATTTCATAATTAAGATTTACATAGTTTTTATATCGTCTATACTATTTCATAATTAAGATTTACATAGTTTTTATATTGTCTACACTATTTCATAATTAGGATTTACATAGTTTTTATATTGTCTACACTATTTCATAATTAAGATTTACATAGTTTTTATATTGTCTATACTATTTCATAATTAAGATTTACATAGTTTTTATATCGTCTACACTATTTCATAATTAAGATTTACATAGTTTTTATATCGTCTATACTATTTCATAATTAAGATTTACATAGTTTTTATATTGTCTACACTATTTCATAATTAAGATTTACATAGTTTTTATATCGTCTATACTATTTCATAATTAAGATTTACATAGTTTTTATATTGTCTACACTATTTCATAATTAAGATTTACATAGTTTTTATATTGTCTATACTATTTCATAATTAAGATTTACATAGTTTTTATATTGTCTACACTATTTCATAATTAAGATTTACATAGTTTTTATATTGTCTACACTATTTCATAATTAAGATTTAAATAGTTTTTATATTGTCTATACTATTTCATAATAAGTATTTACATAGTTTTTATATTGTCTATACTATTTCATAATTAAGATTTACATAGTTTTTATATTGTCTACACTATTTCATAATTAAGATTTACATAGTTTTTATATTGTCTACACTATTTCATAATTAAGATTTACATAGTTTTTATATCGTCTATACTATTTCATAATTAAGATTTACATAGTTTTTATATTGTCTACACTATTTCATAATTAAGATTTACATAGTTTTTATATTGTCTACACTATTTCATAATTAAGATTAACATAGTTTTTATATTGTCTACACCATTTCATAATTAAGATTTATCTTGTTTTTATATTGTCTACACTATTTCATAATTAAGATTTACATAGTTTTTATATTGTCTACACTATTTCATAATTAAGATTTACATAGTTTTTATATTGTCTACACTATTTCATAATTAAGATTTACATAGTTTTTATATTGTCTATACTATTTCATAATTAAGATTTACATAGTTTTTATATCGTCTACACTATTTCATAATTAAGATTTACATAGTTTTTATATCGTCTATACTATTTCATAATTAAGATTTACATAGTTTTTATATTGTCTACACTATTTCATAATTAAGATTTACATAGTTTTTATATCGTCTATACTATTTCATAATTAAGATTTACATAGTTTTTATATTGTCTACACTATTTCATAATTAAGATTTACATAGTTTTTATATTGTCTATACTATTTCATAATTAAGATTTACATAGTTTTTATATTGTCTACACTATTTCATAATTAAGATTTACATAGTTTTTATATTGTCTACACTATTTCATAATTAAGATTTAAATAGTTTTTATATTGTCTATACTATTTCATAATAAGTATTTACATAGTTTTTATATTGTCTATACTATTTCATAATTAAGATTTACATAGTTTTTATATTGTCTACACTATTTCATAATTAAGATTTACATAGTTTTTATATTGTCTACACTATTTCATAATTAAGATTTACATAGTTTTTATATTGTCTACACTATTTCATAATTTAGATTTACATAGTTTTTATATTGTCTACACAATTTCATAATTAAGATTTACATAGTTTTTATATCGTCTATACTATTTCATAATTAAGATTTACATAGTTTTTATATTGTCTACACTATTTCATAATTAAGATTAACATAGTTTTTATATTGTCAACACTATTTCATAATTAAGATTTACATAGTTTTTCTATTGTCTACACTATTTCATAATTAAGATTTACATATTTTTTATATTGTCTACACTATTTCATAATTAAGATTTACATAGTTTTTATATTGTCTACACTATTTCATAATTAAGATTTACATAGTTTTTATATTGTCTATACTATTTCATAATTAAGATTTACATAGTTTTTATATTGTCTACACTATTTCATAATTAAGATTTACATAGTTTTTATATCGTCTACACTATTTCATAATTAAGATTTACATAGTTTTTATATTGTCTACACTATTTCATAATTAAGATTTACATAGTTTTTATATTGTCTATACTATTTCATAATTAAGATTTACATAGTTTTTATATTGTCTACACTATTTCATAATTAAGATTTACATAGTTTTTATATTGTCTATACTATTTCATAATTAAGATTTACATAGTTTTTATATTGTCTACACTATTTCATAATTAAGATTTACATAGTTTTTATATTGTCTACACTATTTCATAATTAAGATTTACATAGTTTTTATATTGTCTACACTATTTCATAATTTAGATTTACATAGTTTTTATATTGTCTACACAATTTCATAATTAAGATTTACATAGTTTTTATATCGTCTATACTATTTCATAATTAAGATTTACATAGTTTTTATATTGTCTACACTATTTCATAATTAAGATTAACATAGTTTTTATATTGTCAACACTATTTCATAATTAAGATTTACATAGTTTTTCTATTGTCTACACTATTTCATAATTAAGATTTACATATTTTTTATATTGTCTACACTATTTCATAATTAAGATTTACATAGTTTTTATATTGTCTACACTATTTCATAATTAAGATTTACATAGTTTTTATATTGTCTACACCATTTCATAATTAAGATTTATCTAGTTTTTATATTGTCTACACTATTTCATAATAAAGATTTACATAGTTTTTATATCGTCTATACTATTTCATAATTAAGATTTACATAGTTTTTATATTGTCTACACTATTTCATAATTAACATTTACATAGCTTTTGTATTGTCTACACTATTTCATAATTAAGATTTACATAGGTTTTCTATTGTCTACACTATTTCATAATTAAGATTTACATAGTTTTTATATTGTCTACACTATTTCATAATTAAGATTTACATAGTTTTTATATTGTCTACACTATTTCATAATTAAGATTTACATAGTTTTTATATTGTCTATACTATTTCATAATTAAGATTTACATAGTTTTTATATTGTCTACACTATTTCATAATTAAGATTTACATAGTTTTTATATTGTCAACACCATTTCATAATTAAGATTTATCTAGTTTTTATATTGTCTACACTATTTCATAATTAAGATTTACATAGTTTTTATATTGTCTACACTATTTCATAATTAAGATTTACATAGTTTTTATATTGTCTATACTATTTCATAATTAAGATTTACATAGTTTTTATATTGTCTACACTATTTCATAATTAAGATTTACATAGTTTTTATATCGTCTACACTCTTTCATAATTAAGATTTACATAGTTTTTATATCGTCTACACTATTTCATAATTAAGATTTACATAGTTTTTATATCGTCTACACTATTTCATAATTAAGATTTACATAGTTTTTATATCGTCGACATTATTTCATAATTAAGATTTACATAGTTTTTATATTGTCTATACTATTTCATAATTAAGATTTACATAGTTTTTATATTGTCTACACTATTTCATAATTAAGATTTACATAGTTTTTATATCGTCTATACTATTTCATAATTAAGATTTACATAGTTTTTATATCGTCTATACTATTTCATAATTAAGATTTACATAGTTTTTATATTGTCTATACTATTTCATAATTAAGATTTACATAGTTTTTATATTGTCTACACCATTTCATAATTAAGATTTATCTAGTTTTTATATTGTCTACACTATTTCATAATTAAGATTTACATAGTTTTTATATCGTCTATACTATTTCATAATTAAGATTTACATAGTTTTTATATTGTCTACACTATTTCATAATTAACATTTACATAGCTTTTGTATTGTCTACACTATTTCATAATTAAGATTTACATAGGTTTTCTATTGTCTACACTATTTCATAATTAAGATTTACATAGTTTTTATATTGTCTACACTATTTCATAATTAAGATTTACATAGTTTTTATATTGTCTACACTATTTCATAATTAAGATTTACATAGTTTTTATATTGTCTATACTATTTCATAATTAAGATTTACATAGTTTTTATATTGTCTACACTATTTCATAATTAAGATTTACATAGTTTTTATATTGTCTATACTATTTCATAATTAAGATTTACATAGTTTTTATATTGTCTACACTATTTCATAATTAAGATTTACATAGTTTTTATATTGTCTACACTATTTCATAATTAAGATTTACATAGTTTTTATATTGTCTACACTATTTCATAATTAAGATTTACATAGTTTTTATATTGTCTACACTATTTCATAATTAAGATTTACATAGATTTATATTGTCTACACTATTTCATAATTAAGATTTACATAGTTTTTATATTGTCTACACCATTTCATAATTAAGATTTATCTAGTTTTTATATTGTCTACACTATTTCATAATTAAGATTTACATAGTTTTTATATTGTCTACACTATTTCATAATTAAGATTTACATAGTTTTTATATTGTCTATACTATTTCATAATTAAGATTTACATAGTTTTTATATTGTCTACACTATTTCATAATTAAGATTTACATAGTTTTTATATCGTCTACACTCTTTCATAATTAAGATTTACATAGTTTTTATATCGTCTACACTATTTCATAATTAAGATTTACATAGTTTTTATATCGTCTACACTATTTCATAATTAAGATTTACATAGTTTTTATATCGTCGACATTATTTCATAATTAAGATTTACATAGTTTTTATATTGTCTATACTATTTCATAATTAAGATTTACATAGTTTTTATATTGTCTACACTATTTCATAATTAAGATTTACATAGTTTTTATATCGTCTATACTATTTCATAATTAAGATTTACATAGTTTTTATATCGTCTATACTATTTCATAATTAAGATTTACATAGTTTTTATATTGTCTATACTATTTCATAATTAAGATTTACATAGTTTTTATATCGTCTATACTATTTCATAATTAAGATTTACATAGTTTTTATATTGTCTATACTATTTCATAATTAAGATTTACATAGTTTTTATATTGTCTATACTATTTCATAATTAAGATTTACATAGTTTTTATATCGTCTATACTATTTCATAATTAAGATTTACATAGTTTTTATATTGTCTATACTATTTCATAATTAAGATTTACATAGTTTTTATATCGTCTACACGATTTCATAATTAAGATTTACATAGTTTTTATATCATCTACACTATTTCATAATTAAGATTTACATAGTTTTTATAATATGTACACTATTTCATAATTAAGATTTACATAGTTTTTATATTGTCTACAGTATTTCATGATTAAGATTTACATAGTTTTTATATCGTTTACACGATTTCATAATTAAGATTTACATAGTTTTTATATTGTCTACAGTATTTCATAATTAAGATTTACATAGTTTTTATATCGTCTGTACTATTTCATAATTAAGATTTACATAGTTTTTATATCGTATACACTATTTCATAATTAAGATTTACATAGTTTTTATATTGTCTATACTATTTCATAATTAAGATTTATCTAGTTTTTATATTGTCAACACTATTTCATAATTAAGATTTACATAGTTTTTATATTGTCTATACTATTTCATAATTAAGATTTACATAGTTTTTTTATTGTCTATACTATTTCATAATTAAGATTTACATAGTTTTTATATCGTCTACACTATTTCATAATTAAGATTTACATAGTTTTTATATCGTCTACACTATTTCATAATTAAGATTTACATAGTTTTTATATCGTCTATACTATTTCATAATTTAGATTTACATAGTTTTTATATTGTCTACACTATTTCATAATTAAGATTTAAATAGTTTTTATATTGTCTATACTATTTCATAATTAAGATTTACATAATTCTTATATTGTCTATACTATTTCATAATTAAGATTTACATAGTTTTTATATTGTCTACACTATTTCATAATTAAGATTTACATAGTTTTTATATTGTCTACACTATTTCATAATTAAGATTTACATAGTTTTTATATTGTCTACACCATTTCATAATTAAGATTTATCTAGTTTTTATATTGTCTACACTATTTCATAATTAAGATTTACATAGTTTTTATATTGTCTACACTATTTCATAATTAAGATTTACATAGTTTTTATATTGTCTACACTATTTAATAATTTAGATTTACATAGTTTTTATATTGTCTACACAATTTCATAATTAAGATTTACATAGTTTTTATATCGTCTATACTATTTCATAATTAAGATTTACATAGTTTTTATATTGTCTACACTATTTCATAATTAAGATTTACATAGTTTTTATATTGTCAACACTATTTCATAATTAAGATTTACATAGTTTTTCTATTGTCTACACTATTTCATAATTAAGATTTACATATTTTTTATATTGTCTACACTATTTCATAATTAAGATTTACATAGTTTTTATATTGTCAACACTATTTCATAATTAAGATTTACATAGTTTTTATATTGTCTATACTATTTCATAATTAAGATTTACATAGTTTTTATATTGTCTACACTATTTCATAATTAAGATTTACATAGTTTTTATATTGTCTACACCATTTCATAATTAAGATTTATCTAGTTTTTATATTGTCTACACTATTTCATAATTAAGATTTACATAGTTTTAGTATCGTCTATACTATTTCATAATTAAGATTTACATAGTTTTTATATTGTCTACACTATTTCATAATTAACATTTACATAGCTTTTGTATTGTCTACACTATTTCATAATTAAGATTTACATAGGTTTTCTATTGTCTACACTATTTCATAATTAAGATTTACATAGTTTTTATATTGTCTACACTATTTCATAATTAAGATTTACATAGTTTTTATATTGTCTACACTATTTCATAATTAAGATTTACATTGTTTTTATATTGTCTATACTATTTCATAATTAAGATTTACATAGTTTTTATATTGTCTACACTATTTCATAATTAAGATTTACATAGTTTTTATATTGTCTACACTATTTCATAATTAAGATTTACATTGTTTTTATATTGTCTATACTATTTCATAATTAAGATTTACATAGTTTTTATATTGTCTATACTATTTCATAATTAAGATTTACATAGTTTTTATATTGTCTACACTATTTCATAATTAAGATTTACATAGTTTTTATATCGTCTACACTCTTTCATAATTAAGATTTACATAGTTTTTATATCGTCTACACTATTTCATAATTAAGATTTACATAGTTTTTATATCGTCTACACTATTTCATAATTAAGATTTACATAGTTTTTATATGGTCGACATTATTTCATAATTAAGATTTACATAGTTTTTATATTGTCTATACTATTTCATAATTAAGATTTACATAGTTTTTATATTGTCTATAGTATTTCATAATTAAGATTTACATAGTTTTTATATCGTCTATACTATTTCATAATTAAGATTTACATAGTTTTTATATCGTCTATACTATTTCATAATTAAGATTTACATAGTTTTTATATTGTCTATACTATTTCATAATTAAGATTTACATAGTTTTTATATCGTCTATACTATTTCATAATTAAGATTTACATAGTTTTTATATTGTCTATACTATTTCATAATTAAGATTTAAATAGTTTTTATATTGTCTACACCATTTCATAATTAAGATTTACATAGTTTTTATATTGTCTACACTATTTCATAATTAAGATTTACATAGTTTTTATATTGTCTACACTATTTCATAATTAAGATTTACATAGTTTTTATATCGTCTACACTATTTCATAATTAAGATTTACATAGTTTTTATATCGTCTATACTATTTCATAATTAAGATTTACATAGTTTTTATATTGTCTATACTATTTCATAATTAAGATTTACATAGTTTTTATATCGTCTACACGATTTCATAATTAAGATTTACATAGTTTTTATATCGTCTACACTATTTCATAATTAAGATTTACATAGTTTTTATAATATGTACACTATTTCATAATTAAGATTTACATAGTTTTTATATTGTCTACAGTATTTCATGATTAAGATTTACATAGTTTTTATATCGTCTATACTATTTCATAATTAAGATTTACATAGTTTTTATATTGTCTATACTATTTCATAATTAAGATTTAAATAGTTTTTATATCGTCTACACGATTTCATAATTAAGATTTACATAGTTTTTATATCGTCTATACTATTTCATAATTAAGATTTACATAGTTTTTATATTGTCTATACTATTTCATAATTAAGATTTACATAGTTTTTATATCGTCTACACGATTTCATAATTAAGATTTACATAGTTTTTATATCGTCTACACTATTTCATAATTAAGATTTACATAGTTTTTATAATATGTACACTATTTCATAATAAGGATTTACATAGTTTTTATATTGTCTACAGTATTTCATAATAAGGATTTACATAGTTTTTATATCGTCTATACTATTTCATAATTAAGATTTACATAGTTTTTATATTGTCTATACTATTTCATAATTAAGATTTAAATAGTTTTTATATTGTCTACACCATTTCATAATTAAGATTTACATAGTTTTTATATTGTCTACACTATTTCATAATTAAGATTTACATAGTTTTTATATTGTCTACACTATTTCATAATTAAGATTTACATAGTTTTTATATTGTCTACACTATTTCATAATTAAGATTTACATAGTTTTTATATTGTCTACACTATTTCATAATTAAGATTTACATAGTTTTTATATCGTCTACACTATTTCATAATTAAGATTTACATAGTTTTTATATCGTCTATACTATTTCATAATTAAGATTTACATAGTTTTTATATTGTCTATACTATTTCATAATTAAGATTTACATAGTTTTTATATCGTCTACACGATTTCATAATTAAGATTTACATAGTTTTTATATCGTCTACACTATTTCATAATTAAGATTTACATAGTTTTTATAATATGTACACTATTTCATAATTAAGATTTACATAGTTTTTATATTGTCTACAGTATTTCATGATTAAGATTTACATAGTTTTTATATCGTTTACACGATTTCATAATTAAGATTTACATAGTTTTTATATTGTCTACAGTATTTCATAATTAAGATTTACATAGTTTTTATATCGTCTGTACTATTTCATAATTAAGATTTACATAGTTTTTATATCGTATATACTATTTCATAATTAAGATTTACATAGTTTTTATATTGTCTATACTATTTCATAATAAAGATTTATCTAGTTTTTATATTGTCAACACTATTTCATAATTAAGATTTACATAGTGTTTATATTGTCTATACTATTTCATAATTAAGATTTACATAGTTTTTTTATTGTCTATACTATTTCATAATTAAGATTTACATAGTTTTTATATCGTCTACACTATTTCATAATTAAGATTTACATAGTTTTTATATCGTCTACACTATTTCATAATTAAGATTTACATAGTTTTTGTATCGTCTATACTATTTCATAATTAAGATTTACATAGTTTTTATATTGTCTACACTATTTCATAATTAAGATTTAAATAGTTTTTATATTGTCTATACTATTTCATAATTAAGATTTACATAGTTTTTATATTGTCTATACTATTTCATAATTAAGATTTACATAGTTTTTATATTGTCTACACTATTTCATAATTAAGATTTACATAGTTTTTATATTGTCTACACTATTTCATAATTAAGATTTACATAGTTTTTATATTGTCTACACCATTTCATAATTAAGATTTATCTAGTTTTTATATTGTCTACACTATTTCATAATTAAGATTTACATAGTTTGTATATTGTCTACACCATTTCATAATTAAGATTTATCTAGTTTTTATATTGTCTACACTATTTCATAATTAAGATTTACATAGTTTTTATATTGTCTACACTATTTCATAATTAAGATTTACATAGTTTTTATATTGTCTACACTATTTAATAATTTAGATTTACATAGTTTTTATATTGTCTACACAATTTCATAATTAAGATTTACATAGTTTTTATATCGTCTATACTATTACATAATTAAGATTTACATAGTTTTTATATTGTCTACACTATTTCATAATTAAGATTAACATAGTTTTTATATTGTCAACACTATTTCATAATTAAGATTTACATAGTTTTTCTATTGTCTACACTATTTCATAATTAAGATTTACATATTTTTTATATTGTCTACACTATTTCATAATTAAGATTTACATAGTTTTTATATTGTCTACACTATTTCATAATTAAGATTTACATAGTTTTTATATTGTCTATACTATTTCATAATTAAGATTTACATAGTTTTTATATTGTCTACACTATTTCATAATTAAGATTTACATAGTTTTTATATTGTCTACACCATTTCATAATTAAGATTTATCTAGTTTTTATATTGTCTACACTATTTCATAATTAAGATTTACATACTTTTTATATCGTCTATACTATTTCATAATTAAGATTTACATAGTTTTTATATTGTCTACACTATTTCATAATTAACATTTACATAGCTTTTGTATTGTCTACACTATTTCATAATTAAGATTTACATAGGTTTTCAATTGTCTACACTATTTCATAATTAAGATTTACATAGTTTTTATATTGTCTACACCATTTCATAATTAAGATTTATCTAGTTTTTATATTGTCTACACTATTTCATAATTAAGATTTACATAGTTTTTATATTGTCTACACTATTTCATAATTAAGATTTACATAGTTTTTATATTGTCTATACTATTTCATAATTAAGATTTACATAGTTTTTATATTGTCTACACTATTTCATAATTAAGATTTACATAGTTTTTATATCGTCTACACTCTTTCATAATTAAGATTTACATAATTTTTATATCGTCTACACTATTTCATAATTAAGATTTACATAGTTTTTATATCGTCTACACTATTTCATAATTAAGATTTACATAGTTTTTATATCGTCGACATTATTTCATAATTAAGATTTACATAGTTTTTATATTGTCTATACTATTTCATAATTAAGATTTACATAGTTTTTATATTGTCTACACTATTTCATAATTAAGATTTACATAGTTTTTATATCGTCTATACTATTTCATAATTAAGATTTACATAGTTTTTATATCGTCTATACTATTTCATAATTAAGATTTACATAGTTTTTATATTGTCTATACTATTTCATAATTAAGATTTACATAGTTTTTATATCGTCTATACTATTTCATAATTAAGATTTACATAGTTTTTATATTGTCTATACTATTTCATAATTAAGATTTAAATAGTTTTTATATTGTCTACACCATTTCATAATTAAGATTTACATAGTTTTTATATTGTCTACACTATTTCATAATTAAGATTTACATAGTTTTTATATTGTCTACACTATTTCATAATAAAGATTTACATAGTTTTTATATTGTCTACACTATTTCATAATTAAGATTTACATAGTTTTTATATTGTCTACACTATTTCATAATTAAGATTTACATAGTTTTTATATCGTCTACACTATTTTATAATTAAGATTTACATAGTTTTTATATCGTCTATACTATTTCATAATTAAGATTTACATAGTTTTTATATTGTCTATACTATTTCATAATTAAGATTTACATAGTTTTTATATCGTCTACATGATTTCATAATTAAGATTTACATAGTTTTTATATCGTCTACACTATTTCATAATTAAGATTTACATAGTTTTTATAATATGTACACTATTTCATAATTAAGATTTACATAGTTTTTATATTGTCTACAGTATTTCATGATTAAGATTTACATAGTTTTATATCGTCTATACTATTTCATAATTAAGATTTACATAGTTTTTATATTGTCTATACTATTTCATAATTAAGATTTAAATAGTTTTTATATCGTCTACACGATTTCATAATTAAGATTTACATAGTTTTTATATCGTCTATACTATTTCATAATTAAGATTTACATAGTTTTTATATTGTCTATACTATTTCATAATTAAGATTTACATAGTTTTTATATCGTCTACACGATTTCATAATTAAGATTTACATAGTTTTTATATCGTCTACACTATTTCATAATTAAGATTTACATAGTTTTTATAATATGTACACTATTTCATAATTAAGATTAACATAGTTTTTATATTGTCTACAGTATTTCATAATTAAGATTTACATAGTTTTTATATCGTCTATACTATTTCATAATTAAGATTTACATAGTTTTTATATTGTCTATACTATTTCATAATTAAGATTTAAATAGTTTTTATATTGTCTACACCATTTCATAATTAAGATTTACATAGTTTTTATATTGTCTACACTATTTCATAATTAAGATTTACATAGTTTTTATATTGT
This sequence comes from Euprymna scolopes, assembly GCF_053919585.1. Classification (NCBI taxonomy): domain Eukaryota; kingdom Metazoa; phylum Mollusca; class Cephalopoda; order Sepiida; family Sepiolidae; genus Euprymna; species Euprymna scolopes. Next base: position 57,572,990 of record NC_136519.1, read on the forward strand.
CTACACTATTTCATAATTAAGATTTACATAGTTTTTATATTGTCTACACTATTTCATAATTAAGATTTACATAGTTTTTATATTGTCTACACTATTTCATAATTAAGATTTACATAGTTTTTATATCGTCTACACTATTTCATAATTAAGATTTACATAGTTTTTATATCGTCTATACTATTTCATAATTAAGATTTACATAGTTTTTATATTGTCTATACTATTTCATAATTAAGATTTACATAGTTTTTATATCGTCTACACGATTTCATAATTAAGATTTACATAGTTTTTATATCGTCTACACTATTTCATAATTAAGATTTACATAGTTTTTATAATATGTACACTATTTCATAATTAAGATTTACATAGTTTTTATATTGTCTACAGTATTTCATGATTAAGATTTACATAGTTTTTATATCGTTTACACGATTTCATAATTAAGATTTACATAGTTTTTATATTGTCTACAGTATTTCATAATTAAGATTTACATAGTTTTTATATCGTCTGTACTATTTCATAATTAAGATTTACATAGTTTTTATATCGTATACACTATTTCATAATTAAGATTTACATAGTTTTTATATTGTCTATACTATTTCATAATTAAGATTTATCTAGTTTTTATATTGTCAACACTATTTCATAATTAAGATTTACATAGTTTTTATATTGTCTATACTATTTCATAATTAAGATTTACATAGTTTTTTTATTGTCTATACTATTTCATAATTAAGATTTACATAGTTTTTATATCGTCTACACTATTTCATAATTAAGATTTACATAGTTTTTATATCGTCTACACTATTTCATAATTAAGATTTACATAGTTTTTATATCGTCTATACTATTTCATAATTAAGATTTACATAGTTTTTATATTGTCTACACTATTTCATAATTAAGATTTAAATAGTTTTTATATTGTCTATACTATTTCATAATTAAGATTTACATAGTTTTTATATTGTCTATACTATTTCATAATTAAGATTTACATAGTTTTTATATTGTCTACACTATTTCATAATTAAGATTTACATAGTTTTTATATTGTCTACACTATTTCATAATTAAGATTTACATAGTTTTGATATTGTCTACACCATTTCATAATTAAGATTTATCTAGTTTTTATATTGTCTACACTATTTAATAATTAAGATTTACATAGTTTGTATATTGTCTACACCATTTCATAATTAAGATTTATCTAGTTTTTATATTGTCTACACTATTTCTTAATTAAGATTTACATAGTTTTTATATTGTCTACACTATTTCATAATTAAGATTTACATAGTTTTTATATTGTCTACACTATTTCATAATTTAGATTTACATAGTTTTTATATTGTCTACACAATTTCATAATTAAGATTTACATAGTTTTTATATCGTCTATACTATTTCATAATTAAGATTTACATAGTTTTTATATTGTCTACACTATTTCATAATTAAGATTAACATAGTTTTTATATTGTCAACACTATTTCATAATTAAGATTTACATAGTTTTTCTATTGTCTACACTATTTCATAATTAAGATTTACATATTTTTTATATTGTCTACACTATTTCATAATTAAGATTTACATAGTTTTTATATTGTCTACACTATTTCATAATTAAGATTTACATAGTTTTTATATTGTCTATACTATTTCATAATTAAGATTTACATAGTTTTTATATTGTCTACACTATTTCATAATTAAGATTTACATAGTTTTTATATTGTCTACACCATTTCATAATTAAGATTTATCTAGTTTTTATATTGTCTACACTATTTCATAATTAAGATTTACATAGTTTTTATATCGTCTATACTATTTCATAATTAAGATTTACATAGTTTTTATAATGTCTACACTATTTCATAATTAACATTTACATAGCTTTTGTATTGTCTACACTATTTCATAATTAAGATTTACATAGGTTTTCTATTGTCTACACTATTTCATAATTAAGATTTACATAGTTTTTATATTGTCTACACTATTTCATAATTAAGATTTACATAGTTTTTATATTGTCTACACTATTTCATAATTAAGATTTACATAGTTTTTATATTGTCTATACTATTTCATAATTAAGATTTACATAGTTTTTATATTGTCTACACTATTTCATAATTAAGATTTACATAGTTTTTATATTGTCTACACCATTTCATAATTAAGATTTATCTAGTTTTTATATTGTCTACACTATTTCATAATTAAGATTTACATAGTTTTTATATTGTCTACACTATTTCATAATTAAGATTTACATAGTTTTTATATTGTCTATACTATTTCATAATTAAGATTTACATAGTTTTTATATTGTCTACACTATTTCATAATTAAGATTTACATAGTTTTTATATCGTCTACACTCTTTCATAATTAAGATTTACATAGTTTTATATCGTCTACACTATTTCATAATTAAGATTTACATAGTTTTTATATCGTCTACACTATTTCATAATTAAGATTTACATAGTTTTTATATCGTCGACATTATTTCATAATTAAGATTTACATAGTTTTTATATTGTCTATACTATTTCATAATTAAGATTTACTTAGTTTTTATATTGTCTACACTATTTCATAATTAAGATTTACATAGTTTTTATATCGTCTATACTATTTCATAATTAAGATTTACATAGTTTTTATATCGTCTATACTATTTCATAATTAAGATTTACATAGTTTTTATATTGTCTATACTATTTCATAATTAAGATTTACATAGTTTTTATATCGTCTATACTATTTCATAATTAAGATTTACATAGTTTTTATATTGTCTATACTATTTCATAATTAAGATTTACATAGTTTTTATATTGTCTATACTATTTCATAATTAAGATTTACATAGTTTTTATATCGTCTATACTATTTCATAATTAAGATTTACATAGTTTTTATATTGTCTATACTATTTCATAATTAAGATTTACATAGTTTTTATATCGTCTACACGATTTCATAATTAAGATTTACATAGTTTTTATATCGTCTACACTATTTCATAATTAAGATTTACATAGTTTTTATAATATGTACACTATTTCATAATTAAGATTTACATAGTTTTTATATTGTCTACAGTATTTCATGATTAAGATTTACATAGTTTTTATATCGTTTACACGATTTCATAATTAAGATTTACATAGTTTTTATATTGTCTACAGTATTTCATAATTAAGATTTACATAGTTTTTATGTCGTCTGTACTATTTCATAATTAAGATTTACATAGTTTTTATATCGTATACACTATTTCATAATTAAGATTTACATAGTTTTTATATTGTCTATACTATTTCATAATTAAGATTTATCTAGTTTTTATATTGTCAACACTATTTCATAATTAAGATTTACATAGTTTTTATATTGTCTATACTATTTCATAATTAAGATTTACATAGTTTTTTTATTGTCTATACTATTTCATAATTAAGATTTACATAGTTTTTATATCGTCTATACTATTTCATAATTAAGATTTACATAGTTTTTATATCATCTACACTATTTCATAATTAAGATTTACATAGTTTTTATATCGTCTACACTATTTCATAATTAAGATTTACATAGTTTTTATATTGTCTACACCATTTCATAATTAAGATTTATCTAGTTTTTATATTGTCTACACTATTTAATAATTAAGATTTACATAGTTTGTATATTGTCTACACCATTTCATAATTAAGATTTATCTAGTTTTTATATTGTCTACACTATTTCTTAATTAAGATTTACATAGTTTTTATATCGTCTATACTATTTCATAATTAAGATTTACATAGTTTTTATATTGTCTACACTATTTCATAATTTAGATTTACATAGTTTTTATATTGTCTACACAATTTCATAATTAAGATTTACATAGTTTTTATATCGTCTATACTATTTCATAATTAAGATTTACATAGTTTTTATATTGTCTACACTATTTCATAATTAAGATTAACATAGTTTTTATATTGTCAACACTATTTCATAATTAAGATTTACATAGTTTTTCTATTGTCTACACTATTTCATAATTAAGATTTACATATTTTTTATATTGTCTACACTATTTCATAATTAAGATTTACATAGTTTTTATATTGTCTACACTATTTCATAATTAAGATTTACATAGTTTTTATATTGTCTATACTATTTCATAATTAAGATTTACATAGTTTTTATATTGTCTACACTATTTCATAATTAAGATTTACATAGTTTTTATATTGTCTACACCATTTCATAATTAAGATTTATCTAGTTTTTATATTGTCTACACTATTTCATAATTAAGATTTACATAGTTTTTATATCGTCTATACTATTTCATAATTAAGATTTACATAGTTTTTATATTGTCTACACTATTTCATAATTAACATTTACATAGCTTTTGTATTGTCTACACTATTTCATAATTAAGATTTACATAGGTTTTCTATTGTCTACACTATTTCATAATTAAGATTTACATAGTTTTTATATTGTCTACACTATTTCATAATTAAGATTTACATAGTTTTTATATTGTCTACACTATTTCATAATTAAGATTTACATAGTTTTTATATTGTCTATACTATTTCATAATTAAGATTTACATAGTTTTTATATTGTCTACACTATTTCATAATTAAGATTTACATAGTTTTTATATTGTCTACACCATTTCATAATTAAGATTTATCTAGTTTTTATATTGTCTACACTATTTCATAATTAAGATTTACATAGTTTTTATATTGTCTACACTATTTCATAATTAAGATTTACATAGTTTTTATATTGTCTATACTATTTCATAATTAAGATTTACATAGTTTTTATATTGTCTACACTATTTCATAATTAAGATTTACATAGTTTTTATATCGTCTACACTCTTTCATAATTAAGATTTACATAGTTTTATATCGTCTACACTATTTCATAATTAAGATTTACATAGTTTTTATATCGTCTACACTATTTCATAATTAAGATTTACATAGTTTTTATATCGTCGACATTATTTCATAATTAAGATTTACATAGTTTTTATATTGTCTATACTATTTCATAATTAAGATTTACTTAGTTTTTATATTGTCTACACTATTTCATAATTAAGATTTACATAGTTTTTATATCGTCTATACTATTTCATAATTAAGATTTACATAGTTTTTATATCGTCTATACTATTTCATAATTAAGATTTACATAGTTTTTATATTGTCTATACTATTTCATAATTAAGATTTACATAGTTTTTATATCGTCTATACTATTTCATAATTAAGATTTACATAGTTTTTATATTGTCTACACCATTTCATAATTAAGATTTATCTAGTTTTTATATTGTCTACACTATTTAATAATTAAGATTTACATAGTTTGTATATTGTCTACACCATTTCATAATTAAGATTTATCTAGTTTTTATATTGTCTACACTATTTCTTAATTAAGATTTACATAGTTTTTATATTGTCTACACTATTTCATAATTAAGATTTACATAGTTTTTATATTGTCTACACTATTTCATAATTTAGATTTACATAGTTTTTATATTGTCTACACAATTTCATAATTAAGATTTACATAGTTTTTATATCGTCTATACTATTTCATAATTAAGATTTACATAGTTTTTATATTGTCTACACTATTTCATAATTAAGATTAACATAGTTTTTATATTGTCAACACTATTTCATAATTAAGATTTACATAGTTTTTCTATTGTCTACACTATTTCATAATTAAGATTTACATATTTTTTATATTGTCTACACTATTTCATAATTAAGATTTACATAGTTTTTATATTGTCTACACTATTTCATAATTAAGATTTACATAGTTTTTATATTGTCTATACTATTTCATAATTAAGATTTACATAGTTTTTATATTGTCTACACTATTTCATAATTAAGATTTACATAGTTTTTACATATTGTCTACACCATTTCATAATTAAGATTTATCTAGTTTTTATATTGTCTACACTATTTCATAATTAAGATTTACATAGTTTTTATATCGTCTATACTATTTCATAATTAAGATTTACATAGTTTTTATATTGTCTACACTATTTCATAATTAACATTTACATAGCTTTTGTATTGTCTACACTATTTCATAATTAAGATTTACATAGGTTTTCTATTGTCTACACTATTTCATAATTAAGATTCACATAGTTTTTATATTGTCTACACTATTTCATAATTAAGATTTACATAGTTTTTATATTGTCTACACTATTTCATAATTAAGATTTACATAGTTTTTATATTGTCTATACTATTTCATAATTAAGATTTACATAGTTTTTAAATTGTCTACACTATTTCATAATTAAGATTTACATAGTTTTTATATTGTCTACACCATTTCATAATTAAGATTTATCTAGTTTTTATATTGTCTACACTATTTCATAATTAAGATTTACATAGTTTTTATATTGTCTACACTATTTCATAATTAAGATTTACATAGTTTTTATATTGTCTATACTATTTCATAATTAAGATTTACATAGTTTTTATATTGTCTACACTATTTCATAATTAAGATTTACATAGTTTTTATATCGTCTACACTCTTTCATAATTAAGATTTACATAGTTTTATATCGTCTACACTATTTCATAATTAAGATTTACATAGTTTTTATATCGTCTACACTATTTCATAATTAAGATTTACATAGTTTTTATATCGTCGACATTATTTCATAATTAAGATTTACATAGTTTTTATATTGTCTATACTATTTCATAATTAAGATTTACTTAGTTTTTATATTGTCTACACTATTTCATAATTAAGATTTACATAGTTTTTATATCGTCTATACTATTTCATAATTAAGATTTACATAGTTTTTATATCGTCTATACTATTTCATAATTAAGATTTACATAGTTTTTATATTGTCTATACTATTTCATAATTAAGATTTACATAGTTTTTATATCGTCTATACTATTTCATAATTAAGATTTACATAGTTTTTATATTGTCTATACTATTTCATAATTAAGATTTACATAGTTTTTATATTGTCTATACTATTTCATAATTAAGATTTACATAGTTTTTATATCGTCTATACTATTTCATAATTAAGATTTACATAGTTTTTATATTGTCTATACTATTTCATAATTAAGATTTACATAGTTTTTATATCGTCTACACGATTTCATAATTAAGATTTACATAGTTTTTATATCGTCTACACTATTTCATAATTAAGATTTACATAGTTTTTATAATATGTACACTATTTCATAATTAAGATTTACATAGTTTTTATATTGTCTACAGTATTTCATGATTAAGATTTACATAGTTTTTATATCGTTTACACGATTTCATAATTAAGATTTACATAGTTTTTATATTGTCTACAGTATTTCATAATTAAGATTTACATAGTTTTTATGTCGTCTGTACTATTTCATAATTAAGATTTACATAGTTTTTATATCGTATACACTATTTCATAATTAAGATTTACATAGTTTTTATATTGTCTATACTATTTCATAATTAAGCTTTAACTAGTTTTTATATTGTCAACACTATTTCATAATTAAGATTTACATATTTTTTATATTGTCTATACTATTTCATAATTAAGATTTACATAGTTTTTTTATTGTCTATACTATTTCATAATTAAGATTTACATAGTTTTTATATCGTCTATACTATTTCATAATTAAGATTTACATAGTTTTTATATCATCTACACTATTTCATAATTAAGATTTACATAGTTTTTATATCGTCTACACTATTTCATAATTAAGATTTACATAGTTTTTATATTGTCTATACTATTTCATAATTAAGATTTACATAGTTTTTATATCGTCTATACTATTTCATAATTAAGATTTACATAGTTTTTATATTGTCTATACTATTTCATAATTAAGATTTACATAGTTTTTATATTGTCTATACTATTTCATAATTAAGATTTACATAGTTTTTATATCGTCTACACTATTTCATAATTAAGATTTACATAGTTTTTATATCGTCTATACTATTTCATAATTAAGATTTACATAGTTTTTATATTGTCTATACTATTTCATAATTAAGATTTACATAGTTTTTATATTGTCTATACTATTACATAATTAAGATTTACATAGTTTTTATATCGTCTATACTATTTCATAATTAAGATTTACATAGTTTTTATATTGTCTATACTATTTCATAATTAAGATTTACATAGTTTTTATATAGTCTATACTATTTCATAATTAAGATTTACATAGTTTTTATATTGTCTATACTATTTCATAATTAAGATTTACATAGTTTTTATATCGTCTACACTATTTCATAATTAAGATTTACATAGTTTTTATAATATCTACACTATTTCATAATTAACATTTACATAGTTTTTATATTGTCTACAGTATTTCATGATTAAGATTTACATAGTTTTTATATCGTTTACACGATTTCATAATAAAGATTTACATAGTTTTTATATTGTCTACAGTATTTCATAATTAAGATTTACATAGTTTTTATATCGTCTATACTATTTCATAATAAAGATTTACATAGTTTTTATATTGTCTACACTATTTCATAATTAAGATTTACATAGTTTTTATATTGTCTATACTATTTCATAATTAAGATTTATCTAGTTTTTATATTGTCAACACTATTTCATAATTAAGATTTACATAGTTTTTATATTGTCAATACTATTTCATAATTAAGATGTACATAGTTTTTATATTGTTTATACTATTTCATAATTAAGATTTACATAGTTTTTATATCGTCTATACTATTTCATAATTAAGATTTACATAGTTTTTATATCATCTACACTATTTCATAATTAAGATTTACATAGTTTTTATATCGTCTACACTATTTCATTAATAAGATTTACATAGTTTTTATATCGTCTACACTATTTCATAATTAAGATTTACATAGTTTTTATATCGTCTACACTATTTCATTAATAAGATTTACATAGTTTTTATATCGTTTACACTATTTCATAATTAAGATTTACATAGTTTTTATATCATCTACACTATTTCATTAATAAGATTTACATAGTTTTTATATCGTCTACACTATTTCATAATTAAGATTTACATAGTTTTTATATCGTCTACACTATTTCATATTAAAGATTTACATATTACATAGTTTTTATATTGTCGACACTATTTCATAATAAAGATTTACATATTTTTATATTGTCTGTACTATTTCAATTAATTAGATATACATGGCTATTTTACATTGAGAACATAACCATATTATTTTGACCCTTGCTTTCTTCTAAATAACATAAAAATATATGCAAACATATTTTGTATACGTTGAAGAAAAATAATTTAACACAAGCAAACAACTCTTTCATATGGAACAACTGAACATAATAATTCGCATTATAATATGCTTTACAAAGGTTACATCTCTACATAAAAAGACGGGGATAGCGAAATGAAAATGCAAGAAATTATTATTTTCTGGCGTTAGCTATATGAGTAAACATTCAATTATTCAAAGGAACTTTAATTGTTTAATTTAAATAATTACATCAAACTTTTAAAACCCTTCAATTCCATCTCATTTTATCATTACAACAAGATAACTTTTTTCTTTTTATCCAGAGAAACTAACACCGCGCCAGGTAAAACATATTTTACATAACTAGAAGAAAGCCAGTTATGTTTTTGTTTTATTGCTTATTGCCTGACAAATCCTTTCACGACTATTGTGGTGCAATAATAGTTTGTTCTCGAGAATGAGATGGTTCCGTAAGTCATGACCGCGTGGAAATCTTAAAAAATTATGACTTGTTAGCATTAGTATTGCCTGCATTAAAGATTGAACCTAGAATATCTAAAACAGTGCTAATCAGAACTTAATTCACTTGCGGACAATTATTGTATGATTTTGGGTGCTTTCAACGTTTTTTTTAGATGTGTAGTCTTACTAAAATCACTGTAGATCACTGTTTGTTACTACGTTCATATGCATATGCATTTTTATACATGCATACATGCATATATATATATATATATATACATATATATATAATTTGTGACGTTACTTATTATATAAAGTAATGGCGTATATATATAGCATAAAAAACTGTATATATTCAACAATTACATACAATTGCATATAGACAGTTTTTTGACATGGCTTTTACAGAAGGCTTAACTCACACAAGATGCTTTCGGAATTTGGGTCTCTTCTGAATACTGTCCTTATGTCATATGAATTACATATTCTTTGATTATTCCCAACAAGTTCTTCAGATATGCTATACAAACTGTGGTGAGTTTTTAAGTGATGTACTTCGGTGTTAGAATTCAATACCATGCTATTTAAATAGTTATTTAGATAGAGGGTTTTTTTTACAACGTCCGTCTCTTTTTGATATATATTTCTGTTAGTTGTCTTAAAAAACAGAAGCTGATCAAAAAAAAAAAAAACAAAAAAAAAAGTTTGGATCCCTGTCTGTTTTTGTCGTTTTTTATTTCTTTTTCATTTTGCCATAATATATATATATATATATATATATATATATATATATATATATATATATATATATATATATATATATGTGTGTGTGTGTGTGTGTGTGTGTACAAACACAGGGCACTGTGATGCGTCTAGTGCAGCAGCATTAGTGCTAAGTTCTTGCTTGCATGCTTTTCACTTGCAGCTTCTTCCGCTGGCTAGCCTTTAGGTGAATAAAAGCAGAATGCGTAAGCCTTCTCTGCCAGTATAATTAGCCTCTCCAGTGTTGAGAGCCCTGACATGCCTCTTCGTGGCCACACATGGATACTGGTGCCTTGCAGCACCAGGCTAAATGTCAGGGGATCTCGGAGCAGCAGGGGGCCCCATAGGTGCTATGACATGGCCCAGCAATCGTGTGGACACGCCCTGACACACCACCAACCCCTGGTCCGCTGCCTTGTGGGTCTCTTGGCTGGGATAAGGCTAAGATAAGGAAAGCTCTGACTTTAAAATATCCCAATAGCCAGACGGACTGGCTATGAGGCGGTTAACAAAAATAAACTGCTTTCTTTTCCGGCTGTCCGTTGCAACCCCCTTTCCCTGATATCGCACGTACTCCTACAAGTGCTGCGAAGGAAGGTTTGGGTATCACAGTGTGTGGTTTCCACCTGGCAAGTTGATGCACACCCTAAACAAATTCATATGCCAATGGCTTTTCCTTCTTTCCTCTGCTTTGATTTTCTCTTTTTTTTTCTCTCTCTTCTGTGACAAGACCAGTGGCGATGGGACAAGGGCGAAGTCTCGACCTGCACGCTGGCGGTGGACGCGTGATAGTCGCCCTCTCTTGGAACTGAGGCTCGGTACTGCGTCTACGACTGGACAGGCCTATTGAGGACAACCGCTGCCCACCCTGAATAGGGAAGGCCCTAGAAAATGTGGGCTAAAAATCGGAAGTCACAACTGTGCCTGACTGGAAAGCCACATCCAGTGGGACACCCTATTTTGCGGTTGAAACCAGAAAAATTAAAGAAACAAATCCACAAATCTAACCTTTGGCGCATGGAACATAAGAACCCTGCTAGACCTCAATGACATAGACAGACCAGCACGACGAACTGCTTTGGTCTCAAAGGAACTCGCGGCTCTTAATGTGGACATTGCTGCACTTAGCGAGACCCGACTCTCAGAGGAAGGTAAGCTGGAAAAAAGGGCTCAGGATACACCTTCTTTTGGAAGGGAAGGGATAAAGATGAAAAAAGAATACACAGAGTTGGCTTTGCTATAAAGTCACATATCGTGCATGATCATCAGTTCACACCAACAGCTGTAAATGAGAGACTTATGTCTGTTAGAGTCCCACTGCTTTCTGATAACTTCATTACTGTAATTTTGGCATATGCACCAACCCTAGATGCCGACAGTAAAGTGAAACGAGAATTCTACCAGCAGCTTGGCAAGCTTATAACCAGAGTCCCACCACGTGATAAATTAATGCTGCTGGGCGACTTTAACGCGAGAGTGGGGAAAGACCATAAACTCTTGAACTCTGTCATTGGGAAGCATAGACTTGGTAAATGCAACTCAAACGGCCGCCTGCTGTTAGGACTTTGCTCAGAATTTGAGCTATTCATTACCAACACTCAGTTCCAGCTCCAAAATAGATTTAAGATCACGTGGAAACATCCTCCATCTCAGCATTGGCACCTTCTAGACTGTCATCGTCCGCCAAAAAGATAAAAAGGATATCCATATCACTAAATCAGCACTAAGTGTAGATGATTGTTGGACTGACCACCGTCAACTCATCACACGTGCTAAATATACCACCAGAAGAAGCCCAAATTTGAATTAAAACAGCATTCTCGGAAAATATATAACCTCTCAAAACTTCACCTAACAGAGGTAAAAACAAAATACTAACACACCATCGAACAACAACTTCGTATAAACCCAACCAATTCTTGCAACCTAGAAGAAGAACAGTTGTCAATCAGTAAGATCATTAATGAATCAGTCAAAGTCACAGTCGGTTTAAAGAAAAAGAAAAACCAAGACTGGTTTGATTAAAACTGTCCGAAATTAATCAACTCATTCAAGAAAAGATAAACGTTCGCCATGCTCATGAACAAGACCCTCGAAGCCGGCATAAAACCAACATCTACGGAAACCGCAAAAAACAGTATCAGTCAAAATTATGGGAACTAGAAAACAAATGGTGGAAGTTGAAAGCTTTAGAATTGGAGGGTTTTGCAGAAGCCCGTGACCTTAGAAATTTCTATGCCGGTGTAAAACAAATTTTTAGCCCCATCAGATCCTCCATCGGAACACTCCTTTCAGCAGACAGCGCCACCATCCTCAGCGATCCACAATCAATTCTGGATCGTTGGAAGGATCATTTTGCCACTCTACTCAATAAAGAATCTTCTTCAGATGAGGACTTTTCAAAATGATCCCACAGTACCCAGCACAATTATGGATGAATGCACCACCATCATTTACAGAATTTCTAATTGCGATGGAGCAAATGAAAGTAAATAAAATCCCAGGGCCTGATAATATCCCCTTCGAACTTATCCACCATGGTGGACAACATCTGAAAACAAGACTATTCACTCTAATTCTTAAGATATGGGAAGAACGTCAAGTACCAAAGAATCTGAAAGACGCAGTAATAGTAACCATCTTCAAAAAGGGTTACCGAAAATCATGTGGCAATTACCGTGAGATTGCCCTTTTGTCTATAATGGGAAAAATCTTTGCCCGCATACTACTGAATCGATTGCTGCAAGTCACGGAATCCATCCTCCCAGAATCTAAGTGCGGCTTCCGTGCCTCTCGAGGAACAATAGATATGATGTTCTGTGCCAGACAGCTGCAGGAGAAAAGCAGGTAACAACAGAAACTCCTCTATCTTGTATTTTATGACCTGCAAAAAACATTCGATAGCGTTCCAAGAAATGCAATGTGGAAAGTTCTCAAGCAATCTGCCAAATTTCAGCTAGATCAGACAACTGGAAGTGGGTCAGGGGCATTATTTATTGCACGCCCCTCATATCGTAAATATTTGAATTCATTCGCAAAATCAAAAAAACAAATAATATCTAAGTAAATAGCGATACACTGCAGACCAAAAATTTAAGGTCACTTAAAAATCTTTAATAGGACACCTTTTTTTAAGGATGGGTGTTAAACTCTTTCGAATTAAGATTACTAACACTACAATCTAAAAGGTTATGGAAACAAAAAGGTACATTCCAAAAAATTGATTTTAAAAATTGCATTTTTATTGAATTAGGCTTTTTACACATGATCAATATCATAAGACCAAGGGTATAAATTGCTAGATTTATGGTAATTCTAATGTTTTTAGTTCAGTTAGAAATTAGCAATCACTGTGTAAAGGTGTTTTCATGCCTAAACAAGAAAACTAACTGAAGTTGAGCGTTCTCAAATTCTAGAATTCCACAAGCAAGGTTTGTCACAGTGAGCGATAGCAGCTAACGTAAATCGCAGTAAAACTGTTATTTGTAATTTTCTAAACAACACTGAGAATTATGTAAAAGCAAAATCCTTTGGTACCCCCCCCAAAAAAAAAAAATTTCCCCTGCATCGAGTAGGAGAATCAGACGGGTTGTTATGAATGACAGAGAACTTTCTTCTAGTCAAATTAAGGCGGTTATAGATGCTGATTGCAGTCCAATAACCAACAGACAACACTTACAACAAAAACGCATGGTAAATAAAAAGCGTAAACAAATTCCTCGATTGCTTCCACGACACAAGTGGACCAACTAAGATTTGATCGTGAATACCAAACCTGGGACGTTGAGAAGTGGAAGAAAGTCCTGTTTTCTGATGAGAAAAAATTCAATTTAGATAGTCCTGATAGCTTCCAGCGATATTAGCGTGACAAAAACATACCCCTTGAAATTTTTTCCACACGTCATAGTGGTGGAGGGTCCGTAATGGTATGGGGTGGCTTTTATTACAGAGGGGGCGGGAGCTTCAGGTGGTGCAGGGTCGTCAGACAGCAGCTGGTTATGTTAGCATGCTACAAAAAGCATCTTTAATAATGAAAGGTCATCGTTTTTGTGGGGATAGGTAGTTATTCCAACAAGATAATGCTACAATCCACACTGCAATACGGACCTTGAGCTTTTTACAAGAAAATGAAGTCCATCCCTTGGGGCATCCTGCATGCTCACCGGACTTGAACCCAATTGAAAATGTTTGGGGATTGATGACAAGAGAGGTTTATTGAAATGGCAAACAATATTACAACAATAAATGAACTTCGTGAAGCCTTCTTAAGAAATTGGAGCAGGATACCTTGCACCTTAATGGAAACCATTATTTCCAGCATGCTCCAAAGAATTATTTGTTGCAGTTATCCTTTTTAATCGATTTCATTTAGTCATCCAATTATTCGTTGAAACAAATCATTAAGATCATATAAATCTGAATTAAAAAAGAAGCTTTTGTTTTGGTGGGACAAAATAAGTCCGAACGGGTATAAAAGTTAGTTTCCGATAGAGCGAGAAAACCAAAGGAAGCTGTGTAAACACATAAAAATGGCAGAGAACTATTTGTTTTCTTATTCAAGATGAATATTGTTGAGGGACGTCAAAAATTAATATTAATAATAATTATTACTGAGGGACCTAAAAACGATCTCTTCTGTCTCATTGTTGACGGAAGGTTTTGTCAATACAACTAAAGTAAACGTCTGATCTTTGAAATCCAAATAACAGATTCTTTTCATGAAACTTATAAAAGATGTTAGTACATGCCAGTCCCAAGGGATAACCGATAACGACGCTATCAATCAGTCTGTACATAATTCGATTGACTGAGTGGCGAAATTCATTAATTCTAGGAAAATACTTGTTGTAATAGGTGGAACGCGTAATTGATTACGGTATAACGCATCTACACATATATTGTTGTCTTTGAAACAGGAACGCGGATGAAAACCGTTGAAATATCAAAGGAATATAAATTTGCCAGCGTGAGAATAACTTTGGATAACATAAAAATGAACATATAATACAAAATTTAATAGAAAATTCTCAAGCTGTTCTAAATGGCTCTCTGCCATTTAGCTACCTTATGTTAAGAAGACCTTTAATAGATAATATTAGTCTTAACAACACTTTGTCTTTATGTGTTTTATATAGATAATAGAGGCAGGGACCAATAGATACAGTAGGTCTCATCAAATTAGAAATGGCAGCAGGAAAGACTTTACTCTTCTGATTTAACGAGATACTTTTTGGCACTTGCTGTCGATAGATGTAATAAAATCGAGGTTACTTACTGAACCAGAGAGAACAAACTTAGAGTTATCCTTCATCATGTCTTTGAAATAATCATGATAATCATTAAAGGTCTCCTTTGTCAACTTTTATGAAAAATACTGCTCATGACCGAGAGTGAATGCCAAAAACAAACAATAGCAGTTTGAAAGGCAAGTAACCACCGCAAAATAGCATTAACCACCAGTGGCCATCACTGCCCGCCAAAGTAGCTAATGGATACCAGCGCTGAACAATGCACGAGAGTTGAAGCCAGACAATTTCAGTTCAGTTAGTTCAATGGAGGTCAACACTAATCATCGCAACCAGTGACTGCCATTTACAAAGGCAGTTAGTGCCTACCAGTGCCCGCCACTACGCACCAGTACTCTCCCCAAACCAACGCAAGTAATCTCGCCAAACTAACACTACTTGCGAGAAACACTCTCGTTCTGACAATAGCAACGAATGACTTTCGCTAGCTGCCACTGCTGAACAATGTCCGCCTCTAGAAGCCATCTGCTATTTTCCAACCGTGATTTAATTTGTTTTCAGGGCAGTGGCAAATAACCAGATCCCTCCTGGCTTAGTATTATCATTCCACTGGGCAACGCCGTACACAGCTCCTTTTAGTTAAAAATAAATTATATCTCTCTAAAATAGTCCCCAAAGATTTAGTTTGTTTGAGGTATTGCATATATGGTTACGTAAAGAAACTAGGAAGACCCGTTTACTGGCGTTATCCGGTGGAAGCATGCCTCCCTACTAAAACATTAAAGTACGCTTGTTGCGGTTTCCCAACCTCGAATCTCTTCGTGTTAAGAACGGCTTTCGAAATACACCCCCAAAACGGCTTTCGGAATGGACACCCCTAACCTTCCCATGTTAAGAATGCTATCGGAATAGAAACATATTTTGTGAAGGGGTGGTTGTTAAAATATTTGTCTCGGGTTTAAGCTTGAATAATAGTTGTCAAGATACCCAACCGCACATACTATAAACCAACAACAAATGGAGGGGGCAGTGTCGGTCGGATTAAATTTGATTTGTTCCTCGCGCGTGTGTAAAAAACTGGCGGCCACTGATTATAAGTGCATAATACAGGCCTTTATATCTCAAAAAATCTTCCAAATATAAATGAAGTGTTGTTAATCAGCACAGACAAAAACATAAAAGTCGTAATTTTTAGAAAAGTGTGAAGGTGGAGCTAAGGTAAGAAGTTACCTTTAAAAAACGTAAACAAATGTAATGTAATGTGCATGTCGCTTAAAAGTCCGAACAAGTAAAGTAAACAAAATAATCGACAGAAAGTAGAATTTGTCTAAAATCAAACAAAATGGCTATCGGAATAGCCACCCCATTTTGTGAGGAGGGTGGTTGTCAATATATTTGCCTCAAATTTAACCTTGATAATCGTTTCCAAAATACCCACACACAAATACTGGAAACCAAGAAAACATTGGAGTGGGTGACAGTGTAAACGAAAACAATTAAATAGCATCATGTAAAGTTCGTTAAACCCAGAACTCGAAAAATAAACTATGGTACTAGTACAAATGTTTTTTATCAGGGTTTGTTTGAGGTGGATATTGGCGTCTTGTTAATGTGTACGTAGGTAAGTTTAAGGTTATCAGTATTTAATTTTCTGTTTATAAGCGGTTATTATGTTATCATTTGTTTTTTTTTGTTTTTTTGTTTTTCAAAATTATTGCCTTATATCGAGAGTGCTGGTAGTTTATATTGAACTTGGGAAATTATACAAAATTTAATATATTGAAGTACATTTTTCTCATTCTGTCAGTAATAACCAGATCATAGTGATTATGGCCGTAGTATAGATTGAACTTTCGGCCTCTTGTTTTCCATGGGCGTTTTCTGTTTGTGAGCATTCTATTTCATCACCTAAAATGTGTTCGAAATAAATTGTGATGCAAAATTCTTGCAATCGCTTTCTATATCTCAAGTTGTCCGCGTCTTCAATAATCAATAATGGTTACCGCCAGTTTAAGTAGAACAAAACTTTCAAATATTTAGAAAGTTTTTGTTTTATGCAATCGTTTCAAGAGTGTTGTAGGCAGTTCGAGACAATGAAAATCTTAAAGTGCAAATAAAATGCGAGATTGAATTCGAAGAAAAATTATTCAAATTTGTACGAGATTATTGAGTGGAATTGTACAAAGTATGTCATATGAATAACGATGTAAAAAGAATTTGAAATCAGTAAAATGGAAAAAAAGAAAGGAAATGAACTAAGAAATAAATAGAAATAAAGAAAGGGTAAAAGTAATAACGGGAACGAATTAATAAAAGATATACGAAACAAAAATTACAATAGAAAGAGAGAAAAAAGATACTAAGAAAGGAATAAATATAAAAATGAAACAAAACAATATTAAAGATAGACATTAAGACAGCATGATAGAAAAAGTGAAAATATACAAAATATTAAAAGAAAAAAGGTGTTTAGCAATCAAGAGAGAGAGAGTGAGAGAGAGAGATAGATAGAAAGACAGTAAGAAACGTGGAAGTAAATAAAAGAATAAAAGCATAAGAACTAAAAGCAGAACAGAAAAAACAACACGAGAAAAATGAAGCAAGAAAAACAGAAAAAAGAAAAGAATAAAGAAATACAAACTACTTTCTATTCATATAATCTATATTTTAAACATTTCTCCCGTTTGTCGTAACATTAATTATACAACAGCATGAATTGAAGAAGCTTTATAACAAAAGTAAATGACGATTTAAGACAGCAGAATAAAGTGTAGTAGGAGACTACTTCGCAAAATTAAAACTGTTTAAATCCCAAAACTTCAGTTGCTTCTAACCATAAAAGTTTTCGACTCATTTGGAAACTGTTTTGCTCACTGTCCTAAGAAAACTCATGATTTTGTGAACCTAAAAAAAATAACATTTATGAACATTATTTCGTGCGTTTTTTTGTTTTGTTTTGTAAGAACACGTTTTTTTTTTGTAAATAAAGGAAAGTTTCGTTATTTTTGGGGTAGGGCTTTTTCGATTTGCTTTTTTAGGGAGGAGCCTTTTTGTTTTTAAAGGGTGGGTTTTTCGAATTCAAACTTAAGTCTGAATTTGAAGCAGCCAAAGATTCTGTAGTAATTTTTTACGACGTGACCCAGCGTCGTTTAACCCCTAAGAAAGATGAAGATCTACCAAAAATTAATTCAAAAAACAATTAAATGAAAATTTTCGTCATTATATGTTCCTAATATAACCCCCCTCAAAAAATTGAATTTCTCATATTTTGGGGTTCGTTTTGTTTATGAAATTGTGAGGTAAAAGTACAGAATGGTCTCATAAAAATTAATTAATAATTATTATATTTTATGTTCCAAATGTAATTCCCGCTCCCCCACCAAAGAAAAAACAAACAAACTGTATTTGTGATGTTTTGTACCCCCCTTAAATCGCCGAACTGGAAAAATGCTAGAGGTGACATTTCTCATTGAACGCTTGGTGGCCAAAAAGTGGGTGCTCTTTTTACGTTAAATTTTTTTTACGTTAAATTTATATAGAAAAGTGATTCCGACTCTAAAATATAAATTTTTTCCAAAGTTTCTTCTTCCACATTATTTATAAGGGTTGTTTAAACGTATCAGTAAAAAAATGGAGATCTTCATTTCTTTAGGGGTTAAATGACGCTGGGTCGCATCGTAAAAGTTTCCGGTTTCTATGTAGCCGTTTAAAGAATCATAAAAAACAAATGAAATCTTTTCAGTTTTTCGTGTTATTTTCTTTGAATATTAAAAAAAATCAATAGAAGCCAAACATTTTTCTATCTACACAGAATTATTTTTCCAGCTACACACTTATTGAGATTACAAAATTATTTTATTTGGTGAGAGTTTGTTTTTATGTTTAGAAGTTTCTAGGGGCAAATAACTCAAAAAAAAGGTCTTTTTGAAGGTCGATTCTGAAAATTATAATTCCAAATAAATCAAATTAAATATATTATCAATATAATTATTGTTTAAAATTTATTAAATAACAATTTTAAATAGAACACTTAAAACAATTCTCTCGCTAAAAACTTTATCGCTGTTAAAAAAAACAAAATTACTAAAAACATTACTGCTATTTTTTTTATTAAATCGATTTTCCCTAATATAATATGCACATAAAGTGATGTCTTAATTGTATATTTTGCAAGAATCGTACTATATATACATATATATATATATATTTATATATATATATATATATATATATGAAAGATTCAAGTAAGGAACGTTTTGTATATATTAATCAAATTGTGAACAAACGAACAAACAGACAGGAATGTGAATTTATATATATATAGATTTCTATACAAATTGCTTAAATTTACGATTACTAAGAGTAGCACTATTTTGTATTCTGTTGTTACATTAAACTCATTTCTAGGTTTGCTTCATTTGAATCTATATTTTATATTTAAACAAAACTTATAAAGAAACTGACATTTTTGTAGTATTAGTCTTGGAAAAATGGAGAACATTTAGAGTTCAGTCGGCATCTGTAATTTGAAGAATTGATGTTCATAATTGTTAGCCGTGTATATTCGTTTTTTTTCGTTCTTTTCTTTTTTTTTTAAATATACGAGCATCGTTCCAAGCTTGATATGTTAAGACTCCTACTTTTTAACTCAAAAACTTGAAAAGCTATGAAGAGCGACCTTTTGTGCTCCACAACTTATTTTTTCAAATGTACTTTTGCCAGGAATCTGATAAATCATCCATGCTTCTGGCATATGACATGTTTCGGAGTTTTACACAAACAACAGAGACATGGCACTTTCAGATCATAGATACGTAAGTTCAGTCATAATACCACTGCAATTTGCAATTCTTTCTTATTAATTCGTTTGGAATAAAAATAGGAGGCATTAATTTTTGAACAATCCTGATTATTAACATCGGAAGGAAGTATTGAATTAGAAAAGATTAGCAAATTATTGAAACCTTATAAAACAGTTACTTGTATTATTTATGAACTGCCATCGTCAGCAACGAGGTTACATTTTCGATCGAGTTTTTATTTTGTTCAGCGTAGCGTTCACGTCGCTTGACTAATAATCATTAAACTTTTGTTCATTGTGTAACTATAAAAACTGAATAAATTTCGGTATATCAATATTTAATGAACGTCACCTACTGAGATTTGATTTTGCACACGAGAAGAAAATTCAAATTCAAATTCAAGTATTTTTAAATAGCTTCAAGTATTTTTACGTTTTACATATTTTCATGTTGCTAACTAATTAATATTTAGAAACATCTTTACATTATTCTTTAAGAAATACGTAACACAAATATATATAGAATATATAATTACATATAGAATATAAAAATAAATTAAAACAGATAGAAGTAAAAACAAAAAAAAGGATAAGGAGTAAGTAAAAATAAGAAATTATTTCATGAAATTATTTCATAAAATAATTTAATGAAAAGTTATTAAAAAGATTAAAAAGAAAATTAAATTATTTCATTAAAAGATTAAAAAAACAAATAAAGGAAAATCAAATGAAGAAAAATAAATGAAAATAAGAAAGAGAATAAAACATATTAAAATTAAAATTAAAATTGGGAAAATAAAAGAAAATAAAAGAAAAGAAAACTGAAGAAGAAAATGTAAGACTAGAAAGAGAACAAATAGCGAAAAAACAAAATGAGTGAATGAAGTCATACAAACAAACAAATGCAAAAAAAACATACAAAATAAACGAATACACATAAATACAAACATATTTTCCTTGTTGCCTACTTGATTTTCATCGCCAATAATAAATCAATAAGATTAGAAATATCGCAATAATTTGCCGACGTAATGTTTTTGATTGGTCTGACCTCAAAACTCAACAACCGAGAAAAGTAAACAAAAATATAAAAGGAATTTAATTGAAAATTAATCAGTGCGTAATCTCAAAGAAAATTCTATTTCAATTTTAATTCAATATTTACTACTACCTATACTACTACTACTACTACTACTACTACTACTACTACTATTACTACTACTACTACTACTACTAAAATAAAAGTAATAATAGTAATAATAACGATAATAATAATATTTTTAACAAGGTGTAGTGAGCTAGAAAGCAAGCCATCGGAACAGAGTTCTACAGGCTGGCAGATCTAGGAAAGGAGCTTTATTAATAAAATTTGAGGTTAGATTTAAACACATACAAAGTGTGTGAAAAATGTTTATTGTGGTTGTAGCTAGACGAGTAATTTTTTGAAAGGCAGAGAAGGCCATAGATTCAAACATAGACGAGCATTTATGAAAATAACGATGAAACAGAGGCAGACATGTAACCCCTCTTCTGTAAGAAGCGAATGCAGGGAGGATAAAATAGCACCAAGGCGGTTTTGAACTTTATCAAGAAAGAATATGTGTATTTGGCTCTTGTTTAGGAAGCTGAATACATTGGGAGTGAGATAAATCTTGAGCGATGGACTGACGCAAGCATTTTCTCAGCAACATTGTCAACAGATTTGATATGTTTTCCATTTCAGGCTAGGAATGAAGGTAAATTCCAAAAAGCTTTTTCAGCAGGGTGCCTCTTTAAGACGAGAGTAAGCAGCGTTTGTAAGTAAGACATAAAAGCTTGGATTTAGGTGTATTAACTAGCCACCTTTTGCCCCATTGCACTATGTGCTCAAAGTCATAGGATAAAAACTAAGAGAGATATTGGTTATTGCTGGCCTTTGAAGTGTTACCATAGGTTGGAGAATCGTTTATGTATATTTTGACGAAAAGATTTAAAATGTACTTTTGCAAATCATTAGTGAAAATAAGGAAATGAGTTGCGCCCAGGAACCATTGAGGCACGCCAGCGTTGAAACTTGAAACTGAAATAAGCTAGTATGTACTTATTTCCTGAAACAAGTTTGTATCATTTCCTGCTTTTTATTAAGAAAATTTTCATTGGATGGTATTATATAAAGCGATTTCAAAGTGCATAAATTTCATTTTCCCGTTGTTTGGTATATATTCAATAGCTTTAACTAATATTAAACATTTTAATTCATAATGATATTTTTTATAATTTATCACCTAACATATTTAGCTGAAGAAGTAGCAGATTTATAAAATTCAGTATTTGGTCTAATTTGGAAAGAGCACAAGTTGTTTCTATATCGCTTCTTGAACGTAGATCTGAAATAAGCATTATTATTATTATTATTATTATTATTATTAGTTGTAGTAGTAGTAGTAGTAGTATTTGCATTAGTTAAGCTACATTTGTATACTACATTTGTAGTTAATTGTTTTCTGCTTAATGGACAATTATTCTTAGCTGTGAAACAGCGAAACAGTACTGTACGTGGATGACTATATATATATAAAGTTGAACGTGTGTGTGTGTGTCTGGTCACGAATAGGCTCCTATATCGTTGACTATTATAGAAAACTGATCACATATAATGATAGAGACACAGAAATAGATATGTTTGATCTGGCATAATGACGATTTGTGAAAATTGTGGGGTCTGCATACGTGCCTGGTTCACAAAGTATAAAAATAAAAAAATTTAAAATAAAAAAAACGTTTACAAGTGCATTTAATACTTTGATTTCATGTTACTTTCATGTTTTAATTTAAATAGGGGTGGTATAATACAATTGTGTGGTCTGCGTTCGCGCCTGGCCTCCATAGAATTGAAATAGGCACAAACTTTAATAAAAACTTTATATATCTATCTGGGGAAGTATACTTTGATAATTATGTTTCAGTTTGAAGAAATATGGTATAATAAAATTATGGGGTGTTGTTCGCGCCTGACCTCCATAGAATGGAAATATGTCACAAAGTTTAACAAGGTTTTTTAATATAGATCCACAGAATATTGTGATGAGTGTTTCAGTGTAAACAGGTATGGTATAATAAATTATGGGGTTAATCTATTTTATTTTTACTTTCATCATATTTTGCTTTAGTTTTGATACTCCAAAATTCGAAGCTATCTCTTTACAACCCTTCCTTTTCATAACCTATCATACTTTCATAAATCAGAGTCCATTTTCTGTAGGCTGTTTTTTAACCCAGTCAACGACGCGTACTTTTGCTAGTATATATATATATATATATATATATATATATATATATATATATATATATATATATATATATATATATTGTGTTCTATATATATAAGAAAACAAGAAGGAAATACGGAAATACAAATAACCCACTGAAACAACACCTCTAAGGCTAACCATGTAGAAACTTAACACCCTCCCTTGCCACTCCATGCTCCCTAGCAAACGGCTAACACCCCCAATTTCCTTTTTTACTCAGCTGCCCTCGCCACAAAGACTTTAATAGTCACGTCCTCTGAATATATGACGCTTCCTGTACAGTTGGAATGGTTCTCAAACATTATAATAGAATGATGAAGAAACCTGGTTAAGACAATTCTGACACCAACTTTCCTCTGCTGGAGGAGGTTGACATAAACGAGTGCAAGAGAAATGATACCAGTTATCACAGCCGTCACAGCATGGAGCTGACAGTTGAAGCAAATCCAAATAGCCTTCTGAAATGTTTCTAAGTCAGGGCTGCAAAACTCACACAATCCAAGTTTTAAAATGGCAATGAATGTTATCAAGGTCTGTAAAAAACACCTAATACAAAAATTTTAGGAGTTTTTTTTTGTCCAAATGAAATTCAACCTAGATCTAAACTAAAAATCAAAGTTGGTCGAAATTGAAGAAATGCCCTTATGATGTGACTATTGGAGTATACAATTTTAAACAAGATATGGAGCGCTTGAAGCTCTAATAAGCTCAGCTTTTATTTCATTTGGAGTCTTATCCTGTCTTGACAGAGTACAAAATAGGCTTTGTGGCTTAGTGGGTGATGTCCTTTCTCTTCCCTGCAACCTCTTTCCGACAGGAGAGCCGTTGTGAGCCTGTCTTTGTTTTATTGTTACTTCCATGGCAAGTGCTCGTCTGAGCTCCAATCTCTGGTCCCCCTCGCCAATCGTTCACAAGGATCACCTGTCTAGCTGAAACCACTGTCAAAATTTTTTCCCCACTCTTTATCTGTGCCAAAATCAAAACGTAGATTCCATGAACAAAACTTCTTTCTTAGAAGTGCATGCCTGTGGAACTCTGTTCCGTCTTCCTGTTTCCCACCTGACTACAACCTGGATAACTTCAAGTCCAACATAAACAAATTCCCGATGAACCGCCTCCTTAAGCAAGACACTTTATCAAATCTCAACACTAACGTACTGTACACGCAATAACCCTTATCCCCGAGTGGCTTCCGGGCCTTGATAAGTGGTGACCACCTTTTAAAAAAACAAACAAACCCCACGTTGAATCACCCCCGCTTGCAAGATCGAACTAACGCTACAACTATATTTTATTCATAGTATTTCAGACAATTATTTCTAACTAAATCTCATTTTGCAAAGTCTAACATTTAATATCGCCTATTAAACTGCATCCCAATACGCAATTTACGCTAGTTATACCAAGACTCTGTCCTCATCAATTTAAAGCCAAAACTTAATGACAAGCAACTTAGAATACCCCCTTCCCCGGGCCTCAAACCGCAAACCAAAAAGAAGAACCCTAAGATATCTTCCCACCCCTTTCCCTTCCACTTGCAAATCCCTCCACAAATTTAACTAATTTAAACTTCACCACACTATACAATTAACACATATAAACTTATGCAATTAGATTAAATAACACGAACCTATTCAATCCAGAAACATTTATATTTAAATTTGCTAATAATTCTTTACGGCAATGACAACCGACTTTCATTTCCTTCAAATTCGCCCCATACGCCTACCCCCATACTCCCATCTCCCATCTAAAATTCCTGCCTGTCAGATCCATCTAATCACTCCCACAAGCATTCTTAGCGTAGACTTCCAACCTCTTTCTACCCAGCTATTTTGACGTTACTACTAAGTAGACTGACCGCCATTCGAGTTGAAAGCACCTTCCAGCTAGCCGCTTCGACCTAAACCCGGCCTGATTCTGCTACGTCCAATATCTACTCCCCATACGCAAAGGACGAATAAAGATTACAATTTATCAACACTAACAAAGGAACACCTACGGAATAATATAACAAGGAATATACAAAACAAACGCGGAAACACCAACTTCAACTTTGGAACTAATTAAACCCCAATCTTTTCAACATCTTTTTTAGGACAGAGGTAATGTCTCCTTCCTCCATATCTCTTGATAAAACAAGTTTTCAATGTAAATTTGCAAACCTTTCTCACTACGATTAATAACATAATACACCGAAACGCCACACAAGAAAACCTCTTTTCTCGTTATAAACGAGCATGAATGTATTCTGTTGATTATATCTTGCTTGTTCATAAATAACCTATATCACTGGTCCTTGCAATCAGGAAATTCAGGACTATATTATTGACTTCTGCAGACATTCTCCTGTCCTAGAGAGCTGTAGCCTCCGGGGTATTGTCTACCGAACTCTATGCTCTGCTGGTTTTTGTATGCATGTACCCCATTTATTCAACTCTGCCTCTATTTAACTAAATTTGAGTTTAGTTATTTATTTTTTCATGTTTTCTTTTTATTTTACTTTTCATTCCTTATCCCTTAATTTTATTTTATTTGTTATTTCTAATTTTATATGTATTTTCTATCCCTTAATTTTATTTACCTTTTCGCTATTATTATTATTATTATTATTATTATTATTATTATTATTATTATTATTATTATTATTATTATTAATATATTTTTCCCCTATTATCCCACCACGCCAATCGTCCACATCCTAAATTTTTTTGTCTTTTTATCCACCTCCATAAACTTTGCTACCCTATCCTATTACATCTGCCTTATACCCCAACCTCCTCCCTGTACATCTAATAATAGGATTATTACCTCATAATATATATTTGTATTCTGAAATTTATCATTATAGCTTTACAACTACCCACCCATACCCACCCCATAACTTACTCCTTTAACTCATCTCCAGACCTTCCCTCGACTCACTAAATTAAAACTCTGGTGTTAGACGCCCCACGTAATCACCTTTGTTCAATCCTGCTTAGAATACATTCTCTCGCCTTAAGTCATCATCATAATATTCCTCCTGTACTGTCTCAAAGTGCTGTTATCGTCTCAGTTGCATCTGTCAATAAATGCCCTTGCCCAGATAATATGCATCTTACACACCGATAAAATCGAATTACCACCCATCCACACTGTACTTCTCCCTAAGCCTTAAAAAAATACTACATACACTTAAGACTATTATAGAGACCCTATATACCTTTTTCATTACACTCTATATAATACATCCTCCTTTATTTTAGAATTTGATATAACTCCCCCCCCAACATCATCTATAATTTTAATGATTTATTTCGTTCCTGATGAATCCCACGCTAGACGTCGCATCCCCATTATGTTACATAGCATCTTCTCTACTCTTCTGATAAGAAGCATTAAGCCTCGAAATGCCCTGGCATAAAGAGCCCCCTCTATTCCTCAACTACTGAGTAAATGAACCATTCTATATTGACCAATGTATAGTTTTTGTGACTTCATTTTCCATTATTATTGTTTCCTACATAAACTCCAATGAAACTTGTTGAGCTTTATATTATCTCGATAAGTCTTACTCTCTTCTTTTAACTCACTAAGCTATATATATATATATATATATATATATATATATATATATATATATATAAATTGAAATTGTCTAAGTGTGTGTGTATGTGTGTGTACATTTCCCTACATAACTACTCTCTCAATTTTCAGTCTACAAACTAGAGATTTGACATAAGGGGTATTGAGATGAGAAAAATATTTTTAATCGGTTTTCAGCTAGAAATTCGACTGTCTAGGGTCAAAGTACAATGATTTGACCTTTAAAAATTCTACCAAACTCCTCCGCCAATTTTGGGTCTAAAAAATTTAAATTTTAGATGTAGGTTACTTGGACATGGATCAAACATTTTGATTTGATTTCAGCCCAAAACAATACATGTGAAAATTGGAGTGAAAGCTAATAAGATTTGCCTTATGAGGTTTCTTGCAAATTTTGGGTCTAAACATTTTGGGTCTAAACATTTTACATAAAGGGTATTAAGACATGCAGCAACCTTTTTGATCAGTTTTTTCCATGAAAATTTCACTACCTGGATGTCAAAGTTTAAATAGTTGACCTTTGCGAACTCTACGAAACTCCTCCGCCAATTTTCGGTTTAAAAACTTGAAATTCCTCTCTTGAAATTCCTCTCACAGACCAATAAATCCCCTGTGCGTCATGAGTAAGTTGCTGGAATCCATGTTAAATGGTAAACCGCCTAAGTAACATGCAATATGGTTTCCATTCTGTTAGATGTACAGCAAGTGTGCTTATTGTTATATCTCATAGGATTAGCAAATCTCTCGACGGGGCGTTCTTTTCTAGGGCAATTGCTCTTGACATATCAAAGACATACCTCACCTGCTCAAGACATACCTAAGGTATGGCATAAAAGCCTACTTCACAAGATCTCAAGCTGCGGTATACTGGAAAGTTTTCTCAATTATTAAATCATTTCTCTCTGATAGGTTCATAAGAGTAGTGGTTGATGGGCAGAAATCAGAAGCTCACAGTATTAATTCCGGAGTCCCTCAGAGGCCCATCTTGGGCCGAATTCTCTTTCTGACCTACACTATTGATCTTCCAAATAACATCCTTCGTAGACATTTATGCTGATGACACTAACATCTATGGCAGAATATCAAATCCGTCAATGTCCAAGTTCTCTCTTATTTTCTCTCCTCTGATCTAGAGCATGTGGTGCAATGGGAAAACAAGTGGCTGGTTAATTTTAATGCATCTAAAACCAAGCTTCTATCTTAACATCATCAGTGCTCTGGTCCCCTATCTGGCATCAATTGAAACGAATAACTCTTGTCTTGGGGAGGCTTCAGGTTTTTACAAGCTTCCGGGCTTGACCTTTACTCCTAATCTGAGATGGAGCACGTACATCAAATCCGTTGCAAGGTCGCTGGAAAAATAGTAGATATCTGATGCAATTTTCTACCTATATCAAAGCCAGGTACATCTAAATATGGAGTACTGTGGCCACATCTGGGCAGGAGCTGCTAAAAAGACCTTATCCTACCTTGAGAGAGTTAAAAAAAAACTTCATAATCTAGTGGGAATGCCCTTTTCTCTTCCCTGCAACCTCTTTCCTACAGAAAAGACACTACGAGCCTGTCTCTGCTTTATCGCTATTTTCATGGCAGATTCTCGTCTGGGTTCTAATCTATGGTGCCCCGTCGCCAAACTTTCATGAAAAACACTCGTCTAGCTGAAAACTCTATCAATAATTTCCCGCACTCTTTATCTGTGCCTAAACCTAAACATAGATTCCATGAACAAATATGCTTTCTTAGAACTGCATGCCCGTGGAACTCTCTTCGATTTGCCTGCATTCCAGCTGACCACTATTTGGTCATATTCAAGTCCAACGTAAACAAATTCTTGATGAGCATTTCCCCTTAAGTATTGCCAATTTACCAAATTTCCACTACTAACGATAGCTACGATATTGGCCCATTGACTTCTGCACACTCATTAACCATTATCCTCGAGAGGTCTCCGGGCCTTGATAAGTGATGACTCCTTTGTAAAAAAGGATGGAAAAGCTATAAAGGGTTATAGTTCCATGCATTGTATCTTATTGATTTATGCCTGTTTTTTATTGGGTAGTGGATAAGATTGTAATTCCGGATCGATCCCGGACTAATCCAATTGTCAAATTTTAGTAGATTCAGGAACTGGATAACTATCAGATTACAATCCGATCGTTATCCAATATAATCCAAAGTAATCATACTCAAAGACAGAATTTTTATTCATCCTGTGTAATATCACAACCGAAACGAAAACAGCTATCAAGACAGGATGGCTAGTGATCCGATAGACCGAAATATCTTGATGAAGTAGAAATATTACAGTACAGTACAAAATATATCTCCAAAAATACAAGCAAACCATACAGAAACTGCTAAATTGTGCAAATCACTGCTTAGGAAGAAATTACGTTATTGCTTATTCACTATTCATTAGATTTATATCATTGGATTCTTTAACGTTTATTATCATACACACACCCACACGCACACACGCGCGCGTACACACACACACACACACACACACACACACACATATATATATATATATATATATTAAAATTCTTGATATTTGAAATTTATTCAAATTTTCAAAAAAATTTATAGACCTGTACGGAAGGCATACAAAATTTTAAATATTCGACTAGGGAAACAAGAAAAACCTTGTTCCATGGAGGATCGAGCAATGAAAATCTTATTAGAGGAAAGAGGCGTGCAAAATATACAATATATATATATATATATATATATATATATATATATATATATATATATATATATATATATATAACTACTTTATTTACTTACATAAATTTAATATACGGAAGTATAGATTTATGCGTAAACTTTAAGTATTTACTTCAAAAGTGCTCAATACGTAGGTAGAGCTAGTTAGTAATTTATAAAATATATATGGCGATTAAGCTACACTGAATATTCTGCGCTTCATCAATTGTAGGATTCGTCAGGCTTATGCGCGAATTCTGTGGTTGCTTCTTGTTTTTATATATGTTGACGATTTCTAGTTAGCCAATCAGCTTTCTAGTATCCACCGCGCCCCTTCCTATCAGCCAATGGGCATGCATTTTATCGAACAAATGATCTGTTTTGAACTAGGTTAGTGGTTTTAGGTAGATCTTTTCCCTCCTTTTTTAGATATATAAATATACCTATGTGTACACACATACATGCGCATATATATACATATATATATATATATATATATATATATATATACATATGTTTGATCGTTTATGTATATTCATGTTTATTTAATTTATTTATTTGTTTGTTTTCTATTGTTTTTGTTAGTTTCAAAGCTATTTTGTATCGCTATCCTAGAGTAAGTTTTATTTTGTGAACACAGTTGTTTGCTATTTCTCGTCTACAGTTTAATAGATTTTGAGGTTATTTAAAGTACAAGATAGCAAATTTTTCATGGAGGCATAATTTACATGGGTCGTCTAAATGTCTGCACGTGGTAGCTTGTCTCATTATTTTCCATTCGACTACCGGCGAATGTCCGCTTTCTTTGAGTTCCCAGTATTTATTCGTTAGTGTTGTTTTTATACGGTATTTTTTTTTATTTTTGAATGTACTTTTGTGGTCATAGTATCGGGTTTATCTATATCGGGTAACTAGAAATCCCCAACATATACAAAAACAAGAAGCAACCACAGAATTCGTGCATAAGCCTGACGAATCCTACAGTGGATGAAACGCAGAATATTCAGTGTAGCTTAATCGCCATATATATTTTATAAATTACTATATATATATATATATATATATATATATAATTACGCAAATTTCAATTAATTTTAAACGTGGTTCATACAAGACTGCTTAATAAAAAAGTAAGACAAAATATACTTAGTATTTGTTCTTCATCAGCATTTATAAGTGTCTGCACATTCATGAGTATGTTTCGTCAGCCATGTACAAGTAAATCGGTACCTCTTCTAACCATGCTGCTTAGACTAAAGTATGGTCCCTAACGAAAACTTGGGGAAAATATCATAAACATAAAACACGGCTATTTAACAAACTCTCTCGTTATGTCATAATAATTCCCTTTTTTACATTCTTGCATGCTCTCTACGTGCATTACATCAAATACGCAAGTACAAGTGATAATTATGCAAGCAACATAACCAATACTTTTTGAACGTACTTCGTTCGAAGATATGTGTATTTTTTTAAAACTACGTTTAAATATATATGTATATATATATGTATTTATAAGCGAATAAAAATCCACACGAAATCATATTTTGTATATTTAACACTCAACTAATCAATTTAACCAAAAAACTCAATCAGCAGCCATTGGAGAGTGTATCTTCTTTTTCTATGGTGGTTACCTCTCCGTCAAAGTGATTTCTTGCTCACAATAACACAAAGAAAAGAACTATATCCAAAATTTAGAAAAGAACACTTTTGTTTGGGAAGCATATCCGGACAATAGATTTCTGATGTCTGATTCTTCCGTTTAGAATCGATACCTTGGAGTCATTTCTCGTCATTCACTGGTGACTTATAGCTTTCAATTGTCGAGAAACACCAATCTGACCTCAATTAAAACGTTCTTTCGCATTTATGCGCTACCTATTAATTATCAAGTAACTACCAGCGGGTGTATTCTATATATATATATATATATATATATATATATATATATATATATATATATATATATATATATATATATATGTATACAAGGTGTCCATAAAGTCCGTGTGCGTCTTAAAATATTTATAATTTTATTTGTGATTGCAATAGAAATAACATGTAAAAAGGATTTGAATTTGGAACAATTCATTTTAAAATTTCACACGGACATTATGGACACCCTGTATATATATATATATATATATATATATATATATATATATATATATATATATATGTATGTATGTGTCTGTCTGTCTGTCTATATGTCTGTGCATGTGTTTGTGTGTGCTAATATATCAAGAATTGAATAGTATTAAAATAAAGACATAACATTGGTGAACAAAAATGTTGTTTATTATCTCTCTCTCTCTCTCTCTCTCTCTCTCTATATATATATATATATATATATATATATATATATCTGTCTCTCTCTCTCTATATATATATAAAGAGAGAGAGAAAGATATATATATATATAGAGAGAGAGAGAGATAAAAAAACAACATTTTGTTCACCAATGTTATGTCTTTATTTTAATACTATTCAATTCTTGATATATTAGCACACACACAAATATATATATATATATATATGTGTGTGTGTGTGTGTGTGTGTATGTGTCTGTGTGTGTATGTAACGTGTACTTAGTCGGTATTTTTCATCTAATCAAATGTTGTTAGACATATTGATGATTATTCCTAATTGTACAGTAATTTACTTTTGAAACCAAGATTATATATTGGCACAATATATTAATCATATCAGCTCAGTAATAAATACAGAATCTGAATTAAAATATAATTATGCATATTTTATGAGCGTCAGTGCGTTTGAGTAACGGCATCTACCAATATACATTTTTTTTTATTTTTTAGTCTAATCTAGATAATGGAACATATTAATTAAAAATACAAAAGAGTGAAAAAAAGTTAATTCGAAAAAAAAAGAAGAAATTTTATTACAAAGAAAAAGAAAACAAAAACAAAATAAAAAGGAAAATGAATTAGTAATAAGATATAGTAATGTTTGCTTATAACGTTTAGATATAAATGCTTTTGGTTAAATATAATTCAGAAAAATCCATAGTTAACAGTTATATCTAGTTGTCCAGTTCATCTACAATTTAACGACTCGAATTTTGCTGGTGATTTCTTCGATCAGAGTCATAAGGTCTGTTCGCATATGAACGTGCCCTAGTGATGTATTAGAACTGACTATGAATAGCAATCGTTAGCTATTTGCAATTGCCGCTAGATAATGTTCTAAAAAAAACAGAAAAGAATATTTTTGTTCCATCTTTTGAAAAATCTCCAGAGACGGTAAAAAAACGTTTTACATTCAAATTGTTAAGTAATACTTTTGATAT
This sequence comes from Euprymna scolopes, assembly GCF_053919585.1. Classification (NCBI taxonomy): domain Eukaryota; kingdom Metazoa; phylum Mollusca; class Cephalopoda; order Sepiida; family Sepiolidae; genus Euprymna; species Euprymna scolopes. The sequence goes on from NC_136519.1 coordinate 57,606,590, forward strand.
TATTTTATATAATCTTTTATTGTTATTTCCTTTTAATTAATTTATTATATTTTATATGTTATATTATCATATAATATTTTAAGAATGCTTATCTTGTTATAATTATTAATTATATTAATCATTTTTTTATCATATTATGTTTTTATTATATGTTATTATTTGTATAATTAATATTATCTGTTGTGTAATAAATCATAATTTCTTTATATCGTAAGAGGAAAATTTCCTCTTATGACAGTCACTATTATCCGAAATAATTAAACTCTATATAAACATATATGTGTACGTACACGCACACATACATACTCACACATACACATATATGTACATTTTTCGTTTTATCCTTAAACATTTTGCATGAGATAAGATTCTTATAAATGCTTCATGTAGCATTTTGCGTGTTACAAAACGATTACAAAATCATCAACAATTTCTTCTATTGCAAAATATATATGATTAATACCTAAACTTTGCTAATTGGTATTTAACTAATCACTATATATATATATATATATATATATATATATATATATATATATATATATACATATACATATATATATGTGTGTGTGTGTGTGTGTGTGTGTGTGTGTGTGTATAAACGTTCCTTCTGATACTAAAATAGTCGGGACATTAAAACTATAATAATTAAAGAGAAAGACACCGCAATGCACCCGAAGAATGTAAAAATTAAATCAGTCTGTTTAATTAGTTTTATGCTATGCTAGAAGCAAGGGAGGTAAATTTAGTATTTCTATTTAGTATTTCAAGTAAGACGCAACTTTTAACAACTTGGCTAATTTAATAAACTTTAAAAGGAAAATATAAAACACAAGGAGGATAAAACAAGAAAAGGAAAACAAAAATCATGAAAAACAAGTACGGATATTCGAAAGTTCCGTCCATTCAATATGATGAAGTGTTTCAAACCTAAACGTGACAGAGCATGATATACCAAACTTAACCCTAACCCAGTCAAATTAAACGAATTACAATAAGATGAGTCCATTTGTTCTGTGCGTTTATAGGTGCAAATTGCATCGAAACCGTTATTCCTATCAATTTTGAACTAAAGCGTGACAGACTAATACTTGATATTTTAAAGATGCGCATAACAGACCAACAAAAGACGTACGCGCAATAGATTAATGGACGCAATGAAAGGTAAGCTGGAATAACGGAAGAAAATCCTATTTACACTTTAAGTGTGACAGACTTACTAGAATAATATTTAGAAGTTCAGGTTGCTGCCCAACTAAAATGCCATCACAAAAAATAATGTTATATACAGGTGGTTGAGGCAGCTTATACACATTTCTAGACGATTCTAAACTAAGATGTGTGATATGCAGACCTACCGACCTATTGAAGTTAAAACCAAAACATTTACATTCTGAGAATGAAACCATATGAAGATTTCTAGCAGGACTTAATAAACACAATAATGATTTGGTCTTCTCCATTTAATTCCATAAATTTACTCCTTGGCAATTGAACGCACCTTGAGATCTTTAATTCGACACATTGGGAACAATAAATATGGAGGTAACCAGCATTGTCTTGTAGCGGGGAAATGACATAGAAAGATATGCTTAATAAACAAGCAAAATATTTTTCTTAAAGTGTGTTTACTAATCGATTAAGGACTATGATGACCTTATTTACTTCCCCTAATGCGTATATAAACGTTGTCTATTCTGCAACTAAATATTGATCTTCATCGACACCTTTAGTTTTCATAGTTTGCTTCCGGTATGAAATTATTCCATTATAAATATATATTTACTAATGATTTATCAAGGCTAAAAACCACTCGAAGAAAAGTATTTCTGAGATGCAATTAATTGAGAGAAAAAGATCTTCATGAGAAGATCGAAATTGACTACTGGGCTGTAAGTTCAAATACTTCTGCAGATGATTCACAATAGGAATCTGTCCACATAAGATTTGAAGACGACCATACTGTAATTAGCAGGGAAGCAGCCTTGATAGTATGTGCTCTACAGATGAAAAGACCCCCCGAAGTCTGTTTGTAGGAATCTCGCTTGTCCTTAGGCATACAGAGAAAGAAAAGGACATCCTTGTTAATTGCTGTAGAGAATGACTTCTTCCTGCCAATATGGTACAAAGCGGAACCAGAAATTGGAGCTCATTCGACCACCTTCCATGGAAATAACGAAAAAGTAGAGATTAGCGAAGTTTATTTTGTGTAAAAAGATGTAAAGACCAGAAGGGATGATCCATTACTAGATTTCGAATTGTGAAGTCCACGTAAATACCCAAATAATATTTGAGTTAATAAAAACGGGTTCTTTTTATGGCAGTTAATCAAAATAAAGTACTATATTATAACAGGTTTATTTTATTAAATTGTGTTCTTAAAAAAATTCATGAAAGACGAGTTTCCATAAGAATAGAGTAGTTTATATTGGCAAAGTACATTCGAAGAATATCATCCATCAAATAACGTTTTGTAATGGACAGAAACAAGAATGGCATGGGGATTTGCTTGGCAATTGGGCGAACAAATAATAGCGAGGAGTGTACAGAAAAACAATTGGAATTTACAAATATACGCGATAAATAATAATAATAATGCCAACTATATAATATATATAAATATATAAATATACATCCGCTATGTTTTATACGATGCATATTATACATTTCTTTAATATCGATTTGTATCTTATTTTTTATCAATAAATTATTTTCCCATCTGTTCAAAGAAATGGATGTAAACACGATTAACATCATTAATAGCATTCGGATGGTTTAATTTCGATGTTAACATTCTGATATATTCGTTTAATCATTTTTGTTTAAGCTTTTGTACAATCCAGCTGAACTTGTCTCTCATTTTATTTGGCGACAATATTATTCTGTTATGTTTTACTACTGAACAAAATATTGTATTTTCATTTAAGTACGTGCATGCTGTGTTGTAATGAATGAGGTAGGTTCGTTACTTAGATTACACTTAACAGACAATGCGTGGTGCAGATGAATTGTTTAAGGATCAGAAGTGCATGGTGATGTCAGTATGTTATTTGCATTAGAGAATTTAGACGCATGAGGACCGAAGTGAAGTCACAGGAAATGAAGTCATATCGAGAAAATAGATTTATATAATCATATAATGCAATCATATAATCATATAATTTATATAATCAATATAGAGAAAATAGATTTTCTAAGTTAAGTTAGATTCAGTGAGATTAAGTTATTAAAATATGGGTCAACATCAAGACCGATTTAATAACTCATTTCTTCTCTCTTTCTGTCTGTATTTCCTAACAAGAACAGTTTACTTTGCATCGATTAATTGGTGTCTATTTCACACAAAACGTTTTCATTCTGGCTACTATTTTCTATTCTTAAAAATATAAACATCTCTTTCTTGACGTTTTGGAGTAAGTAACAAATGATCACAGGACGACATATGTTAAGATTATTAGAAAGTCAGCATATCTGTCGACGTAAACGACAGACAACCAAATGAATGAACATTTTAGAAGCTAAGTTAAGAACCAACTCACCACATAACACTATTTTACATTGAAATATATGCGGTTCCTGTAATTTTGTAAACATTTAAATTAAGTATTAATTATATTTAAATTAAGTATTAATTATATTTAAATTAAGTATTTCTCTTGCTGTTCGTGCATTAACTATGAATAATTCCAAATATTGTGTGATAAACGGACATTTGCTAGTAAAGAATTATTTGAACTGACAGCGCAGTAAATAAGATGTTATGTCTATTTACTTTGGCGGTAAATATGATTTGGTAATCATTTGTATTTGACAGACTTATCAGTATTAGATTGCATGAGTGCCTTATCTAGATGTTAATTCTATTAATGGAAAAACACAAAAGTCTGTATCGAGTTGACTTATGTTTAATTTATTTCAGTTATTGCTTCACAATATATGATATGAAACGCAAAAAAAAAAAAATATAAATATGTATATATATATATTTAAATTACACGTGGCAGCAAGGTCCTGAAAAAGTTCATCCACGTAATCCCAAACACCTTCGACGATTCGGTACGACACAATCCCGAACAATACTGTCGACTTTACACGACACGATCTCGAACAACACTGCCGATAGACACGACATAATCCCGAATAATACCGTCGAATTGACACGCAACAACACAATCACGAACGCAGTTAGATAGACCAATCTTTTTCAACTGGCCCGAATGACTTACTGTCTTTTTTTATGGACGAAACTCAATCATTGCTGCGTGTAGTATGAATGTAGCCGATTGATAGACATTTGATTTGCAATGGGAACGTCCCGGGTTCGCTTTTCGCCGCAGGTGGGTTCGACTCATACACTGCCACACAATTTTTTGTGCGTTTCCTCATCACATCAGTTAGTTGAAAAACATCAGGGTTTTTTTTCTGGAGCACATGATTTCATTAGAATGTAATTGTTATCTGCTCTTTTAAATGTAATTGTTATCTTTTAAATGTAATTGTTATCTTTTAAATGTAAATGTTATCTTTTAAATGTAATTGTTATCTTTTAAATGTAATTGTTATCTTTTAAATGTAATTGTTATCTTTTAAATGTAATTGTTATCTTTTAAATGTAAATATCATTGTACATTTTATAGTTGCTATCTGCATTTCGCTACCTTGGTTTTCAAGGAATTGTGTCTAAGTAACTTGAAAATGTATTGTTTGTGTCTATTCATTATATTATGTTGGTGCAAAAATAATGTCGTTTTTTCATATTCGACTTCAAAAGATCATAACTCCTTTCATAATAAACTTTATTAATAGAAATTAGAACCATTAGAATGGACACATTTTTGCAAACGAGGAACAAGTTTATTTATCCCATTAGCATAACAATCCAGAGTTCTGGAAACGATGAAGTCATTGAAGGTCGATTCGGCATCATCTCGGCTTTTGAAGCATTTTTCGCGCAGGAAGTTGTCGAGCTGTTTGAAAAAGTGATAATCAGTTGAGCAACGTGCGAACGAGCGTTGCCATGGGGGAGAATTGGTCCCTTCATATTGATCAATCTCGGGCATATACGTTGGAGCTTCTGGTGCCTTTTGGCAATTTGTCGGCAGTACTCATCTTCCGTAATCGTTAAGCCCAGATTCAAGAAGCTGTGAAAGATGAGACAGGCCGCAGACAGCCAAACAGTCAGCATGACCTTTTTTGGGTGCAATTTCGGTGAGTGTTCTGGAGCTTCTACAGAATCCAACTACTGTACCGAACGTCACCGGTTGTCGTAGAGGATCCACTTCTCATCACAAATCACAATCCACTCGAGAAATGGGTAGTTTTTGTTGCGGAAAAGAAGCGCAGAAGAAGCGTAGAGGACACTTTAAAACGTCGATTTTTTTCATTACTAGCCTGAGAGCCCAACGTTACCCCGGTGTTTGGAAATGTATGTTAAGCACAAAAAAGTGGTAGTAGGAAGGCAGGCTCGAACCCGCACCATAGAGAGGGGAAAAAAACGAGACGTCTGAAGTGACGTAGGCTTAAATTAAGGCTAGATAATCGAATAGAGGGGTTGACTTCCGAAAATATCGGTGCAAAAAGCGACCTTCCCTGTATAAATGTGCCCAGTTGAGGGTGAAGAAATTAATGTTTTTAGCCAATTTTTCGGTATTTGTTGTCTGAAGAATCAATCTTCAAAACGATACTGATCTTGTGAAAATACGTCGCCTCTGTCGAAAGTTTTACAAACATACATACATTTATATATTGGTAGCTCTAATTTTCGACCCAAAACGATTAAAAAGCTTGCCCTATCTCTGAATACCCTTTATGTAAAATTTCCAATGTTTAGACCAGAAATTGTCTGAGTAATTTGGTAGAGACCGAAGCGGTCAAACTTTTTAAAACTTTAATACCTATTGTGACCTCTTAACATTTATTGTTTTGGCTCAAATCAAGTTATTAAGATCCATGTCCAAGAAACCTATATCTAAAATTTCAAGTGTTTAGACCCAAAATTAGCGGAGGAGTTTGGTAGAGTTCCATCAAGGTCAAATCTTTTAACTTTGATCCCTTAATAGCCACATTTCTGGCCGAAAACGGATTACAAAGATTTTCCCAAATCTCAAATTTCGAGTCTCTAGACTGAAAATTGGCAGAGTTATTGTGCACAGACACACACACACAGGCACACACACACACAGACACTTTCATTTTTATAGATATATAGATATATCTATATCAATGAATTAATTCAGGAATAATATCTAAAAGTAACATATGCGAGAAAAAGATATTGCTTTTGCATCAACCTAATATATTGTTGCAGTAATAAATATGAGATGTGTTTTCTAAGGACTCACCGAAACAGATGATAACACACCGTGTAAATATGGTTATTAATATAAAAAAGGTCTTTAATTATGTTTTGTTTACCGTTTACTATTTGCGTATGTGCTTTAATCACGAGGGATTGGCTCCCGCATGGATGTACTCTACGATCGATCAATTAGCTAAACTCTGTTGTATCGTCTAGTTTATTCTTTGAGTGTATGGGCTATTAAACCAGCATATTTCCAAATTAAATATGGCCATTACACGTTTATTTTCTATTTGGCAGTAAATGCTTGTTTAAATAGGAGACATCATCATATTAGATTATAATTAATTGATCGACTTTTTGATATTCAAAGCATAACACATTATGCAAACAAATAACAGTTTGAAAATAATTTGTTGAAAATGCGTTGCCTTGACGACAATACTATTGTTTCGTTGCATGGTAAGTCTGCAACGTAATTGAAAGCCGCTGGATGGCTCTCGTCTTGGGGAGACTCCATGTTTTAACAAGCTTCTGTGTTTGAACTTTACTCCTGATCTGAAATGGAACACGTACAGCCGGTCTGTTGCCAAGGACGCTGGGAAAATGGTGAGATCCTTCTACCGCCCCAGAAGATATCTCACTACTGATGCAATTCTCTATCTGTATAAAAGCCAAGTACGTTCAAGGATGGAGTACTGCTGCCACATCTGGGCAGGAGCTGCTAAAAACAGCCTATCCTGCCTTGACAGAGTGCAAAATAGACTTCGTAGTTTAGTGGGGATGCCCTTTTCTCTTCCCTGCAACCTCTCTCTCACAGAAGAGTCGTTGCGAGCCTGTCTTTGTTTTATCGTTATTTCCATGGCAGATGGTCGTCTGAGCTCCAATCTCTCGCCAATCTTTCATGAGAAACACCCGTCTGGCTGAAACTACTGTCAATAATTTTCCCCACTCTTTATCTGTGCCTAAATCCAAACGTAGATTCCATGAGCAAAGCTTCTTTCTTAGAACTGCATGCCAGTGGAACTCTCTGCCGCTTGCCTGTTTCCTACCTGACTACAACTTGGATGTCTTCAAGTCCAACATAAACAAACTCCTGACAAAAGGCCCCCTTAAGTAATACACTCTATCAAATCTCCAACACGAATGATTACTACAATACTATCTCATTGATTACTGTACACTCAATCAGTCCTTGATAAGTGGTGACTCCCATGTAAAAAAAAATAATAATAAAATTACAATTTTTGTTTTTGTTTTTTGGTTGTTTTTGTTTTTGGGAATTTTTATTTATTCTTACCTGTCGAAAATATTAATATATTGGTATAATGTGGGCAAAAAGAAGTCATTTTTTGTAAATCACATTAAATTTTTTTTGAGTCATATAAAAATAAACACTTTTCCAATATATATATATATATATATATATATATATATATATATATATATATATATATATATATATATATATACTCCTATTCAAATACATATAAATATAATCCTATTTAAATACATATAAATATATACACAAGCAAATATACATTTTTAAAACAAAAACTAGAAACATTCTGTTTAGTATTAATTGGTTAATTTTGTTAGTAAGATAAAAATGGTTGCAGTTTAACGTCGTGCACGGGACAATTTATAATCTGTTTTTTTTTTTCGTGTGATTTCGACTGTTCATGATTCTCTTTTTGGGTTTCTGAAAAATGATTTATTTATGATTAGATTCCAAAACGTTCGGTTATAAAATGCTTTAATTTTTTCCTTATTATAGGTTTAGTGAAAATGTAGGCTATATTATTCTCAGACTTTACATAACTAAGAGTAATAGATTTTTTGCTTATTTCATCCCTTATGGAATGATATAAGCATAGAATTATTTGCTAATAAGATACTATTCTGGTTGTCACAATGAATTACTATAGGTTTTTTTACTTAGATCTGGTTTTAAAATAGATGTTAGAAGGATGTTCAGAAAAATTGCCTCCTGCGTGGAATGGGTGAGGGTCACAAATTCTGCTTCACAAGTAGAAAAGGCAACAATTTGTTGTTTTTTAGTTTTTCAATAGATCATAGGTCCAGTCTGTGACAGTCTAAAACAGTATCCCGTTATACTATTTCTATCGTCAGAGTTACCCCAATCTGAATCTGAAAATCCTTCTAAATTTAGAGGATATATTGACTTTTTAAATATTAAAAAAATTTTCTTTGGTTCCTTTTAGATAACGAAGGATTTGTTTTGCACGATTTAGGTTTTACTTGTCGGTCTCGATAAGTTTTGAAATAGCTTTGTTACAGTAACATATACCAGGCCTAGTTGCCATCATCAAATAGATGAGACTTCCAATCATTTCTCTGTATAATTGATCGTCTATTAATTTTGTTTCGGTCTGCATATTTTTATTTATATTCACCTCAATGGGAGTTGTACGCGGTTTGCAACCTTGCATTCCGAACTTGAGCAGAAAATTTTCAATGTACCATGATTGGTTCATTGTTATAATTTCATAGTTTTATACCGAGGAACCATGACAAGATCGGCCATTTAATTTTTTTTATTTAATTTATTTTGAACATCTTTTAAAGTGTTGTCACAATTTAAGGTGAGTAATATATCGTCAACCCCAAAAACCCAAATCAACAATTTATTACCTACATTTTTGGTATACATGCACGCATCTAAGAGACATTACTTGAATTCTTGTTCTATTAAATTATTATGGAGTGTTAAATTTTAATTGTGTGCACTTTGTTTTAGGTCCGTATAACGATTTATTCAGTTTCCACACGAAACTTTTATTTTTCATTTTAAATCCCTCTGGATGGTAAATATATATTTCACAATCAATCGGAGCTTTTAAATAAACATGTTTTTTACATCCATTTGATGTATTTTAAAATTTTTCTTGAGCGGCAAATTGTAATAAAATTCTAATTCTCGTTAAATTTGTCGTTGGTGAAAATGTTGCAAAATATTCCACTCCAGAAAAACCTTTTGCAACAAATCTTGCTTCACTGCCAGAAATTATATTATCTTTTAGTTTTGCCACTATTTCGTATAAGTTATTTTCAGATAAAGCTTTCAATTTGGATATCATAGCTTTTTTCGATTCTTGGTGATTTTCTGAATCATTCTCCTCATAATAAATTTGCGGTGCGCTTTTCAACGAGTAACAGTAATCCACTGCGTAGTCATGTATCTTTTCAATTTTTAAGAAGTCCGGCCTATTTCGCTCCCTTATCGGTTATCGAAGTGTCTGTAGTCAGTAGTTCTATTGCAATTGTCGTCATTATTATTTTCATTGTGATCGATTAATATACTAGGTAATATTTCCTTACGTTTTTCATCCACTGGATCGCCATTTTTTAATTTAATGTATATTGAATTTTACACATCTAACCCTTTTTACGGCATTTTGGGTTGGAAAGTAGATTAAATATGCTGGACTGTTTTTATCGTAACCCCCCAAAATACCCTTTTCACTTTTAATATTTTTATCGTAAACTACGAAAATACTTATTTCGCTTTAAATATATAGTTTAGTGGTATTTTCTATAAATGCAAAACAATCTGAACCAACTATATGCATTCGGTTCATTTTGGGTTTTACACTGCAAAACGCTTCATACGGTGTTTTGCCTAATCTTCTATTGAACGACCTATTTCTGATATATGCTGCTGCCATTAAAGCGTACGTCCATGAACTATGCGATAATTTCGATTCGATAAGTAGACATCTTGTCATCTCAAAAAGGGTTCGCCATGCCCTTTCAGCGGTGCCATTTTTAAAGGAGGAATACGGCGGAGATTTCTCGTGTTTAATACGATGGTTAATTAATAGAAGTTCAAAGTCTTTACTAGTAAATTCAGTCCCATTGTCTGAGCGAATACATTTTACCGAGCCGTACGGGGCAATATCAGCTAAATATTTCTTAGTGGCGAGGATAGTGTCAGATGTGTTTTTTTAGAAAATAAACTAGAATTAAACCGGAAAAATCATCAATAAAGTTCAAAACGTACCTTAGATTATTTCTCCCCATCGGACCTACCAAGCACAAGTGAGAGCATTTTCGTGGTCTTTCTGTCTGGTGTTTTGCTTATATATTTTGTCATTTTCCCCTGTGCACACACATCACAATTTGGGAGATCGTTTGAAGATATTATGTTCATGCCTTCGACTACATTTGTTAATTTTGTATTATCAGTTGTATTGCAGTGTCCTAGAATTTTATGCCAGGTTATTAAGTCGTGACCGGCAGTTTTTGAACCATACATTTTAAATAATATAGTCGGCCATTTTCTTTAATGTCAAATACAGTTCCATTGGGGTATATCAATTTTTACTTGTTTTCGCCAATCTTTATATTCGCGCCTTGTTTAATTGCAGCCTGCACGAAAAATATGTCTTGCTTAAATGTAGGTATGAACAGAGCATTTTTTAGAATACAGTTACAGATTTGGCCTTTATTATTTTTTAGGTATATTTTAACATCGCCTCTTTTCAAGACTATATCATTTATTTGACTATCGTCGACAAGTTCGACGAAATGGCTTTGAACATTAAAGTTTGAATCAAATTTAATAAAATCAGATTCCTTGGTGATAACGTTTGCTGTAGCACCACAGTCTACAAGGAGATTTTTACCGTTTGTGGTATTGTCACAGTTACATATGAATAGAAATGTATGTTCTTCATCAAAGTTCTCAACGTTTTTTACGGAGTTTATTTTAGAGCGTTTATATCGACATTGGAAACTTTTGTGGTTGGGTCGTCCACATAATTTTATTCTTTTTCTTGGGAAAATTACTTTTGGGGAAAACATTGCAGTAAGGTGCGTATTTGGTGGTATCTGTTTTCGAGAAGCATTTTTGAACTTCATGATATTGCTGGAGTTATTATTGTTCACGAGCATCCGATTCGTATCTTCGTAACTGCGCAATGCCACTTTAAATTCACTGAAATTTATGGGGTTGTCTGTTGTAAATGGTTTAAAATCGGCTGGAGGTCCCTTGAGGGTCATTGATATCAACAAGCTATCGCTTATTATTTCACCTGAGAGTTTTAAGGCATTGGCGGTTATTTCTGCCCTTATAACTTAGTCGGTAATAGTTTCATCCTCGTTGCGTTTTAGAGACGTTAGTTCTGTCTATAGAGATATAATTTTCAGTTTCCCTTTTGATAAATAATGCTCTCTTGACATATCCCCTGCTTTCCGTCCATCATCCAGGGCATGTCTTATAATCAGAGACAGACTTCTATCATCTAAGCATTAGATCAGTTCTTTAAAAATAGCCGCGTTCTTTTCGAGAAATTCGGGATCGTTAGGATTCTCTATTGGAGATCGTATCATTTTGTGTAGTTTCCGAATCCTTAGATATCCCAGAAATCTTACCTGCCATAATTCGAATTTAGATTGCGAACCGTCAAAGAAAAGACGATGGCTGGCCGCATAACCTGTTACGTGTTGAGACATTATGTTGAACAAAGAAGATGGTGATGAAGCAGTGCCGTTCCGATACTGAGGGTTAAGTAATTGCCAGTAACAAAGATGGCGGCAAAGAATCAAATGCAGCGCCGTTACGTAGATAACGGCGAACTGATTGAATCCAAAATTCGACAATTTTTATAGTAACGTTGGAATCTTTTCATTGGTTGGTTATTATAACTTGTGGTTATAAAAACGATCGTCGAAATCATTGGTGTCATACCCCCATTAGGAGTCTTTTAGTATATTTTGTGCCTCTGTTCGAAATTGTTATTGTTATCGCTGCTGTTGTTATCGCCATTGTTATTGTTTCTGTTTGGGCACCGGATCCTTTTTTACCGAAATGTGTTCCCTTTCTTTTTTTGTGTTTTTTTTTACAGTTCTGTAACTTTTTCTATTTCATCGTTGTTTTAACGGTATGACTATGGCTACTCCTGTTAGCCAGATGCCAAAACATACAGACAAAATGGAGTCGGAAGACGCTCTCCAACCAACAATTTGAGTAAAACACCAGAAGTAGACATTAACGTTACTGAGTTTGTAGAGAAAGCCAGAAATTGTTTGCACCTCGTCATTGAGAAAGGGCTCCTAGTGGATTTAACTAAACTAGAAGAAATCCAAAAGAATTGTTTAACTCTCTTTGTGGTTGACAGAAACTCTAAAAAAACTTATACGTGCATCATCAGATATCATAATCAATCTCTTTGCAACAGCAGGATATAGACCAATAACATTCATTAAATGTAAGGGGTATAATGATTGGAATACCTTATTCAATGCATCGCAGGACTGTTTGACACTATCGCAAAAATAAATCATCACACCCAATTACATCCTACGATCGGAGTACTTATGGAAAAGAAGAACAACCCTGTCTGTGTTCCACGTCCGCACTATGTGGACGGGGAATATATTGAAACAGTCTTGCTTTAATATAGTGAAATCGTCATCGTTCAATGTGACGAATTTAACGGGATTTGATCCTTTGATATACTCCTTGACAAAGAAAATTTCACGAATATTCCTTTTTTTCTGAAGGTAGGTAAAGAAAGGTTGCTCATCATTGTGGCTGGCAGACGTCCTACCTGTTCGAATTGCGGTGAAATTGTCCATCTCACCACCGGTTGCCCTAAAAAATGCCTGCAACAACCTAAAAACTAGAGTTGGGAAACATATAGGAATTCAACTCGCTATCAATGATATCTACCCCACGTCCGTAGAGACAACCAACAACAACGACGCAAGAGACCCGTGGCAAATCGTCATCGGCAAAAGAAAAGAAAAAAGCTGGCCGACTCTCATATGAACAACGAAGGGAGGGGGCAATGCTTGAGAAAGATCCCGGAAGAGACAAATATGTTGGATAGTAAATCTAAAAAAAATTTAAAAAAAGGTCGACGCTCAAAGAAAATCCAAAATCACATTGCAAACCTCTATCCCCTTCTTCTATTCAAAGCCCCAAAACAAAGCGGCAGTCAACGCTCAACCTCAGCACTCAGGTTTCCTCAGAACCTAAATCCCATTCACCTGCTAAAATGCCGCCTCCAGTCACATCTCCTGTCCTCCATATATTACCCAAACTAATTCCCCTTAGTTCAGTCAGAAAACCCTTTAAGAAAACCTCCCCTGTTCCGTCTACATCTGCTACCCTTCATAATACCCCTCCATTTCCCCCCGCAAAGTCCTCACCTGCTAAACACACACCCATGGACACCGGAAAAAGCCTTTCCCTGCAAAAAAAGAAAAAAACCTTCATCTTCCTGGCAAGGACATATACAGCATTAGTGGTGCACAGGCAAACAATTCCGTCCACTTAAAAGGTGTTGATTTGTCTAAACTGATTGATTTCAGGGAGGTAGCCGGGAAACCAATCGACGACCCAACTAATGTTCCTTACACCAAGAGAGTACTCACAGTCATTAGAAAAAGAAGCTAAGGATCTCTGGACGATGATAGAGGAAGCAAATAAAGCCTTTGAACTTTTGCCCCACTTAGCTATCTTTAAAGACGTTGACATACGCAATCTGAAGAACTGTGCTTGGAGGATCCTGGTAAAGATGCACCCTTCCCTGTATAGGATAGCAAAAACAACCTATCCATTGCATGTTGGCGGTATTTCTCGTGACGGGCTCATCGACACTCAGATGGGCACCTATTCGATCATGAGAGCTACCGGCACGCTTACAACCGCGATGTTCATTTCTGGTTCCCAACCCTAAGGCACAATTATGGATCTCAAGCTTGCTAGTTTGAATGTCCGAGGGCTAAGGGCCGACTCGCGAAAATGACACTTGAGTCTGAACCTGCAGCACCTCGGAGTGGATATTTGTTGCGTGCAGGAAACCCACCTTATTCCTGGTGATCATTTACGTGCGCTGTCTAAGACCTTTAGTGCTTACTCAGCGTACTTTTATTCTCACTCGAGAGGAGTTTCCTGGATAGTAAAAAAGGTCTATAGATGCGTCGTGTGACCCGTGTTGCATGGGTCCGGGGTGGAGACCGTGTGTTTTGGATGTTGCCATAAAAGGTAGAGCCTTTCATTTTATTGGGGTTTATGCACCCAATAGCCACGTTCGGCTAGCTGCCTTTTTTCTGCGAATGGAGCAGTTCATAGATACTTCTTGAACGGATATCTTAGCGGGTGACTGGAACTCGGTCCTGGATCCCGAGTTAGATCGATTTGGGTTACCATCTAGGGGAAATAACAGAGATCGGGATGCTATTTTATTTAGTGAGTTTGTGGATAAGTTCAATCTTATCTACAAATTCCAAAATGAAAAGCCCCATGACTTAGTGTGAACTTGGACAGGTAGATGCGGCTCCGGTATAAGTCTCGATTATATCGACCGGTTCTTAGTTAGGCAAGTCGACGTAGGGATTTTAGATTGTCCAAGTTTCTACAATATAGTTTACTCGGATCACAGACTTGTTCGTGCACAAGTAAACTTAGAGAGACCTAATCTTAGATTAGCCAGTTACTGGAAGCTCAACACGTGGTTGTTCGATGTGGAGGGCTACCCTGAAGGGCTATATTACTAACCCTAAAACAGGAATTCCCGCGGGCTATTATTGGGAATAAGTGGTGAGTAAAAATTAAGGAAACCATTCGGCCCTTTTCTGCCAGTTTTAGCAAACGACTCAATCTAGAATCTAGGGCAGTGAATGCGACACTAGAGTCTAGATTAGAGGAGGAGGATAGTGCTAGCGTTAATATAATTAAGGCTCAGCTTGTATCCCTTACTGGAAAGGAGCACCAAGCTTTAGTGATTAGAGCTAGGTTAAAAAGAATATCCCAGAAAGCAACAAACATGACCGCTGAACTGCGTGCAGAGGAATTTCCACAAGCTGCTGATAGGCGCATCGCTCGTGTCAAATTGCCGGACGGGCGTCCGGTGACCACAAACTAGGGTGTACTGGAAGCGTTCAGGTCTCATTTTCAAGAGCATTTTTCCATGGAACACGGTCTGTCATTAGAACAGTTCGACACCCATATTTGTTTCCTTGCTAACGGTTTTATTTAACCCATGTTTTAGAAATGGCCTAATCCCCAAGTTCTATACCATGGGTGTGATAAATTTTGTTCGCAAAACAAAGATGGTGGGGATTGGTTAGGTAATTATCAGTCCTTAATGATGCTTAACGCTGAGTTAAAGATTTTGGCCGAGATTCTCGCAAGTCGTCTGCAGCTTGTTCTGGCTCGTCTTATTAGCCCTGAGAAAACGTGTGCTATGAAGGGCAGGACAATCCAGGACAACTTGCACACGATACGCTTGATGATAAATAAATTCGACACTGAGGCTGCACTGATCAATTTAGATCAGTCCAAAGCCGTCGGCGTAGAAATACGATTGTATGTAACGGTAACAGCGGTCAAAATTAACTGCGACAATCCCCGGGTTTGCTCATCGGTGCTTGGAGGGTTATGCCCATTCAGGGACCCTTTAGTTGGAGCTACGGGTCTTGCAAGATACTCGGCGTCTGCTTTGGTCCGGACGTCCAGCTGGAGAAAAATTGTTTGGAGGTTCTGAAAGCGGTACAGTCGGCAGCCGCGCTGTGGATCAGTAGAAACCTTTCATTAAATGGGAGAGCGGAGGTGTGTAATACCCACATATACCAAATATTTATTTATCGTCCATCAGTTCTTCCAATCCCGTCAGATACGTTGCTATATTTGCAGAGGGCTCTTTTACACTTTTTTATGGTTTGGAAAGGCCCTTATAGTCTGTCGCGATATCTGTTATCTCCATCTTTTTGAAGGCAGTTTAGGTATGTTAAACGTGGAGATTCGGCTCCACACGCTACGGCTCTACTACCTGGATAGAATGTGCACACAAAGTAGGGAAAACTGTGGCCTTTGGATGGAGGACACCAACAAAACCTTTCCAGCTTTGAGGGGGTGCACGAGTCCAAGAGGAAGGCACACAGGTACACCCGAGGTGAATGCCCCTTCTGTCATGAGTGCCGCCGCGCGCTGAAGTTTCTCTCAAGAGTGAAGGAAAGCCTCTCTAACGCTCTGATGTTGTCCCGAAAGGCATTATATCGGGTTTACTGATGGGGTCCATAAGGGAGGTTATCGGTGAGGGGCTCTCTTTGACGAAGATGAGGTGCTCAATCTGGCCTTGGGAGCCTGGGTCGGGATGCCTCATTAACGATGAGGCCTCCTTGGCCTGGCTGGTAATTCGAGATGCTCTCCTGGTCAGTAAGAGACTTTACTCAGCTGGCTTGGCGGCCTATTTGTAAATAGTGCGTCGATGAAGTCGAGACTTTATGTCACGCCTTCGTTTATTGTCGCATCGTGGTGCCGCTGATTGAGTTTGTTACAGGTCTTATGGATCGCATGCTGAACGCATCGTCACTAAATTTGATTCCTATCAATGTTTGTAGCAATTGGGCACCGACAACGGATAGGCTTAGAAAAGAATTGTTTACCTTGCTAGCGGTTATGAGAGCCGTGATTTAGAACACACGCATGAGAGTGGTCTACGTATCTGAGGACTTCGCTCCCCTGTATCTTATACGAATCTTCTGTTATCATTTGAAGGTTCGTATCAAGGCCGAGTTAGACTCTTTTCGTCAGACTTTGTTGAAAGGTGGGTGTCAGTTGCGCGTGTCTGTTGAGGGAGAGAAGCAAGTCTTGACTGGTTCTTGGATGTGCCTTAGGAAAAAGAATTTTGGGTAGCAGAAACGAACGTTAGCTCTGATTCGTTGTTTTTAGTCCAGAGTAGGTCACGTTTTAGACTAGAGTAGGACCAGTTTTGTATGTCCTTGTGTTCATAATCTAGCTAGTGTGTGATAGTGATCATTAGGTTCTGTTTTGTCCCGATTTTTTAACCCCATTCCCCTCCCCAATTAGGTGACAGATCGCTTGATTCGCCAGAGATGCGGGTTCCCTTGCGAAGTTTTCGTAAGAGATGTTAAAAATAAAGCGTTTGAAGAAAATAGTCTGAAAGTTTACATCTCCAACTATAAGGAAAAGATCATAAAGTATGTGTCAAAATAAAGGAAGAAAAAGCAGGCGACATGATTTGAACTGAAAACGTAGACTCAATTTAGTAGGGATCTGTAAAAACCAGTGAACAAGATAAAACTGGCAAAGGTTGTAAAAATATGTCTCGAAATTTTGGACAGAAGCTCTAATATGTGGCACACAAAAGCAATCGCTCAGGACAAATTATGTGAAGTATCACGTTGTTGAAACAACTAAAAGTCCCCTGTGTTGACAGCGTTGGCAGAAAGATGAAAATGTACAGCCCATCGTAAGCAATTGTGAGAATTTAGCATAAAAGCACACAAAAGGCGTCATGACAATATTTCGAGAAAGTTCCCTTGGGATATTTGTAAGAAAATAAGGTTAGGGTTAGGGTTAGGATTAGGGTTAAGAAAGGTCCCTTGGCATATTTGTAAGAAAATAAGGTTGGAATGCAGTAAAATAGTGCATGTTCCAGAAAAGGTGGCGGAGAGCGATAATGTGTAATTATTGTGAGATATAAATATTGAATATGAAGATTTGATTGAAACAAGGAGACCAGATTAGGTTAGGAAACACAAGGCCATATTATCTGATATAACAGCTGATGTGAAAGTAGAGGAAACTAAAGAGAAGTTCGAAAAGTACCAAGTTTGTTTTTTATAGAAAGTGGAGAACCTTAAATATCAACAATCCATTAACTGTTCCAAAATGATTCCATAGATATTTTTATTATGTGGACATCGTGAAGAAAACATAAAGACGCAGTATCTACTACATCTAGTCAATCCGTGAGCTTATTGATGAAATTGTATTTCAAACTTGAACAACTGCTATGGAAGAGAGAACATTTTTCAATATACGTAGGTATGTATCAGATTTGACAATGAAATGTTACAAACAATGCGATATGTTATGTCAATTTTGAGCGTGACAGATCGACCAAAAGACAACGTTTCATACAGAGACTCTTGGACGTATCTAAATTAAGATATGTTAATGCAATCTGCGTGTATGCGTTGTGAGCGTGAGTTTGATTTATAAAAATTGTTTCCGGAATTGTAGATGAACATTACACCTGCGACGCAACGGATAAACGCACTAACGTATAATCAATTACAAATGAAATGAGAGACGATACTACGATATAATTTCTTATCACTTCAGATTTCTACCAGGCCATGGCTGGGAGATGGATTTAATAAAATGGTCCGTTCGAAATTCCATGCAGATTTCCGAGGTCAGCATAAAAGTTCCCGAGTGTGACAAGACATTCTATCTTACGTGAAGCGGAAAAGATCGACATACGGACAGTACCACTTCGAAGAATGCTTGGATGCGTTTAAAATATGTGAATATTAAATTTACATGTTTATCGCTGAGAAATTTATTTATAATTGAATCGCGACAAACATACCGAATGAGCGACGAACGTACAAAACCTATTATTGTTAAAGAAGGACACATCTAAAAGCAATAACAATGAAATAAACAAACAAACGAACAAAGAGAAGCTTTGTAATCGAATATAGTTACTTCGAAATCGGTCAATTTATGGAGAGCTGATCTATAAACCCGAAGGATGCAACACTAAAATATGAGAACAGAATTCCAGGGAGAGATCTATCCGGAGTGGAATTCAATGATGCGTAGGACAGTTTTTTATGTTCTTCGACAAAATCTTCCAAAATGATTTTAAAAACAAAAAAAAAGAAAAGAAAAAAATACTCTCTAGGGATGGAGGATGAAGTGTTGGGCTGGTATTAAAGGTTCATTCTAACGATAAGAAAATGGCATAAGGACGCTTCGTTCTTTTGTTTTTGGCGATATCGGTATTGAGGATTTTTATAACTTTATTTGAACGAGCTCAGTTGAACATTATCGATCATATGATTTATAATTGTCACATTTGTCTGTTTACAGTTATATATCGACATCTTTGTCGATTCTTATATGTATGCAAAAATACACTAGATAAAGTACACGTCAATACTGGTTTTTATTTTTATTATTTTCATATTTTGCACGTTAAATAAAAAGAAAACGTTTGTTAAAACTTCAATTCGCACTTAACAAAAAAAATTAAACGTGCGTAAACCAGGTTCATGATAATGATTGATATCGGCTAGGAAATAACAGGAACAGTGTCTAGTGTAAATTTCGAACATGGAAAATGACATAAAACTAAACTAAAACCAAACACTTATCGACATAACCAGCAATCAAATAAAAATATTTAATTATAACAACCTACTTAAAATGTTATTACTTCAGAGTAGATCTATTATAATCTTATTATCCAAAACAAATATATGTACATAAAGAAACACTTTGTCTTCATTCTTCCTTAGCAAGCACAATCTGAAAGCTTCTCGTCCGCTTGTGACATCAACATCAATAAAGACTCATTTAATTAATTGATTACTACACAAATTAATAATTCTGCCTGATGGCAAACAAAATAATATTATCCTTTTTTGTCCTGCCCAATTATTCACTCGAATTATGTACATTATTTAATAATATTCAAATCGGTTTATCAACTCCTTTTAACAGATAAAAATCATTCGTTGATTTTATCTTTTTTAAATTATTGTTTCAAATTTAGCTAAAGTTGATTTTTTCTAAAATCCTATCGTCTCCTGTTGAAGATAATGTTTTTGAAAAATCCAGGATGTTTAAAAGACATGCGGATTATTTTATTGAGCTATATGAAACATAAATACATAACTGCATATACAAAGATTGTTCTAAAAGTAAAACCTACTATTTTGTAACTCAGAAAGTTGAAGAGCTACGAAGACAGGACAAGTCATATTTCGTGTCTCAGACTTTATTTTTCTACATAGTGACATTTTTTCTAGAGATGACTTTGCATGGGCGCTCGGAACGTGCTTTGTCATAGAAGGCTCGTTCAAAAATAAAACCTTTTATTTTTAATTCAAAAAGTTAAAGAGCTACAGAGAAGGGAGTGGTATCATTAAAACAAGCGTTTTTGCGGGACACAATTAATTCTTTTACATAGTCAACACCATTCATTATCTCCAACTCTATAATTATGATCTATTCTTAGTTTGAAGAAAGATCTACAATAATATTGCAGGGTTCACTTTAGTGACGGGTGTCCATAGCATAGAAATACTTTTAAACATAGCAGCAATACAAATGAAGGATGACGCTGGTTATATAATTTTATAAATAGAAATTATTGTTTCTAGACTTTGACATGCTTCGTAAAACATTTATAACAAGACCACTGTAAACAATTGTTTGTTGTCGTTGTTTCATTGTCATCCCGAAATGACAAAACACTGTTTGCGTTCTGGCAGGATTTTTTCATAACGAGCTGTAAAATGACTTTAACGTATTGAATCGAATTCGAATTGTTTTAAAACTTAAAAAAATAACACTATAAAGAATAATTACTTATCTATATAAGCCGTTTTATTAAATATATACGTATTTAATTTTAATTTTGTTTTCTGAAACGTGAAAACTCGTTTCTCTACGTTATACTATATTCCAGTTAAATTATTGATCAGTTTCCTGGTCTGAGATGGATTCTAAAGAAATATTTCAATTGTGTCTTTAGATGCTCTGAAAAATTGAACGTATGCCGAAACTTATTTGAATGTTTTACCTATTAACATTTCTATAACACACACAAACACACACACACACACACACACACACATATATATATATAAATGAGAATGACATCTCAAACGAACAACTTAAACCTTACAAAGGGTGCTTACATTGGAACAATTGAGACTGATAGACGAACCAAAAAAAAACGAACGATCACGTATTAATATACTTGTACAAATCTAAACAGGGAACCGTAATTATTGTGGTTCTTTAATTCCCTTCGATTTTTTTTTATCACGGTAGAGAGAATACTCTCTCTAAAATATCGTTAATTCCTATGGAATGTGTTCGACTGAGCTCCTAATGGCTGCTTCATTCTTGTAAAATATTCACAGCAAAAACTAAAGTTTTAACCCAACGAAGAAATTTCCTTTATGGTCCCATATGATAAAAAACTATAATTAATCAGAATGCATTATTACCCGATCACTTCTTATCTGTGAAACACATTATCATGGAATGGTTTGCAGATCCATATATGGTCGTCGTCAAATCCAATAGCAACAAATGTTTTTCAAATCGTGCGTTTATGTAGACAAGTTTTGCTCATTTTAGGCATCATTTTCAAAACTCTTTCTAACATTTCTCATTATTTAACTAACAACCTATTCATGTTATTGGCCCTTATCCTCGAATAACTGTAAGTCTTTATAAAAGATCACTAAATATAATAATATAAATATTTTGCGAATAAAATGTTATTTTAAACTGAAGCATAAGAGTTAACTTTACGAGTATACTTTTTTACTGCGATTTAATTTCATATACATGTGAGCATGACCGTTTAATTTGTCTTCCTTTGAAAAACAATACATGAAGATATCATCATTAAATATTTGCGAAACATTTAATTAATAAATTGGTCAGCTGATTTGACATTGTTTCATAGAATTACCACAAAACAAAAGTTTTATTTATAACAAAAGCTGACAGTGTATAATTTTATAATTGTAACGACAAGTAAAGCATTCACATAAAGACCAATAACAAATATTTCCATAAAAAAACAATCAACAATAAAAACAATGGGGAAATCGTCAAATTATAAATTTCAAAAGGTAAATTGAAATATCCAAAAAACGTTTTTATGACCGAACATATAACTCTATAAACACAAATTTTATTTGGTTTTTCATGTTTGATTGAAAGAATATATAATTAACTAAACTACCCGTGACCCGTTGGGTCAGTATATGTTATAGGTACTTACGGAATAGTAAGTATACAGAATTAATGTATAAAAGTGTAAAAAATTAATACAGGCGTGTGCGAAAGCAATCATGGCGGCCAGTGAAAACAATAAGGAATAGATTAGATAATACTGGTCTTAACATCATTGCCTTTAGATTAAATGAAAAATCTTTTATATAAGAGGAGTGTAATCCGTTGAAAAAAAGAAAAAAAAACGTAAAAACAAAAAAACAATACAACGGAGGGGAATATGCATTGTACATGTCAACCCTAATTTTATGTGAGTGTTAACAGTCTTAGAAACATCAGAAAATGATAAATAACTGATTAAGTAATATTTACCGGTGAGACCTTTTTCAAGCAAATCTTTAAAAAAAAAATGAAAATTCCCCCCCACCACTTTTTGAAGTGTTTCTCCGTATGTTTAAAGTATTTGGAACTAATGACCCCAACCCTCGCTACCAAACTTGAAAAATGCTAACGATTACACGTCTCGTTTATTGTGACGTGGCCACCAGAAGGCAAGATTTTACTGACATAAATTCACTTGTGTGTTGATTATGATGGTGTTTATTTCGATCAATAAAGATTTGTTTGGTTGGTTGTTTTTGTTTTACGGTATATCAACCCTTTTCAGGTTATTTAATGCTCATTTTACGTTAAATAGAAAAGTGATCCCACACACTAAAATATTAAATTTTTATTATTAGTTTTGTGGTCTGCAACCGGTCTCATCCATTGCAGCTGATTAAATGCTAGCGAAACTATTACGACGGAAAAGTTCTGTCAAAAAAAGGATGAAATGCATCGAAAACTTTAACAACAACACCCAGCATTAGTCAACAGAAAAGGCGCAATTCTCCTCCACAACACTGCATGACCACACGTTGCTAAACCGACCCTGCAGAAGTTGGCGAATTGGGCTACTTAACTGCCTCATATGTAATACTCTCCAGATTTTTACCTACCTTTTTCCAGTATCTCGATAACTTTCTGCGTAAGAAATGTTTCCAAAATATAAGCGATATTAAAAACGTCTTAAGCGACGTGACTGCCACCAGAAGGCAAGATTTTACTGACATAAATTCACTTGTGTGTTGATTATGATGGTGTTTATTTCGATCAATAAAGATTTGTTTGGTTGGTTGTTTTTGTTTTACGGTATATCAACCCTTTTCAGGTTATTTAATGCCGAATCCAAAGATTCGGAAGAACATATTTTTAATAAAATGTATTTGTTGTCTTCAAGTCGGTTTTTATTTAACCATAGTTAAGACCTTAACAGGTACTGCCACTCCGGGTCAGAGTGGACATGGGAGCAATGGCAATTAAAGAATAGCTCCACACTCCCCAAAGCCCGCAAGCTGGATATAGTTTAAGGTCATATCCAAGACCAAAGATTTGTTTAAGGCGGCATACGTTCATTTGAATTTAAACTTAAAAAAAAAGCAAGAATTCTCTTGTAAACCTGATACCAAACTCCAAATTACTCTTTAAAAGTAAGTAAATAACCATGAATTACTAGTTAGCGAACGACAATCGATTATATATTTCTCTGATGTATACATTTATTCACTATAATAATCCGGGATTTGAGAGACATTCGATTATTAAGTGCAAAAAATCTCAACAGAGAAAATAAATAGCTATAAAAAAAGGTTTATATTTTTTCATCGTTGTTTCAAAATAATTTCCTATACAATTACGCAGCATAAAAAGACGGAAGTGTCCAAAGACTAAAAACGAACGGAAGTGAATCATGGACGAGGGAACGTACATTGGATTATTTTTCGCTGCCTTCCGTATAAGATGGCGAAGAATCATCGATATAAATATTCATGCAATCGAAAGTTTATCTCTTTCACGAACAGCTTTTCGTGTAGAAGGAAATGAGAACTTCCTGGTAATTTTAGAGAGCAGTACTACTATTTTGTATCATCTGATTTAGTAGTAATATTAATCTATATTAGATGTCTTATCTCAACGTTTTGGCTGATGTAATCTCCGACCAATTTCAATTGCATCTTTACGAACTTTATGGGAATATTTATGCCGAACTCTGTAATCCATGTAAAATCTCGAACTGAATCTGAATCTGTTCATTCTTTGTTTTAAAAAATCTTACACCCAACATAAGCATGATAACTTCCTACCTTTCATTCAATTCAGGGAGTTTCCAACAGGATTCCCCATATTACAGTTTACTCTAATAAAGTAGTTATAGAGAAATAATATCTAACACACCCACTCAACCGACCAGAAATCCTAGACCCGAATGGTTAAGAGAAGATTATCTCGTTTACTTTCCCTATGTCCTCAGTATAAATTCTCATATAGGTAAACAATTTATCCAATTAATAGATGCTTTCCTCCATCCAATTTGTTTCACAAATTCTTCAAAAGGAATACGCTCAAAACGAGTTATTCATGCAACCATCCGTGGGATTAATGTTAACCTCAAAATTCGAAACTCTAATTATCTTCCCCCTGCCAAAAAGAATCCCAATCTCTTATACAGAAGATATAAAGTTTACCTCTTAAGCGAGGATTATAAAATCAAATATACGGTTTACGAAGGCAAGGTTATACCAGGTGTATACTCCAAGAAACAACAGATATGCGTACATTGGAATGACACAAAGGATTCAAAACAGATGCTCCTCCCGGTAACATGAGACTTACCACGTATAGCAATAATCATATAACACCTATAAAATTAAATAGAGAAATATAATTATTTAAACTCACATCTAGGTATATTCTAACAAAGAAAAACTTAATTGTAGCCCTTCCATAAACTGTATAAATGAGAAACTGAAGTTTTCAAACTATGCAACAAATATATAACATTTCTACTAGCTAAATGGTTTAATAACAGAAACTTATAAAATTAAATAGAGAACGCAAACTGCAAACGGCCAACACTTCTCCTCTTAATTCGTATATTAATCTCCTCATCTTGTGGAATACAGAAGCTCTATCTACCTTCCATTGATCGTTCCAATTAAATTAAATATTCAATTTAATACAAAACTAGCAGGACCTTTTTACAGGCATTGCCTGGTGGAAGCATATCACATAGAACATATTCGGTAAAGAACCCCCCTTCCTAAAAAATAAATTACAGTTATTAGTTGGGACTACATTAGTGCTGTTTTGGGGCGAGTACTTGTGTGCACTGGTGGGCACTGACGGGCACTGGCTGCTTTTGCAACTAGAAGTTCAGTTTCTATTGGAAAGTGGTGATCATCTGTATCAAGGCGTGTACCGATTGACCTTCACTATCAATATAACTGTAACTGTCGGTTCCCGGTCACTGGTGGCTATGGGGAGAATCGGCCCCCAGTTGAGAATCGCTGGAAGTTAATGCAATATTGAGATGTTTACCGGCGTTTACTGGTGGACCTTAGATGTCTGTACAACTGTCACAGACAGTTCCCGGTGTACAGTGTCGGTTACTGGTTGTAATGAGCGCTTTGTGCGTCCATTAGACTGCATTTAAATGAAGTTGCTTGGGTTCTTCTGTAAATGTTGATCATGGCCAGTGTTCGGTTTCATTTAACTTCTATGAAATGAAATCGGCTATAGTTACTTTCACTTCATGGAACTGGCGAGTACGATTTGTACATTTCCATCCGTGGTGGTCATTGCGCTTTTAAGGTAGTTCGTGTCACTTTTTAGCATGGGAGGTGTGTTCTAATTAATTGTAACTGTAAAGTTATAATAATAATAATAATAATAATAATAATAATGATAATAATAATAATAATAATAATAATAATAATAATAATAATAATAATAATAATAATAATATAAATGACGAGGACGTATGATCGAGCGCTATGAACTGCATATTCCAAGATTTTCCCCTGTTCCTTGCAAGAGTCAGTTGAACACCGTCAAGAGATTTTCATTGTGTTTATAAGTATGCGCTTCTCGCTTTGTTTCTTCAATATTACTACCTTCAATTTCTTCGGATGGCTAAACCCATTTTTCCACATAGGAGGAGGTTTTCGGTTTGGTATTACATAAATTGATCAGTACAGTAGCTATCTCCTCTCAAAGCTCTAGTGCTGCGGAAGTCCATCAACTCAGACCTCTATGTAAGGATGTAGTCCTATAGAGTAATTTACTTAGATATGCGCTTTTTTCTATTAATTGTAGAAATTGTTTGGGATATTGAAGAACGTGTTTGTGATTGTTAGCTGGTATCTGTAGCACTTCGTCAGGTAATTTCATCGTTTGAGTTCATTTTCCTTCTTCCAAACTTCCACAATGTTTGAAACCACGCTTCGTTCTTTGTTCCATACCTCTCATTGAAGTTACCTTGCAAGATGAATTTGTCCGCAGCAAAGGTCATGACTTCATTGTCATTCTGCATTATTGATGCATAGGCTGAGATCAGTATCAATTATCTTCTTTGACCAATATAAATATTTAATAATAGCAGGCATACATTCTTTCGTGTTGGTTGTGATTCCAATTTTTAACAATTTGATTCGATATAACAAATGCAACCCCGGTTTCTCCTCGCTCACAACATACTTTTCCAATAGACCGTGTATGATTTTTCTTTGAGTTGTCCGTGGTCAGAGAGACGAGTTTCTTACAGTGCTGTAAAATCAACCTTGTAACGTTTCAGTTCATGCGATATGAGAGCTGTTCTTTCATGTTTCTTCGTTATTTTGAGCTCTAAAATTCCATGATGCCAGGATAATCTTAATGGTTTGGTTGTTTGCTTGTTTTCCAACTGCTAAATACCCACTGGCCATGGCTTACCGTCATTTTATATATATATATATATATATATATATATATATATATATATATATATATATATATATTATAGTAAAAAAAAATAATTATATATATATAATGCATAGATGAATGACAAAAGTCTATACTTCAAAGTTGATCATCTTACAATGTATTCTTTAAATTTAGTTGACATTCACAATTCTTGATAGCATCTGTTTTGTAGCAAAAAACAATCACTTAATTATTATATAAATCCGTGATCTATGTTGCACTTAAGTCATCAGAAGAAATAGCAACAATCAACTATCAAATCTATTGATTGTGTCTGTTTCTTCTAATGAGTTAAGGGTAAAATAGATTCACAGATTGATATAATAATCAAGTGATTGATTTTGTGCTAAGAAACAGATACTGTCAAGAATTTTGAATGCCAACTGAATCAAGAAATAAATTGTAAGATGGTCAATATCATGAACTTTGGAATATATACTTTTGTTATTGATTCATTATATTGCTTTGCAATTACATTGCGCTTCTTAAATAAGGATTGGTATATATTATAAGAAAATAAAGTATATTTTCACAGATGCAAATATATATATATATATATATATGTGTGTGTGTGTATGTGTGTTTATGTCTGTATGTGTGTGTATGCGTGTGTGGGTGTATAATATGAAAGTTACGGTACCTATATAAAAAATAAATGAAAAATAAAAACGTAACAAATTACAAACATATCAAACAATGCTACTATAATTACCAGACGTCAAGTTTACAAATTGTTTAAATTTTCGATACTAGATTCTACCTAGTACAAGATTCTACCTAGTACAAGATTCTACCTAGTACAAGTCAAATACCCCCACACTGCTTCGCTGCTATCCTTCTAATATCAGGTAAATTTAAAAAAATTTTTATATGTGCGGGTCTATGCATGTCTCTGGCTATATACTAGTTTAATTTCAAATGCTGTATTTTAAAATAAGTATTCGTCATAATACCTTTATTTTATATATCATTTTAATCTAATCGTTTAAATTACTGTCATTTGAAAACAATTATGTCTTCTTTTCAGAAAGTTGAATACAAGATTGAATAAAACAAATTTGCACAATTTTCTTATTCCAATTAAAGCTAGGCAAAAAAAAAACTGCTAAAACAGCTCGCTATATCAACGTAGCGGCAATGAAAGTCTTGAAGATAATGAGCGTAATGGTTGGCCATCAGATGTTAACAACAATCAATTAAGAGACTTTGTTGAAGTCAATCCATGAATAACTGTTCAAAAACGTGCTTCTGAATA
This sequence comes from Euprymna scolopes, assembly GCF_053919585.1. NCBI lineage: Eukaryota > Metazoa > Mollusca > Cephalopoda > Sepiida > Sepiolidae > Euprymna > Euprymna scolopes. The sequence goes on from NC_136519.1 coordinate 57,634,751, forward strand.
AAGCGTAACGTATACGACGATTTCAAACCACTTGAGAGAGATTAGAAAAACAAAAAAACTCGATGAATGGGTGCATCACAAATTGAATAACGTCTAAAAGACACGCCGTGATGAAGTGTCATCCTCCCCTCTTTTATGCAACAAGAAGGATTCGTTTCTCGATCGGATTTTGACTTGCGGCGACTCTCAGCTCAGTGATTAAACGCTGATAAATCTCCACGATTCTTCTTGAAGCCAGAGTTGCTCTAAAAGACGGTCACGCCGACTGTTTGATGGTCTATGATCCGTCTCGTTCATTATAGTTTTTTAATGCGAAACCATGAAGTGAAAGAAGAACTTTCAACAAATGGATAAAATGCATCAGAAATTCGACAACAACATTAGTCAGTAGACAATGCCCGACATACGTTGATAAACAACATCTGCAGAAGTTGAACGAATTGGGCTACGAAACTATACCCTATCCACCATACTCTTCAGACCTCTAACCTACTAACTACCACTGTTTAAAACATCACGACAACTTTCTACATGAGAAATTCTTTAAAAATCTGAGCGAGATCAAAAACGCCTGTAGCGAATTTATCGCCACAATAACGCAAGATTTTTTTTAATGTAACTGGCACAAGTGCACTTGTTTTTTGTTGTCAAAAGTGTGTTGATTCTGATGGTGTTTTGTGATCAATAAAGTTTTGTTTGAGTCGTAATATGTCCATCTGAATTTAAAAGTTAAAAACCGCAATAATTTTCTTGTCAACCTAAGATTTTATAATGTGTAGTTGTATGCGTGTATTTTACTATGGTAGCAAGATGAATGTGATATGATGGATTTGAAGTAATGCAATCCATGTGACACTGGAACTAAACTCCCAGGAAATATAAGGGATGAAAATTTGCAGTTTTATGTACTAATTTAAATTGTTTCATGCATACATGGCTTGACATAATCCTTCTCCTTCTCTCTTACCCCTTCCTCTTTTTACTCTCTCCATTCGCTTTTCGTTTTGTATCTTACTTTTCGTAATTTTTTATAATCATCAAGGCGTGAAGGACTTCGTACGATCTGTAAGATAACCGCCCTTTTTTCCTATATATTGTCCCTGGCTAAAATGCTTCTCGTCAGAGAATAACCAGAGTGTCCCCGTTCCTAGTGTTTACACTTCTTGTCAATGTCTTGCGTTTCGTAAAATTGTTTCTTTATGTGTGCAGCACAAGAGACAATTCTTATTGAGTGATCTCTTCAAAATCCATACTTATACATTCATTTCTCTCACCATTGTCTAGATTTTACCGAACAGTTTTTGAAGCCTATCGGAAAATGTTTTTGTGCAAACAACGCCAAACATCGACTAAGCACCATTCTAATAAGAACTGTTCTCATATTAACAACACAATCTGACACACATCTTACAGTATTGATGCCATTTAAGATGCACAGAGCATCTGCTAACATTCCCGAATTTTTGTATCCGGCGCTAATCATGAAATACATCCATGCTTTTTAGGCGTCAAAATTAGCACAAGAACACAGAAATAGCTAATATTTGTTGCACTTTACTTCAATTAAAATAATTTCCAATGTTTATAAAAATGAAATGAATATTACAAATTTGTTATATATATATATATATATATATTTATATATATATATATATATAATTGGAATTCATTATTGAGATGAGCATTATTTATTTATTAATTTATTTATTGCGGAAGGCCAGAGCAATAGTTGGCCAAAACGTTGTATAAACGTTATATATTTATAATATAAAGATGAATGTCTGTGTTTGGGTGGTTGTCTGGTCACGCATAGGCCACCTTCGTGGCCTTCGGGCCAAGATCAAAGTGCATTATCTGTTCCGGCAGATACAGCAAGCAAAGACCCTATGTGGAGGCGACCCCACAGATAAGACCTTGGTCAATGTAGGGGCAACCCTTCATACCAATTGTCACTATCCAGCTCCCCTACTCCCCGGGGAGTTGGTCCCCATTTCCCCTCCACTCCTCGCATTAAAGATCGGCCTTGTGCCTAATTTGCTCGGTCGGGGAGCAAATAAATACCTGGTTGTCTGGTCACGACTAGGCCAAGATCAAAATGTAGTATCTGTTCCGGCAGATACTGCAAGCAAAGACCATTGCCCTTGTGGCAATCTTCAGGTCAATGTAGGGGCAACCCTACTTGGGCCAGCTGGCAAATCACTATCCAGCTCCTATTTCCCACCTCTCGGGAGCTGGTCCCCTTTTCCCTTCCCCCTCCCCTTCACTCCTCACTTTAAAAATCGGCTTTGTGCCTAATTTCCTCGGTGGGAGAGAAAATAAATACCGGCCACCTTCGTGGCCTTCGGGCCTAGATCAAAGTGTAGCATCTGTTCCGGCAGATACTGCAAGCAAAGATCCTATGTGGGGGCGACCTCACAAATAAGACCTTGGTCAATATAGGGGCAACTCTTCATGCCAATTGTTACTATCCAGCTCTCCTACTTCCCGGGGAGTTGGTCCCCATTTCCCCTTCACTCCCCACTTTAAAAATCGGCCTTGTGCCTAATTTGCTCGGTGGGTGAGCAAATAAATATCACCCTATGTGGGACGAACCCACATATCAGATCTTGGTCAATGTAGAGGCAACCCTTCATACCAATTGTCTCTATCCAGCTCCCCTACTCCCCGGAAAGTTGGTCCCTATTTTTCCTTCACTCCTCACATTAAAAATCGGCCTTGTGCCTAATTTGCTCGGTTGGGGAGCAAATAAATACCTGGTCACGAATAGGCTCCTATATGGTTGACTATTTTAAAAAAACTGATTACATATAATGATAGAAGATGTATCGAGACACAGGAATGGGTATGTTTGATCTGGAAGAACGGTGGTTCATTAAAATTGTGAGTTCTGTGTTCGCGCCTGGTCCACAAAGTATGGAAATAAAAAATTACAAAATGAAAAAAAAAAAACGTTTACAAGTGTTTTTGATATAGATGTAAATAAGACTACTTTGATAAGTATGTTTTAACTTAAATTGTAGGGTCTGCGTTCGTGCCTGACCTCCATAAAATGAATATAGGCAAAAACTTTAATAAAGACTTTTCATATCTATCTGATAATTATGTTTCAGTTTGAAACAAATATGGTATGATAAAATTATGGGGTGTTCGTTCGCACCTGACCTTCATAGAATGGAAATATGTCACAAAGTTTTACAAGGTTTTTAATATAGATCCACAGAATATATATATATATATATATAATTGTATGTATAAAATATACAATATATACATACATTTTTTACATTAAAGTCGCATTATAGTCGCTTGTTTGGAGCGACCCTTTTAAAAAGCTTATATATATGCGTGTGTATTTTATATGTTTATGCATTTATATTTATGTTTTTGTTTTTTTCTATACATATATGTGTGTGTGTATCTATATATATATATATATACATACACATAGGTACGCTTGATAATTATAGGCATATAAATATGTATAAAAATACATAGATATTATATATATATATATCTATATGAGTGTGTTTATAAGTTATATATATATATACGTATATATATGTGTATATATACGTATATGTATATATATACACATGTTAGTATATATACATTTATATACATACTATCAGTGCAGCCCGGCTTTGATCGGACCCTATGTACTGTTTATAACTTCATATGCATATGTATATAATAAAAGGTTTGTACTTATGTCTGTGTAACCTACATCCAAAATTTCAAGAGTGTAGACCAAAAATGGGCGAAGGTATTTGGTGGAGTTTTCAAAGCTCAAATCATTGAACTTTGACCACTTGACAGCAACATTTCTCGCCTAAAACCGAAAGAAAAGAGTTTCCAAATCTCAATATCACTTCTGTCAAAATCTCGAGTCTGTAGACTAAAATAATGACATAGTAGTTTTCTAGGGAAACGTGCATACATAGATAATTTCACTTTTATAGATATAACAGATAGGTTAATTCACTCTTAATCACAGACCCAACATTATTTTCTATGAATTTACTATTACTCTCAACACCAACCTTATTTACTACTTACATTTCCGCCTGGTTTCACTCGGGCCCTTTTGTACTGTTCATAACTTGCTTATGTTTAGACCAGAAATTAGCTGAGTTATTTAATAGACGTAACAATTTTTTAAACTTTATTATTTGATAGAGTACGCAGAGGTAACATTTTTTAAAACTTTGATCCCAATTTTGACTCTTTAACATTTATTTTTTGGGACTCAAATCGAATCTAAAAGTTTGATCCATGTCCAAGTAACCTACATTTAAAATTTCAAGTGTTTAGACTCAAAATTGGCAGTGGAGTTTGGTAGAGTTTTAGAGGTCAAATTGTTTAACTTTGACCACTTGACAGCCACATTTCTGGTCGAAAACCAATTAAAAAGATTTTCCCAAATCTCAATACCCGTTATGCCAAATCTCGAGTCTATAGACCAAAGTTGACAGATATTTGGTAGTGAAATGAGCACACACACACACACACACACACACACACACACACACACACACACACACACACACACACACACACACACACACTGACATCTTCACTTTCATAGATATATAGATATACCTTATAAACACACACACACACACACACAAACATATATATATATATATTATTAGATATTCGAGTATAATTTCACGTTTCGCCCCGTTTCCGCCTGCAAATGTCTTAGCGGTTTTGTCATAATGCCTACCCCTTCAGCAATTCTGTCGCCTAAATCTTTTATTATATCAACAATGGAAATTGATCTCGTCTCAATATAAAAGTTTCGCCGTTATGCGCAGGAAGTATATGCCTTCCCGCGTCAATACATCCACGTGATTCTACTTTTGCTTTCGCCATTCAACGAGATGTTGCATTGTCCCTAGCTGCAGGATTTACTAAATTGGTTAAACAACCGAATTATTGACACGGTTCGAATTTCAAGCCAGAAGGTCTGTTTCATATGGGAAATTTTATACGAAGAATTTTAATTAATAGATTAATGTTATGCAAAACCACTTGATCAGCAAATATTGGATACGAATCGGATGAAGATACATTTATCTTCTAAACACCAACATTCTTGGACTACAAGAACCCCCGTGCAGTTGAAACTGAAACTCTAGAATATTTACATTAAAAGTCAAATATGAACAGGTAAAATATTAGAGGAATAAAAGGTGAATCAAATGAGGTTGTTTAAACAGTTACATTAAATTTCTTTTTGCCGCATTGTATGAATAACAAACAGAGCTTTATAACTCTTTAAAAACGCTAAATAGCGGAAAAATAAAAATAACAGAGTTAATAATTTTTCGATATTGTTAATCTCGCTAAAAACGCTAACAACAAATCTATATAATATATATATATATATATATATATATATATATATATATATATATATATATATATATATATATATATATATATATACTAGCAGGGAGACACGGCGTTGCCAGAAGTTTAATGAGCGTCAACGAATGTTTAACTATATTTTATTGTCATCGAAATCGACTATTTTTCAATCAAATCGATTAAATGCCTGTTCTAGTTGGGAAGCTACCGCGTTGCATCAGGAGGAAGCTTCACGTGCATCCATGCAATGACTTAGTCCACAGTACATTGTAGTTTACACTGTGGACAACCTACTGTTGATTTTATAAAACAAATATTTTTATATATATAATGGCTTTAATCGAAATTTAACATGCAAATCTCAAGTATAATGGTTCATTCTGCTTTAAAGAGAAACATTCATTTTGATCACGCCTCTGCCATATCAAAGAACCTATTGTTGATTTTGTATTCATGTTCTTTTTTAATTTACTGCACTCTTTATCTGTGTCTAAACCTGAACGTAGATTCCATAAGCAAAGCTCCTTTCTTAGAACTGCACGCCTGTGGAACTGTCTTCCGTTTGCCTGCTTTCGTCTTCAAGTTCAACGTAAACAAGTTCTTGATGAGTCGTTTCTCTTAAGTAATCCAATTTACCAAATTTACACAACTAACGATTACTATGATATTGTCTTGTTGACACTCTTTAATCCTTATCCTCGAGTGGCGTCTTGGCTTTGATAAGTGGTGACTCCTATATAAAAAAATTTACTTGTGATGTAAGACGTTAACTTTAATGAAAATCGCCTGTTTCTTCTCTCATCCATTTTTTAGATTATCGATTACCGATGCTTATCGAAGACATTCTAATATAAAACCTATGTAAGAACACTGCCAGACACATAAAGTACAATTGTATAAAATTTCTAAACAATTGGCTCAGCCGTTTTTATTTATTTACTTTTTTACAAAGGAGTAACCACATATAAAGGCCCGAAGGCCACTCGAGGATAAAGGTTAAATAATGTACAATGGTCAAGGGGGACATGTCAGTCATCGATAGTAGTGAAAATTTGATAAATTGGAATACTGAAGGGAATGGCTCATCAAGAATTTGTTTACGTTGGATTTGAAGACAACCATATTGTAGTCAATTTTTCTTAGTTTCGCGGTTTCAATTCTACCCAAAATCGGTCAGAGGCTTAATTGGCTAAAACATGGTGAGACGACAACAACTACGGAAGGCAGTGAATGCACTCAGGAGATTCAGAGTTCCTATGCGTCGCGGTTATCACCTGACGAAGGCCAGAGGAATAGTTGGCCGAAACGTCGTGAAACAATATAGAAAAAGATGAGTATAATAGTTTGCAATAAATAAAAGTAA